>NW_006921747.1:1870031-1889833 GCF_000298275.1 Orycteropus afer afer | reverse complement strand
CAGTGCAGATCAGTGAGTAAGCACCAGCCCACCTGTGCTTACCTTGCTCCCGGAGACCCGGTCCCTCTCGGGAGGGTAACAAGGGAGCCGTCTGAGCACTAGTGACTGGGTTTTACCCCTTTCTCCTGCTCTTCCGGCCTGCTACTCTGTGCTACGCCTGTGCTTACCTATAGAATATTACCCATAGAATCTTTCAGTATTGCAACTTGAGACTTAAATTTCCTTTTCAGTTCTTTCAGCTCGAGAAAAGCCAAGCATTGGCTTTCCAACTCCATGTCTTTGTACATTTCATTATAATAATTGACTTTGTCTTCTCAAGCTGCTCTTCGAAATCTTCTGTTTAGCTCTTTTATCTTGTCATTTCTTCCATTTGCTTTAGCTACTCTTCATTCAAGGGCAAGTTTCAGAGTCTCTTTTGACATCAATTTTGGTCTTTAATTCCTTTCCTATCTTTTTAATGATCTTTTGCTTTTTTTGTGGATGATGTTCTTGACGTCATCCCACAATTCCTCTGATTTTTAGCCATTGGTGTTCAATGTATCAAATCTATTCTTTGGAATAGATTTGGAATAGATTCAGGAGGGATATAATCAATGTCATATTTTGTCTCTCGTCAACTTGTTTCAGTTGTCTTCAACTTCACCTTGAACTTGAAAATGGACAGTTGATGGTCAATTCCACAATCAGCTCCTGGCCTTATTTTGGCTGAAGATATTAAGTTTCTCCATCTCCTCTTGCCACAGATGCAGTCAGTCTGATTCCTGTGTACTCCATCTGGCCAAGTCCACATGCATAGCTGCTGTATGTGTTCTTGAAAAAGGTATTTGCAATGAATAAGTCATTGGTCTTGAAAAATTCTATCATGTGATCTCCAGAATTATTTCTATCTCCAAGGCCATATATCGCAACTACTAGTGATTCTTCTTTGTTTCCACCTTTTGCATTCCAGTCACTAATGATAAAGAGCACATCTTGATTGAATGTTTGGTCAGTTTAAGACTGCAGAAGTTGGTAAAGATCTTCAGTTTCCTCATCTTTTGTTTTGGTGGTTGGTGCGTAAATTTGAATAATAGTCATACTAATTGGCTTTCCTTGTAGGCATATCAATGTTATACTATCACTGACAGTATCGTACTTCAAGATAGATCTTGAAACATTCTTTGTGATGATGAATGCCACACCATTCCTCTTCAATTTGTCATTCCCAGCATAGTAAATCATATGGTTATCTGTCCATTTCAGCTCACTAATGCCTAAGATATCAATCTTTATATGTTCCATTTCATTTTTGACAACTTCCAATTTTCCTAGATTCATACTTCACACATTCAATATTCTCATTATCAGTGGATGTTTGTAGCTCTTTCTTCTCAAATTGAGTCATGCCACTTCAGCAAATGGATGCCCTGAAAGCTCTACTTTATCCATATCATTAAGGTCAGCTCTACTTTGATGAGGCAGCTCTTTCCCAGTCATATTTTGAGTGCCTTCCAACCTGATGGGCTTATCTTCTGGAACTGTATCAGATGATGTTTTAGGGCTATTCATAAGAATTTCCAGTGATGTATCAGACAGTGTTTCACTACTATTTATAAGGTTTTCACTGGCCAGTTCTTTAAGAAGTGTATGGCCTTTTCCTTCTTCCAATTCTGTCTCATTCTAGAAGCTCCACTGAAACCAGTCCACCATGGGCACCCCTGTTGAGACACCCTCCAGCCTCACAGAAACACGCAAGCCACCACAATATGACAAACTGACAGACAAATTTGTCTCCCTTAGCTGTTCCAACTGTTCTGCTCACTTCCTGGGCTACACCCTACCTTTTCCTGCTGGCCCTGTCTGCCACAGCTCCCTGCTGCCTGGGGGCTGTCCGTCGCCTGCCTTACCTCTTCTGGCCACCAGCCCTGGGATTGGAAGAACCTGAAGAAAGAACAAAGAAGGGAACCAGGAAAAGGGAAGAGGAAAAAAAAAAAAAACACCAGGAACTTGTGACAGGAAAGAAAAAAAAAAGGAAAAAATGAGGAAGATAAAAGGAAAGAATAATTAAAAAATAATCAAAACCAAACTGTAGGAGGTAGGGCACAGCACCCAGGCTCTCTCAGGACACAGACTGGGATAGAATTCCTACTGGTCCAGAAAGTAGGTGCAGGCAGGGGAAGGCCACACTTCTGTTCATTAAGAATGTATGTGGTATAAGAGTAAAACATGCAAGAGTACACCTTTCCAGTAGTCAGCCTACAGCGGAGCTGCTCATACTGTCCTCAGAAAGCGGAGTCCATTCCTATGTTGCCATCCAGGTAAGAATGCCACTTGCATATATTCAAAATGGCTGCACCCTCAGGATAGCCAGCAGTCCACAGCTCCATTTGTCTCCTCACTCACTGGTTTCATTCAGGTTCTTCTACTGGTTGGTATTTAATCCACTTTTCTATCCTTGCCTTCAAAGCTCAGGGTTCCAGGATTGTCCTCCGTATTGGTTGCAATTGGTTTCTCATTGCATTGTTACAGAGGGTCTGTGTAATTTGTCTGCCTATTCTGCCATCTTGACAGAACTCTGATCCATAGGGTTTTAAATATGGCTGATTTTCAGAAGTAGATTTCCAGACCTTTCTTTCTTGTCCATCTTTGTCTGGATGGAAGCTCTGCTGAAACTTTTTCATCATCATAGCAGCATGCAGCTTACCATTGACAGGTGGGTAGTAGCTATGCATGAGGTGTATCAGGAGGGCAATGAATCCAGGTCTCCCACATGGCATGCAAGAATTCTACCACTACTAGTGTCTCAGAGCAAGCACTATACCCAAGTTTTCAGAAGAAGAAACTAAGGTTCAGCAAGATGAAGAGCCTTGCTGTGGGTCATTCTGATATTTACTTCTGTGATCTTATATGTTCCCAACTCCCACCAAAGTGTTCAGTATGGTAATGGATGTGAATGTGCCTTCAAGTGGTAGGTTTTATGGAAATGAGAATAAACTTCATGGAATAAGTCTTCATATCATTTAGGATATTTATGGTTTCAGTTAATATAAATTGACTCTGATTCCTAAGCAAAAATGATATTGGGGAATTACCAAATCAGTAAGCTGGGGAAGGTCTTGATTTGGTAACTAGACAGGGACCATGCAGCTGCATTAGGCCACAGAGAAAAAGTAACATCAGCATCATTTAACAGGACACCATGGAACTGCTGAAGGGCAAGGTCCCACTGCCATCACCTGGAATGAATTCAAACCAGTTCTTTGTCTTTGAAGGAGTTCACACAAGGCTGGAGTTTCAGGAAAGAGATTTCCAGTCACTGTATTCTTGATAATGCACTTAATGCCTTTCCTTCCTGGGAACGAAAAGGGAGGATCTTACATCTTCCATAAGGGGATGTGGGCCCTCTTGCTACCTGCAAATGGAGGCTACTCCAAAATAGATATTAATTAGTTGAACATAATAGCCAAAAAACAATGCATAACAAAAACAAATATCTGCTAGAGTGTCCAGTGTAAGAGCAGCTATGGGACTCCCTACAGATATAGCTGATTTGTGCTAAGGTAGTTTAATCTTTCAGCTTTCCTCTGTGTTCTCTTGTCTACTGCTGGACTGCTGTCTTGGTTTCTTAAAGCTATTATAACAAAAGTACCACAAATAGGTGCCTTTAGCAGACAGAAAAGTCTGTCAGGACTACTTGATTAAAGAAACCTTTTCTATTTCCAGACTTAGCCAGGCAGCCCCCTGTAGGCAAAGCACCTGGCTGCCTTCATTTCTCCACTTTACCCTAAGGAGCCCTGAGTTCCCTAAGCAGAAGACCCAGGGAGAAGCCAAGATTCTGGTCAGCCTGGGATCTGACAGCAGGATACCCAGGACCACCCTCTGGCTTCTGGATATATGACAGAGGCTGTGACAAGGATGGGGAGCCCTAAGCTGAACTTCAGGTGGCAGCATTGTGAGGCAACAGGGGACTCAGTTGGGAGTAAAAGATCTGCATTTAAGTCCCAGCTCTGCCATTTACTAGTCACGTCTCTTTGGGCAAGTCACCCGTTTTAGTTATGTAGTGTTTGTAACAGAAATACCACAAGTGGGTGGCTTTAACAAACAAATATTTGTTTTGTCACAATTTAGGAAGCCAGAAGTATGAATTCAGGACAGCAGCTCTAGCGGAAAGCTTTCTCTCTCTGCTCTGGGTGTAGGCCCCTATCTCTTCCAGCTTCTCTTCCTAGGTTCCTTGGTGATCTCCCACACAGCATCAATCTATCCATTTGTGCTTCCTTCTAAGTCTAATCTTCTCTTTTTATATCTGGAAAGTGATTGGTTTAAAATACACTCTGCACTTATAATGTCCTCATTAACACAACAAAGAAAACCTTATCTCCAGATGGAATTACATCTGCAAGTACCTTGTTGTATGCTGTAACATTGATTCTGACTCTTAGTAACCCTATAGCACAGGGTAGAAATGCCCTACAGGTTTTCTGGGCTGTAATTTTTAAGGCAGCAGATTGTCAGATCTTTTCTCCTGTAAAGCCACTGGTAGGTTCAAACCATCAGCCTTTCGGTTAGCAGCCAAGCACTTAACCATTGTTATACCAGAGCTCCTTTCCACAACTGTACAGGTTAGGATTTGCAACACATACATGGAGTGCACAATTTAATCCATAACAACTGTTGTGCATTTGGCATGATCGTTTATTTTCCCCATTTTGTTCCTACTCAAAATGAAATCTAATGCTGAGTTTTCTTTTATATATGTTGATTTTAGCCTTTTGATCTCATAGCAACTCTAGAGGTGCATAGCAAATCCAATGCTTCAGAATAGAAGTAACCTTTATTAAGCTACTTTGTTAGTTTATTGCAGATTGAGGGAAATTTCAGTGCACTCTTATGTGTGCTTTTCTATTAACCCACAGAATTCTGCCAAGTTTCTTCACAGTCTTGCTATCCCCAAAATTGTATACACATCTGATTATTTGACCATGTGGTTTCACTTGGTCACTTGTGGATTAGACTGAAAAAGAAGTGGCAATGTTCATCACCAGTCCTTTATGCAGGAAGAGATGCGTTTATCTTAAGAGTTAGATAAAAGGTTTGTCGAGCAGCAATATGGTCCCAGGTGATGTATCTACTGAGGATTTTTGGTAGCCTACATTTTTTCTGACACAAGCTTGCTTACTGAAAGTGAGGAAGACTTGAAGGACTTATTGATGAAGATCAAGACTATAGCCTTCAGTATGGATTATACTTCAACATACCAAACCAAAACCAAACTCACTGATGTGGAGTTTGATCCGACTCATAGCTACTCCTCATTTCGTTTCTGAGGTGGTATCACTACGGAAGTAGATTGCCCAACCTTACTTCTGAAGAGTGGCTGGTGGGTTTGAACTGCCAGCCTTCTGGTTAGCAGTCAAATGCCTTAGGCACCATGCCACCAGAGCTCCTACTTCAACATAAAGGAAACTGAAATCCTCACAACTGGACCACTAAGCAACATCATAAAAAGGCTGAAAATATTGATGTTGTCAAGGATTTAATTTTATTTGAATCTACAGTCAATGCCCATGGAAGCAGCAGTCAAGACATCAAATGACATTGCATTGGGAAAATCTCCTGCAAAAGACTTCTTTAAAGTATTTAAGGGCAAAGATGTCACTTTGAAGACTAAGATGGGCCTGACCTTTTCAGTAGCCTCATATGCAGGTGAGAGCTAGACAATGAATAAGGAAAACCAGAGAAGAATTGATGCATTTGAATCGTGGTTTTGGCCAAGAATATTGAATATACTATGGACTGCTGGAAGAATGAACAATTCTGTCTTAGAGGAAGTACACCCAGAATTTCCTTTAAATGGGAAAATAGCTAGACTTTGGCTCTCATACTTTGTTCATGTTTTCAGAAGAGACCAATCCCTGGAGAAAGATATCATGTTAGGTAATTACAGGATGAACAAAAAAGGTAAAGACCCTCAACAAAATAGATTGGCACAGTTGCTACAAGAGTGGGCTCAAGCACAGCAAATATTGTGAGAATGGCACAGGACTGGCAGTCTTTCATTCTGTTGTACATAGGGCTGCTATGAGTTGGAACTGACTTGACAGCATCTAACAACAGCAGCAGCCTTTAGCTGTACATCCTATGGCCATCATCTAACCATCAGAGCATAGCCAAGAAAGGAACATCTAAAACTGGTTCCTGCTGAGGAGACAATGTGTGTATCTCCATTTAGTCCCTGGTACTAGCATTTCCATTACTATCATTTTTAGGGTCAGATTTATAGTTTCTGCAGAATAGGAATACTGCTGCTCAGAATGGGACCTTCATGCTTATTCATGAATCAGTCTATTAATATGATACAATTGCCCTTCTAGGTGCTGGTAAGCAATGAGAGTGAGATGATGGTGGGTCAGCTACTGGCTGGTCCTTAGGAAGTAAGGGAAGATGAGAATTGATAGCCATCACTTGCAACATTGCTTTGTGTTCCAAGTGGACAAGAGAGAAGAGAAGACTGTCTTGATTCATGTTCTAGATCTTTTCTGCAATATTTTCCAAACATCTTTCTCAAGAAAGACCTTGTCTCCTTTCCATGGTTAGATAGCAGAATGGGCATACCATCTTGATAAGTAACATTTAACAAACTGAGTGTATGTCTGCATGATTTGCACTAAGCATTTAGAATAAGCTTTTAATACAAAGAGGCTGTTTTTCCACTTATTCTTACCCAGGGTGATTTCACGCCAGCAGATTGCAGAATCTATCAGAACTTTTATAACATGTCTTTGTCCCCCTACTCTCTCAAAAACTTGAATATAGCACACTGACCATCTTGCCTTTGCTTTCTCATTCGCTTCCCAACCTTGCAAAAAATTTACTCAAACTTGCCATCACTTTTTCCGCTTTTTTTCCTTCACAAAACCTAAGTCCTCCTTCTCTAAATATTAGCAATATCCAATTTCTGTATGAGTTCTCATCACCTATGGATCAATCTTTATGGTTTGAATGAAGTTAGATTAAAAATGCCCAATGAATTTCTACCGTATGGTTTTACATCTGTATATATTTAGTGTATCATAAGTGCAAGGGAGGTTATTTCAAAAATGAAGCATGTAATATATATGCAAAGCATGAGGGAAGTAGCAAATGAAATTTGTTCTTGGGGCATTCTTACTAAGCCAGTACCATTAGAAACTTAGAGAACATTGAAACAATTCTCAATAATGTGCCAAATAACTCAGGTTACAAGTTCTGTGTGAATTTCACAGGGCAGTGAATTTCTTCACCTAATACTTCTATACAATTTACATAAATATCCATCTCAGTAGAATCCAGATTCTAATTTCAATTTCTACTTTACAAAGAAACTTTCTCTGCTTCTTCTCAGTGTGAAGAGGCAGTGGTGTTCAGGTTTGGGCTGAGATAAGAGATCAGTGTGATATTTCTATTATGGCTTTTTAAAGATATTCTTTGCTGTGTAATTGCCAAGACAATTAGCTGCAAGCTACAGTTCCTATCTTGAAGAAATGAAAGCTGCTTTCCACTAGAAGAATTATATTACTCCTCAGTCGTGTTGACAAGATGAAGAACCATTTTGGCTGTTAGGATTCTGAAATGGCTATCTATTGGTGATCCATATTTCAAAGTGGTTATGATTCAGTTCTAGTCAACTGACATTTATGGCTTTGAGGGTCTAGACTGAGACTTTCAATTCAGCTAAATCAGGTGTCTGGAAACAAGCATCTGTTATGTTTAAGTTTCCTGATGTCTTTCTTTCAAACCTGTTATTTCCCCTAAATCAAATGCTTAGTTCAGCAGGACAGGAAAATTAAAAAAATTAAAAATAAAAAAAAAAACCCAAATGGTCTCAATGAGACACTTTACAGAAAACAGTTATGCAAAAGCACAAAGAAACTATGTAGAGGGGTTTAGAATGGAAATGGCCTAATTTCTTTCATGTTCTCTAAGCTATTATTAATAAAGAGACTGATAACTCAGCCTAGATAAGCACAGCTTACTCAAGAATTTCATAACAGATCAGCCCGGTTAAACCATTGTCATATTCAGGTCATGAAAGTTTCAGTAGTGTGTGGGAAAGAGTAACATTTTAACAGCCTGGATTTGCAATTTGTTCTCTGCATTTACCAACTCTATGACATTGAATAAGTTGCTGAACTCATATTAATATTGGTTTCTTCATCTGTAAACTGGGGATGCTACTGTTAGTTAGTAACCCTTTCTATCCATATTCAACTACCTATTGAGCCTCTGTTATGTGCCTGCACTACCCACCTGTCAGTTTATCATACCAAGGTGGCTTGCGGGTTAGTGTGATGCTGGAAGCTTTGCCACCAGGATTTCAAATACTATCAGTGTCACCAGTGGTGGACAGATTTCAGCAGAGTTCCAGATGCAGGTGGACTAGGGTATAGCCTAGTAATTTACTTTCAAAAATTAGACAATGAAAAATATTATGAATCACAGCAAAATATTGTTTGACTCATTTGCTTTGGACCCATCATCAAGAGGGATCAACTAGTGGTGGAAGACATCATGTTAGCTGAAATAGAGGGCCAGTGAGGGCAAGGGGAACCTCAGTGAGAGAGATTGACACAATGGGCACAATAATAGACTCAAACAAGCCAGTGATTATGAGGATAACACAGGACTGGGCTGTGTTTCATTCTGTTGTACATAAGGTTCCCATGAATCAGTCTTTCCAACAACAGCTATCTGTCTGTCTGACTATCTATTTATCCATCTATCTGTTTGTCTGTCCTGTGCCTGATGCTACATAAGTCTTCGGAGATTCAGGTAAAAAACACCAAAATCAGGCCATGTCTTTGTCCTTATGAAACTGATCTTAGCATCAATTAATATTGTTGTACCCCATATGTCTGCAGTGGCACGCTGCCCTTTGAAGTTTAAATTAATTAGACTAAACTTCCTATTCTACATCCAGTAAGTAATTCAGTATCCCTACTGATATATTCAGGAATTATTAGAGGAAAGAGACATAGGATTATATTTTTTACTTTTGACTCTGGAGCCTTGCTTTCATTACATAACTGCAGTTCATGGATCTTCTCATTGATCAACCCACACAATTCATGTTTTGTTCATTGAGTACATTCAAAATCACCACAACCACCCCAAAGTTCCTCTACCAGAAGGCTTTGGGTCAAATAAACCACTTAAAATTACTTAAATTTTATTAGCCGATGTTCCTCTTATGAAAAGCCCTTTGGCTGAAGCCCCATCAGGCATTTTTTACTGGCTCCTTCTCTCTTTTGGGCCTGCTTTCCACCATATTGCTTAGGTAAGCCCCTCTTTCTTATTCAGTCCATAGGCTTTAAGTCTGTGGAGCAGTGTATCACAGAGATATATCTCTTTAGAGGAACTCTGGTAATTGTTAAAGTAATTTTTTTTTTCTCTTATCATTATATTATTATTTCTGTTTGGCTCTCCACACAATTATGTTTTCTGCATTTTATGCTACAACTGCTGGCAGCTTTTTTTTCACAGCACCCAATGAACTTGACAAACATAGGTCAGCAGGTCAGTCCTTGTGACTAAAGAAATTCAGCCACATGTGTGATTTATAGCCTCATAGCACCATCTCATACTCGTGCAATAGCCTCTTGAGGGGAAATGTAGTATGGAGTATACAACTTGAGACGAGGAGAGTGGAGGACCCCAAAAGCAGATAGGTCACCACATCTCAATTGCTATAGAAATTGAGTGGATAAAATGGTCCTTAGGTAAATGAGAGTCCTTAGGAGTACTTGAGGTTCTCAGATGTGGCCTGAAGAGGCCTGGTATGAAATTAGAGGTGCTATTTATAAAGCCTGGGAAATTCCTTCACTTATTCCTTATTGCATTCAGAAATTTCTCTGATTAGGCTCTGGTTTAAGTATAAATCCTAATATCCAATCAGCAAGTCTTTCCTAAGCTGGGCACTTGGGACAAATGTGAAATGACAGCATGTGCCCTCCGGAAATTACAGAGATAACTACAGCCTCATATTATGCTGGGCCTGAGAGTGCGTGGAGTACTTTGTGAAACCTACACCTTCCACGCAACAGCTCAAAATGTTTTATCAGCACTTCACTAATGTGGTTTCCAATGAAGGTCAGAAAGTTAAACTTATCACCCAGTAGCCAGGGTTGATAGTTCATATCTTGATCTTATCACTGAGCCTCTTTTTCCCATTCCAATTGCTTTTTGAGGGCTTAGAACTGCTCACTTGGGGAAAATGTTTGCAGGGAGCAGGAGCCTAAGTAAAAATAAATATCAGGCTCTGTAAGGAAGAAACAAAATGCCCTAAACAATCTCTCTGTTTGCTTCCCAAACGTGGGATCTGACCCATGCATTTCTGTCACAATGATGTAGCCCAATAACAAAGTCACTATTTTTCCTTCCAGAAGAAAAGCATGTTTTTGAACAGGCATCTAGGAAAGGATCCGTTTTTGCTTGTTCTGCCTTCCATTTGAACATAATTGATGGCAGCTGCCTTAAAAAGCCTTTTAAAGGGACCCTTACTCAGAATATGAAATAAATAGTTAAAGTACTCGGCTGCTAATCAAAAGGTTGGCAGTTCCAACCCACCCTGAGGCTCTGTGGGAAAAAGACCTGGTGATCACCTTCTCTAAAGATTAAAGCCTTGAGAACCCTATAGGGCAGTTCTACTCTTTCACACAGGGTCACTGTGAGTTGGAACTGGAAATCAACACACCACAACAACACACTCAGAATGGAGTAGAAGTCACTGATAATGAACATACACCTAGATCGTTGACTTTAAGGAGCAAGACAGCCTGATATCTTCCCAGATCTCCAAATTCATGAACACCATGTTGTTAGATGCCATCAAGTAAGCTCCAACTCATAGCTACCTTATGAACAACAGAGTATAGCTTTTTGATTTACTTATATGTAAAGCAAGGAGTTTCAACAGCCCCACTACTGACATTTTAGACAGGGTAATTGTTAATTATGGGGACTGTCCTGTGCATTGTGGAATATTGAGCAGCATCCCTGTTCTCTGCTCACTAGATCCCAATAGCATATCCTTCTATCCAGTTGTGATAACCAAAAACATCTCCAGACATTGCCAAATTTCCCTTGGAGGACAAAATCACCCTCCACCCCCATTAAGAACCATTGATGTAAAGTGTGGTTAAGGCCTCTTTCAGTAGTAATTAAAGGAAATTATGTGCAAGATGAGACCAAGAAATTTACAAGTTGTGAACACTGGGAAGCCTGCAGTGTTTATTCACAAACTGGTTTACTTGGAAACAAAACTCACAGTGTGGGATTAGTTTTAGCAGAAGTATATAATGCTCCATTTTGTAAAAATAAAACAAAAAAACCTCACTGCTGTCAAGTCAAATCCAACTCATAGCGACCCCTCCTTGGGTTTCCAAGGTGGTGACTCTACAGAAGATTGCCAGTCTTCCTTCTGAGGAGTGGCTGGTGAGATTGAACTGTCAGCCTGTGGTTAGCAGTCAAATGCCTTAGGCACTACACCACCAGAGCTCCCTCATTTTGTAAGGGCCTTTAGAAAAAACTGTAAGGCAGTGTTAAATCAGCAAAGGCTACAGGTATGCAGGAATCCCAGGTATCTTACATCATTTCTCCTTTGAGTGTCATAGTTTATACTGTGAGAATTTTATCTGTCTTTCTAAAACTTTGTTGTTGTTATTATGTGCTGTCAAGTTGGCCCCAACTCATAGCGGCCCCTCCTTGGGTTGCCGAGGCAATATCACTACAGAAGTAGATTGCCCAACCTTCCTTCCCAGGAGTGGCTGGTGAGTTTGAACTGCCAGCCTTTCTGGTTAGCAGTCAAGTGCCTTAGGCACTATGCTACCAGAGCTCCTTCTTTCTAAAATAATGCCTGTCATTTAGTAGATGCTCAGTAAATGTTAAAAAGAGGGAAAGAAGAAGGAAAGATCACCTCTCAAGAATAGCCCCAAGCTTAGCCGTAACCAAACACCTTGAGGGAATGAGTCACTAGGGCTGGGGGCTCAGGAACATAGTCTTGGGGGAACACCAAAGTCAACTGGCCTAACAGTCCACAAAGACAATGTTCTACATCTTACTTTAATGAGAAATGACTGCGGTGTTAAAAAATTGTGAGTGACTATCTAAGGTGCAACTTTAGGTCTCTCCCCATCCAGAACAAAGTAGAATGAAGAAAGTCAAAGAAGCAAGGGAATAATTAGTCCAAAGGACTAATGGACCATGTGACCCCACCCTCCATGACCTTGAGTCCAGGAGAACTAAATGGTGCCTGGCTACCACTGATGACTGCTCTGAAAGGGATCACAATAGGAAGTCTTGGGCAGAATGAGAGAAACACAACATCATAAAAATAGACGTGGCTTACTGGTCTGATAGAAACTGGTAGAACTCCCAAGACTATGGCCCTTAGACACCCTTCAAGCCTGGATCTTAACTCACCTCTGTGGTCAACTTTCCGCCAAATATTAGGCCTATAAGCTGAACAATAATTTCAGGGAGGTTTGCACTCATTGCATAAACCATATGGGATCAAAAGGGCAGCATTTACCCAGGGATAAAGCTCAGAAGGCAGGAAGGGATAAGAAAAAACAATGAAGGAATATGGTAAACAAAGGAAGGAAGTAGGGAGAATGCTGTTACTATGTGGGAATTACAGTGAGTGTCACAAGACAAAACGTGAATGAATTGTTGAATGGAAAACGAATGTGCTCTGTAAACTTACACTTAATCACAATTTTTTTAAAAAGCCTCAAACCCAATGATCATGTATATGAGACTAATCCTTAGTATCCTATATCACCACCTTGCTCCTACTCTATGCTTGGTTCATGCCTTGACCCTAATGCCAGTAAGTTGTGTAACCTTTGGCAAATTACTTTACTTCTCTGTGTCTCATCTTGCTCATCTTTCTTAAAAGGTGAGATATTGAATACATACCTCATAGAATAGTGATGAGGATTAAATAATGTGGCAAAAAGTGTGCCCCTGGCACATTATATGCTCGATTTATTTGACCAATTCTTCTTACTGGAGTCCAAGGGTGTGACAAACTATTAATGTGCTCAGCTGCTAATCAAAAAGTTGGAGGTTCAAGTCCACTTAGAGGCACCTCAAAAGAAAGGTGTGGCAGACTACTTTTGAAAAATAAGCCATGGAGAACCCTATGGAGCACAGTTTTACTCTGATGCATGTGGCGTTGCCATGAGTCAAAACTGACTTAACAGCAACTGCTCTGGTTTAATATGCTTATTGTTGTCATCATATTCATTATCATCATCACTGTCATCAGTATAAACCAAAGCAAACCAAACCCACAGCCAATCAGTTGATTGCAACTCATAGTGACCCTATAGAACAGACTAGAACTGCCCCCATAGCATTTCTAAGGCTATAAATCTTTACAGAAGTAGACTGCCTCATCTTTTTCCCATGGAGTGACTGGAGGATTCAAACTGCTGACCTTTTGGTTAGCAACCCGATGTTTTAACCACAGCACCTTCAAATCGCCTATGTCATCAGCATACAAAACTGAACTCACTACCACTGAGTCGATTCCAACTCATAGAGACCCCCTTTGGGAGCTCTGATGGCATAGTGCCTAAGTCATTTGACTGCTAACCAGAAGGCTGGAGTTTCAAACCCACCAGCCACTCCTCAGAAGGAAGACTGGGCAATCTACTTCCATAGAGATACTCCCTCAGAAACCCAAAGAGGGGTCACTATGAGTCAAATCGACTCAATGGCAGTGAGACAGATCTTTACAGAATTAGATTGCCCAGTCTTCCTTCCACTGCATGGCTGGTGGATTTGAACTACCAGCCTTCTGGTTAGCAGTCAAATGCCTTAAGCACTATGCCACCAGAGCTCCTTTGTCATCAGTATAGTGGGGAAATAAATTTCTTTTGGACTTCAAGTGCAGATGGGTGAATTAATCATAATCTGATTGTAGCAGATTTTTATTATTAATCTGCATAAGGTTCTACTCTTATTTAAAATTTGTATTTATTTACTTCCTTTTGTTTCCATACCCTACTCTTATTTCTATTCCTCCCTCACAAGAAAATCATTCTAATGTTGTTAATGAGTATCTTTTCATTGTTCTTATAAAATGCATATTTTTTGTGTGCATATATCTTTAATTTGCATAAGTAATATTGTGCTATATCCAGTTATTTCTCTCTTCTCATACTGCATTTCCATATACTCCTTTGCAGTTACATCATGCTCAGTGCACAACCTGTGACACTGTTCACCTTTGCATTTTCCCTCTGATAAGCACCCAAATGAATTTCAGCTCCACACAAATAACACAACCATGAATAACCTCAATCTTAAATCTGTAAGATATGAGTGAGGATTTATTCAGGTTATATAAGGTTCATACATTCCTGTCACAATGCTGAAGTAGGAAAGAATTCCCAATTTTCAGTCTTGCCACATCAATATAACTACTATCTACAGTTTCATTTAGAGCAGTAACATCAATAAATCAAGATGGTGATGGTGAAAACCTCCATTTATTTCGTGCTTTTTTATATGCTAGATATTATGCTAAATATTTTATCTCTTGGGGAATCTCCAAGACCACCCTCAGATTCATTAATTTGTTAGACAGACTTACAGAATTCACTCTATAGTAATACGTGCGGCTATGACTTATTGCAGAAAAAGGATACCAAGCACAATTGTTGTGTTGTTAGATGCCATTGAGTTGGTTCTGACTCGTAGTGACCCTATGTACAACAGACAAAAACACTTCCAGGTCCTGTGCCATCTTCACAATCCTTCCTATGCTTGAGTTTATCATTGCAGCCACTGTATCAATCCATCTTGTTGAGGGTCTTCCCCTTTTTCACTAACCCTTTACCAAACATGATATCCTTCTCCAAGGATTGGTCTCTTCTGATAACATAACCAAAGCACATGAGAAGAGGTCACCGTTCTCACTTCTAAGGAGCACCCTATCTGTATTTCTTCTAAGAGATACTTGTGCATTCTTCTGGCAGTCTATCATATTTTCAATATTCTTCACCAGCACCACAATTCAAATGCATCAATTCTTCAGTCTTCCTTATTCGTTTTCCAGCTTTCACATTTATATGAGGCTGTTGAAAATATCATGATGTGGGTCAGGCTTACCTTAGTCTTCAAAGTGACATCTCTGCTTTTAAGCACCTTAAAGGGGTCTTTTGCAGTAGATTTGCCCATTGCAATACATCATCTGATTTCTTGACTGCTGCTTCCATGGGTGTTGATTGTGGATCCAAGTAAAATGAAATCCTTTACAACTTCAGTATTTTCTCCATTTATTGTCATGTTTCTTACTCATCCAGTTGTGAGAATTTTAGTTTTCTTTGTTTAGGTGTAAGCCGTGCTACCAATTAGTAAAGGGAAAAAGTATATGGAGTAAAGTCTGGAGGAAACTGGGTATGATACTTGGACCTCGCATGTAGCCAACTCTTCATTCATCAGCCTGCTATGTTTCCTGCTGATTTTGGGACTGTTTTGGACTTGAAATAGAGGCCTAACATGTTGTTTGGTAATATTGGGATCTGCCCTTTTATTTGTCAACCTTGGGCTTGTTAGTCTCAGCAGCAGCTGCTGCCTGAGTAAAAAGATACCTCTAGCTCCAGTGGGCTGGGAGAAAGAGGCAGAGCTGAAGCCCAACGTTGAGGGGCTTTCATCCAGCTCCTAGAGCTTGGCATTTTGAACTCAGACTTCTAGCTTCCAGAACTGTTTATTAAGATCACCCATTCATGGTATTTTGTGTCAGAATGTCGTGATGTAACCAAAATAATAGGAAAGACATTATTTGATAAGGAAGATGCAGAGGAGTCCTTTCAGAATTACATGTATATAGAGTAATCTTATTAAAATATCATAGAGCTAAAAAAAAAAAAAAAAAAGCAGTGTGTTCCACCACTGGACTGGTATATAATAAGTAAAAATGAGCTGTACTTCTCTGAACATTGTGTGCAAAGGGAGGTATGGCTCCCATGGACACACACCATTTATTAAACATGCAGTGAGGAAATGTAATCCACATGCTTCCTCCCTCTCTAACCTTATTTGAGGCTTTAGTTTTCAGCCATTGTCATATGGCCCACTTAGGGAAGGGTAACTATAAGGTAATTACGAAGATAGTACTTAATTAGTTTTGGTTTCAAATCGAGATATTTGCTGCAAACCTGGCCAGCAATGCTGATAGACATTAATGAATGAAACTGCATGATTAAAACATCTGTCACTGTCAAGTAGGGTCGGTCGATGCAGGGTGGGGATTGGCCTGTCACTGAGAATGTGATGATGGCCACAGAAAGCCAAATTAGACAAACTTAATGTTCCCCTAATCATTAGCCGATTGAGCTGACAGTGATTGGTCGCAAACATGCACCGATGAGCAGTAATGAAGTTGCTACCAGATCATTTCAGCATAGGTTTTTCAGGCTAATTAGCTAGACAAAAATGTTAATTTAATCAAAGAAACATGTATTCATTAAAGGTGTGTAAGAGTGCTGGAGGAGAAAATTGGCTCAGTCATTGAAGAGGTAAAATTATAGCTGCCAAGCAAGTCATCTCGACTTCACAAAATCATTCCTCAATTTACAGTATCTCTTAGAAATCAGCATGGTTATACTCAGGCAAGTCACGTGGTCTTTTTTCTTCAGATCTGATTATTGCAAAGGAGAGATCATCTGCAGAGCAAAGTAGAATAAAAGCAAATGCTTATCTCATTTTATCCCCAGAGGATTAATTAATTCCTTTAGAAATGTGCTTTTACTTTGATTCATGGAATGTTGGAATAGAATCAGTTCTTTGGGATTATGTAATTCATGCCATTCTATTTACAACTAGAAAAATGAGGCACAGAGAAGCTATATTACTTGCTCAAGGCCACACAGCTAGCACATTTTAATTTTTTGCCTTAGACACGACTCCCTGGGTAGTCAATGGAGTATAATGTGTGAATTATGTGTTGTAAATGGTTCTCCTCCCTTTTATCACTATGCTGAGGACACTTTCCAACATTTTACAGGCATGTATCTCAAAAGATTATGGTCTGGCTACACTTGTAATTGGGAGGAAAATTAAAAATCTATATGATGGACAAATATACTTCAACTGTTTATTTCTTGGCCTGAGATAATACATGTGAAAGTGCTGAAGTAATGAGTACTATTTCAGCTGTTGATGCATCATATACTAAATTATTGTCTCCTTGTACTTTTGAACAATTTCTTTGGAAAGTGATGTGGAGATAAAGGTATTCTTATATGGGTTCTTTATTCTATTCCTAGCATATGTCACCAGAACCCAAGTACACTAACATCTGTGTGTTATTAAGCATATCATAAATAAATTCATCCATCTATTATTAATTCCACAAATACTTCTGAATAGGGTTTTGGGATAAGGATTGTTCCTTCCAGGCCTTTGGAGAATTCTGCATTGAAAATGGAAGAGACTCTTGGCTCTCAGATTTACCTAGGATATTTTCTGTCCAAAATTAATTTCATTCTCATCTCAAGTTGGTGAACTTCTACTCATCTTTCAATGTTCATTGTGAATAATCTTTCCTCTAAGTAGGTACCACTTAGACCAGGTAAGGACCCCATCTGGGCCTTAGCACTATCATCCTATATTGATCATGGCAGCTGTCATTCTGATTTAAAATGGACTGCAACCTCACTTCAGGCATTTGTCTGCTAACTAAAAGGTTGGCTGTTTGAACTCACTAATTGCTTTATGGGAGGAAGATGAGATGATATACTTCTGTAAAGATTTACAGCCTTGGAAACTCTATGAGGCAATTCTACTCTGTCCTAATAGGACTGCTATGAGTCAGAATTGACTCAATGGCAGTGGGGTTTTGGCTGCCTCTCTAAGAAGTCCCTGGGTGGTGCAAACAATGAGGATGCTCAGCTGTTAACTAAAAGGTTGGTGGTTTGAATCTACTCAGTGGGGCCTTGGAAGAAAGACCTGGCAGTCTACTTCTAAAACAATCAATCATTAAAAACTCTGTGGAATACAGTTCTACTCTGAGTCATGTGGGGTTCACCATGAGTCGGAATCAACTTGATAGCAACTGGCTTCACTTGGCTTGGCGTGGCTCTCTCACTAAACCAGCTTCTCAAATTGTGGTCTGTGTACCACCCACATAAAAATTGCCTGTGTTATTTGTTAAAAATTCAAATACCTTGGCTCTGCCCCCATTGCCTTAGTTATCTCATGCTGTCATAACAAAAGATATGACATGTGGGCAGCTCTAAAGAGCAGAAATGTCTTTTCTCACAGTACTGGAGGCTTAAAGTCCAAATCAGTCTTGGCCATGTAGATTCCTTCTGTGGTTCTCTTTCCTTATTTCTGGTGTCTGCTGGCAATCCTTGCATTTATTTGCTTGTGGATGGAATCTTTATAATGTCCATCTATAGTGTCCTCTCTAATGTTTTCACACAATGTCTGTGTCTATTTTGCTCTTTTTTATAAAATATCATTCTGAAGTGACTAGGTTTACTCTGTTCGGCATAACCTAATTAACAGAACAAAAGAAAACTTCTATTCCCAAACTGGGTCTTGTTCACACATATAGGGGTTAGGAATTCTGTATTTTGTTGTTGTTGTTGTTGTTGTTTTGTTTTTAGCAGGGAGGATACAATTCAAGCCAGAATACCCAGACTTATTTAATCAGACTCCTGCTGTAAGAATGAGTATAAACTGAAGTTTTGCAAGTTCCTTAGGTGATCCTTGGGAGCTCTGGTAGCATAGTGCCTAAGGCATTTGACTGCTACCAGAAGGCTGATGGTTCAAACCCACCAGCCACTCTTCGGAAGAAAAGTTGAGCAATCTACTTCCATAGTGATACTACCTTGGAAACTCAAGGAGGGAGGGGTCACTATGAGTCGGATCTGACTTGACGGCAGTGAGTAGTGTTACAGAAGCTTACAAATAGTACAATTTTGAAAGTTAAAAGGGTCCTTGAAGATGCTCTAACCTATTCCTGTGTGTGAGATAAACAGGTGGAAAGAGACTTGCCTAAGGTCACAGAGCATATTAATGGCAGAGACTGAATCAAAACTCATATTGTCAAGTGAGTGCCTTGCTTTTCCTATTACACCCTGCTCCTGTTGTTGCAGTTGTACCATGTGAAAGAGGAAAGCGATTCTTGATGCTATAGCTCTCCAGGAAAGGTCCAAAATGTATCTTGTTTTACAAAGAATTAGAAATGAATCAAATTCTGACAGTTCCCACATAACTAACATCCACCCTTCCCAGAGACTCTTATAGCTAAGCCACTCAGTCAAGTCTAATGCACAGAGAGGTTCTTATCAAAATTTCGAGTTGCCAGTTAGTTCAAGTTGTAATAAACAGTCAGGAAGTCCGGTATTGTGGAATTGGAGAACTTGTGACTGGAAAGGCCCTTGCTTCCATTGTCTTATTGGATTTTTACTCATCCGATCTTTACAGTTTTTGCAATATCCTGAAACTAACCATTTTGTTTTGAATGAACTTTAAATATAAATACAAATATATATATATATATATATACATACATACATACATATATGTTTTTTAAAATAATATTCATACTGACACCAGGGGCATCTCGTTGGGTTTTAAACACTAGAGGCTCAGCCTCAAAACTCAAGTCTACGGAGGCGGGGCAAGATGGCGGACTAGGCAGAAGGATTGCACAGACCCTCTTCAACAAAGAAAGGGAAACCAATTAATACAGACACAGAAGATAATCTTGGACCCCTGAGCCTTGAAGGAAAGGATGCAGATTTGGACTAAACCCCAACTAGCAG
>NW_006921747.1:1820920-1860801 GCF_000298275.1 Orycteropus afer afer | reverse complement strand
ATGGGGTCGCTATGAGTCGGAAATGACTCGACGGCACTTAACAACAACAACAACATTCATACTGAATAGCAATGTTCATGAATCTTGGATTATTTTTCTCTAGTATATATTTTTAAAAATATTAAAATATGTATATATTTAAATACCATCCTTGTGCCTTCTTATATGTGTTCAGTGGTATCTCCATCATACTTAAGAATACAACTTCTCATTGAGGGAATGTTGGATGTTATAGTTCCTGTTATAGTCCATTTCGACATATAACCACCCCATGTGACAAGATTGAACTGCCTCATAAGGTTTTCTTGGCTGTAATCACCAGATCTTTCTCCAGCAGAGCCACTGAGTGGGTTCAAACTGCCAAACTTTTGGTTAACAGCTGAGCAGTTGACTGTTGCGTGACCAGGGCTCCTTGGGGTAAGGCATACAACTCATTATTTTATTTTTAACTTTTTATTGTGTTTTAGGTGAAATTTTACAAAGCAGATTTGTTTTGCATGCAACAGTTCATACACGTTTTGTTTTGTGGCACTGGTTTTTTCAGTTGGATTCTATGATCTTTCCATTACACCCCAAAAGGCAGTGTCTGTGTTTTTATTATAATATTAATTTCTCTGGTGTTCTGGTGGTATAGTGGTTAAACTATTTAGCTGTTAATCAGGAAGTTGATGGTTCGAACTTCTATAAAGATTTACAGCCTTGGAAACCCAATGGGGGTCACTATGAGTCAGAATTGACTCAATGACAGTGAGTTTTGAGTTTTCTAATAGAAACGAAAGACACTATCCATCATAATTCCTCTGAAATATTTTCTTTGGCACAGCAAGGTTGACAGTCTTCTATTTTAATATTGTGCCTAGAGGTATTTGGCTATTTTTAAGGAATTACAGGTGGCACAGAGGTTGCTAAGGTAGAAACTCAGGTTTTTTTATATGTCTGATAAATTTTACAGCATATTAAACCTTGTTCATTGGCATGATTAAACAATGCAAACAGGGTTGCATTAGCATCTAAATTTCACATCATTTTCAAGAAAACAAAGTCCTGGTAATAGAGTAATAGATGGAAATGATTTCTCTAGCAGCAAAGCGGAGTCACAATATGACTGCTGGAAGTTTGAAATCTGGGCCATAGAGGGAGATGACAATTCAGGAAAAATGAAGATGAGACAATTAACATCATTCTTTTGGCAGGGGAAAAACTTTTTTTTTTCCCCCAACTTTTGGAAATGTAGACCAAGTTCAAGTTTTGCAATCACCACTTTGGACCCGTTACAAGGGGGTGTTTGAATGAGCACTTCAAATTGTTGCTAGCTGTACATTTCCTACCTTTGAAACAGAGAAGCTATGAGAATCTGGCAGCCTAAAAATAAAATTACATTGATAGGGATTGAAGGCTTATGGCTAAGTGTGCTACCTAGAGGCTGCATGGGAAGGCTGGATTTGCAACTTTGAAATGGCACCACACTCAATTGGGAGTCTAAAAATCTCCACAAGGGCTTTGAATTAGGAGAGCCTATTTGTCAGATTTGAGGACAGTAGGAAATCGAGCGTTTTTGGAAAACCATAAATGAGTTAATGTAGTGTTCAGGACAAGCTGTGAATTGGCCTCTCTAAGGAGGTTTGTAGTAATAACCTGCTGTAAAAATTACCACTGCCTTTCCTGCAGTTTTCACCATATGCTACTGCTCTGAGAGCCGGCATTTTCTGGCAGCCACTGTAGCTTAAGGACCTATTATTCTATGATGTGGACTTTGGCTCTGTCTTCTATGTGCTTTCTTTCAGGTGGGCAATTTGCAGCAAGGGGGGAAGACCTGTGGGAAGTAAAAATGGAAAGATCTTTTTCAAAAGGTTGTTATCATGTGCAGCAGCAAGGAAAGTATAGGTAAAGTGAGGTGCTTATATTTCTAAATGATAGAAAGTAAACTTCACCTCAACTCCCACCTCTCCCAGGACACTTTCTTTAGCTACTCCAGCTCTTGGTATTCTCTCCTGTTTATAAAATCGCATAGTACAGGCTGTCCCTGGGTTCCAAATGAGATCAGTTCTTAAGTGTGCCTTTTGGTAAAATTTATAGTTACGTTGGAGCAGGTGCATACAGTTCCTCTTCAGCCTTAACTTTAGTGCAAGAAAGGGCTTAGTGCCTTTTCAGTGATTTAAAAGCTGCACAAGCAGCAAGTGAAGCTGATTGTGATAAAGAATTTGTTGGAAGTAGGCACTGGTTAAAATGTTTCAAAATGAGGGCAAATTTACATAACGTTAAAGGGCAAGTACAAATTGTCTGTAAAATGGGTGTTCATAAGTAGGACTGCCTATACCTGTAGAAGGGACCTGAAATCCCTACTACAACATTCAGCAGTTAGTCACTTCATACCGTTCCTATTTGTTTCTCTTTCCTGTCCCTCACAAGGAAACCTAACCAAATGGTGTTCCATTTTCTACATCATTTAATGTCTTTTATTTAACCCTCTATAACATAACAATTTGTATTTACTATCTAATGTATTTTAGATACAAGGAGCTATTTAAGCTTTCCCATGAATTAATTCATTTAATCTTTGAAACATTCTAAGAAAATTACTATTATTGTCTTCATTTGACATATGGAAGAAGCCCTTGAAGTAGAAATGTTAAGTTACTTGCCCAAGATCAAAGGAAGTACTCAAGCCCAGGCAGTTTGGCTCCAGAGCTCTCACTTTTGACCACTTAGCTTTCTTTCCCCCCGCCCCCAAAAAAAGCAAAACCCAGTGCCATCGAGTAGACTCTGACTCATAGCAACCCCCATTGGGTATCCAAGGCCATAAATCTTAATGGAAATAGATTGCCTCATCTTCCTCCCACAGAGCTGCTAGTGGGTTTGAACCATCAACCTTCTGGTTAGTAGCAAAATGCCTTACTGACTATGCCACTGGAGCTCCTTTTGCTTTCCCCAGGTGGTAAAAAATAAAGATCGAAACTAAGGTTTATTGAGGTAGGTGCTGTTTCCCTTTGAGGATTCCCTGTATGGTACAAATGAGATCTGTAATTCTCTTGGCTGCTAACCAAAAGGTTGGTAGTTCAATTGACCTGTGGCCCCTTAGAAGAAAGACTTGGTGATCTCCTTCTAGAAAATCAGCCACTGAATACCCCACGGAGCATGGTTCTGTTCTGACACACATGGAGTCACCATGAGTCCACTCAACTCAACATTTTTGAGTAAAATGAGGTCTGGAAAGGTTAGGAGTTGCATCAGGTCATGTAGCTAATTAACATAATAGCCAGATCTCATTAATCACCCATGACACCATACATTAGAGTTCACACAGAACTGTTGTGTTGGAGGAGCCCCTGGCTGGTACAGTTGACACACAAGGCTGTGAACAGAAAATTGGCAGTTCAAGTCCACCCAGAAGTGCCTTAGAAAAAGGACCTGGTAATGTAGTCTGAAAAAACAGCCATTGGAAACCTTATGGAGGATAGTTCTATTCTGCCACACTTAGGGTTGCCATAAGTTGGAATCAACTTGATGGCAACTGGTCATTGGTGACTGAGTTGGAAGTAAGTGGTAGGTGTCTATCAGCTCACCCACCTACCCCATCACTCAACAGAGTGTGGAGGGACTTGATGAACACTAGAACTTGTGGATACATAACAAGAAAGTAACCAGTCTAGAGAGATGGAAGAATATAAACCTGGAAAAAGTGTGGCACACTAGTGATTGGCACAGCTTTGGAGTTAAATAGACCTGAGTTTACTTACTTGCTGGCTGTGTTCCCTTGAACAAGTGAATGACTCTCAGTTTTCTTATTCTGTGAAGAGAAGATGATAATACCCTTCTTCATGAGGATGTTTTGTAAAGTGGTGAATACAGCATATGGAACACAGCACATGCTTGGTTAATGTTATCATTGTTATCCATATTATTAAAATTATTGCTTTATTCTTTACTAGTCATTACATATGTTACAAAACTAAAAATGAATGATTGTTCCCACATTCATGGTTCTGCATTATCTATGCAACGATTCTTCTCTTTTAGTGTAGCTAATTGAAAGATGATTACACAGATAAACCTCCTGTATTTGCAATCAAAATTTGCCATTTCCATGTTATTCAGTTCTGTCTTTCCCCATGGCTTATATAAAGAAAGGTCTGTTGGTCACCTGTTTAAATGCAGGGAAAGTTCACTAGAAACATGTATGGAATACAGCCAAGGCTGTTTCCTTACCTCAACTCTGCAATTAAGTATTAGCACGTCATCAGGCCTTGGGGGTTAATTTCATGCACTCCCTGAGTGCTACAAATGGATAAATTACTTGCAGCCGCCAAAGTTGAAAATGGCTGATTTGAATGGAAGGAATGACTCGTGACTCTATCCTCTGTTGTAAGAGCACTTTGCTAACTGTGAAATTAACTCCTTATCCAAGTGGGAAGGTAGCAGGTTGTTACTTGGGAGTTGGAGGCTTCTTAATCTGGCATTCTACTTTGGCCCCAAGTAATGGCATGTTGGCTTGGGTGGCAGCAACAATTTAGCAGGTTAGAAAGAAAGTAGATTTAGCTCAGGATGTGGCAGTGACATTGTTTTTTTCAGGGGTGGGAATGACTGAATGTAACTCTTCTAAGAAATTGGGTATTTTTTATGCTTTTTTATTCTCTGAGCTGATGAAGTGCATTCAGATCAGTTGAGTGTGTTCTACATGTGTGGCTGAGTTGACTTAAAGACTGTAAAGGTAACTCTTAATCCCAGGACACTGCCTAATAGAGTGGAAAGGTCATTGAAGTATCATTGGGAGAGCCTGATTTAATTTTGGCTCTACCACTCTCCACCTGTGGGCCTTGTAAACATCTCCATATCTGTGGAACTCTTTTTCTCAACTGTACCATACCATGAGGCAGCTGGAGAAAAAATGTTCATTTGGTGATTTTAAAAGTATTTTATTTTTATAAGGTAACACATACACATTGCATAAAATAAAATTCATTTGTACAAGAGTTTGTAAATCTGTCCTGGAAAGAGTGCAGCCAGAATGCTCCTTGGAAGAAGAATGACCAGTCTTTGTCTTGCCTATTTTGGTCATGTTGTCAGAAGGGTCTATTCCCTGGAGA
Source organism: Orycteropus afer afer (assembly GCF_000298275.1). Classification (NCBI taxonomy): domain Eukaryota; kingdom Metazoa; phylum Chordata; class Mammalia; order Tubulidentata; family Orycteropodidae; genus Orycteropus; species Orycteropus afer. The sequence continues at coordinate 1,855,717 of NW_006921747.1, read as the reverse complement.
AAGGCTGTCATAATGGTAAAGCAGAAGGTCAGCAAAAAAGGGTCAGCAGACCCTCAACGAGGTGGATTGACACAATGGCTGCAGCAATGAACTCAAGCACAGTAATGATTGTGAGGATGGCACAGGACATGGCAGTGTTTCGTTCTGTTGCACATAGGGTCGCTGAGTTAAAACCAACTTGACGACACCTGACAACAATATGCATGCTGTTTTGTACCTGATCCTTTGTCTTCCTAGTACATTATGAGTATGCCCCTAAGTTTCCAAGTCATCTTTGTAACTATCGTTTATCATCTTGCCTAGTGAGGTCCCATTCCTTAGCTATTCATCTAGGAAAAATTTCTTTGTTTTCTGTAGTAAAGGCCTCTAAACTTTTTTATTCAAGCTAATAAATATTGTTTGGATTCTTGCCATGTACCAGGTATCATGTAAGATGATGAAGATCTGATAGAGACTTAAATATATAATGTCCCCGCCCTCATGGAGCTTATGTGCTAGTGGGGTGACAGATGGTAAACAAGAAAACAAATAAATGAATTCAGATGGTGGCTGACATTTTTGAGGAACAGAGAGTTGTGATGGCACAAAAGAGGAAGAGAGACTACTTTAGAGATAGTATATGTTTGCATGCATGTAGCTTCTTTTTTATACCTTCTTGTGAATTATTTCCTTTTAAAATATGCTCATTTTTAACATTCTAAAAGTTACTAACAATTTCACAGCCCCTTGGTAGACTGCATAACTAAATTCTAGTCAGACATAGTTTCACTAACATGTTTCAGCCACAGCAAGGTGTGATTTTGCAATGTCCTGCCCCATGAATCACTAGACTGAGTCTCTCTGGCCATTGTCCAGGACTGAGAGTGTTAGAAGTTTGCCTGAATACACACTGGGTTCAGGGTCATCTCTTTCAGTTTGGTTTGCAGATTTATGTTTTATCCCGCCATGCTTCACTGCTGATTGGGTATCAGTGACACTCTTGTGTCATATAAAGAATCTGAATCCAAGAGATGAGGAATCATGGGTTCCTTTCCTGTCTCTGACACTAACTTTCTGTTTTTCCCTAAAACTCTGTTTCTCAGCTGCAGAAATGAAGGGATTATATTTGGCATATATTTCTAGATTTCATCCATATGCCATTAATAACCTGGAACATTGGGTGTATGTCCAGTGAGAAAAAATGGCACAATTGATTAGTTATATCTGCCTTGGCCAAGAGAGAAAGGAGGCTGTGACATTCTGGACTTGTGTTTGCCAACCTTGAATTAGACAGTCTTTCTTCTTCCTTCTCTAACTACAAAAATCAGTTACCTTTTTAAAGAAGAGTCTCAGTTAGTTAATTGAGAATCCCTGCATTCTAAAGACAAGCCTGAACAAAAGAAGTAGTTGCTGGTGTTGGAAATCCAATCAGGTTTTCATGACTTTTTTTTTTCCCCCCCATGTGTTTGTTTATTTTTTACTTCTCCCTCCAGGTGTCAACTGATCATAATTAGAGGAATGACTGTAACTGTCAAGCTTTGTATAGCTCCATGAGCATCTGAAAACCCTGCTCAGAAAATCAGATTTCAATCCTTTGGGATAGACAGGTTTCCTCTGCTGAAATGCCTGGCTTAGAAGCTGGTTAGGCTTCCAGATGTGCTCTGAGGCAGTTTGCACTTTCAAAGCTAGGCCTCCAACAATGCTGGTTGAAGGTGCACAGCTGGCTTGATGTGCTCAGGGGCTTGCTTTCTTCTGTGAGATGATTTAGTTGAAAAGGTTGACAGTCCTGAGCACGTGAATCTCTCCGAGCTTCCCCTTCCTCCACCCCCAGCTCGAGACCTCTTTGCCACCCAAACAAATGCTCCCATTGGAGGAGGAAAATGATCTTATTCAGCTATCATAAATACCTTTTCCTTTATGTAGAGCTTGTGGCTAATTTCATTATAGGATATAATGGATGAAGGACATTTAGCACAAAAATGTATCTATCTACTGTAATTACATCAGCATTTTTAAGCTGAAAAAAAAAGTGTTAGAGAAAACTCATTTCGCATCTATAACTAAGAATGTTCCATGTGTTTTTATAAGAGGATAATAAAGACATAAATGGGATAGATGGGGCTAAGTAGTTTTACAGATGGTGGTTGCATATTAAAGATTAAATTGCTGTCTATAAATAAAACCACTTTTACAGTAACTAGGTTACTGCTTTATCTTAATTTAGGTGTAATTGAGAGCATTAGCGTTCTTCATAATAGCCCAATGAATGTTCCCACAGACTGTAAACAGGACTCCATGGAATGCTAACTGATGGACCCTAACTTAAAAGGTTACCCTAATAATTCTGTGTGTTTCTGGTCCTTACCTTTGACTTCTCTGATCTAGTGGATTTTAGGAAGAATTTGTGGGGCTCTTCAAGGAGATGGTAAAAAGCTCAGTGTTCATTGTGTTAGATGTATGAGTGAGTGTGTAGTTGTGTATTATGTACTAACATGTTTTCATCTCCAATAGAATATTGGCTTCTTTTTCACTGTTTTATCAAAATCAGCTAAAACTACAGGTCTATATAGATCTTGACTTTTCCATCTTGCTGGGCAAGTATGACCCATATAATTAAAATAGTTCCAAAATAGAAGGAACATTTATCTGATTTGAGGATGAGGAAGAATATAAAATATCACCTTTTGGCTTATGAAGGGAAGTGAAAATGTAAATTCCTTACTTTAATGTGTTTTCCCTTCCTCAGTCTGGTGTTCATGATTGAGACTGAGACAATATAGCAGATTGATTATAGTGTGATCTAAGGAGCTAGATTTTCTGGGTTTTAAGCTTCCCTGTGTTGTCTCCTGACTCTGTGACCCTAGGTAAGTCACTTAGTCTCTGTGCTTTGGTTCCCTTCACTGTAAACTGTGCATCATAATAGTATTTAACACACTGCATTTTTTAAAGATTAAATGTAGTAATCCATGTAAAGCTTTCGAGAACAGTCTTGACAAGTAGTAATTAATTAGAACCACACACACACACACACACACACACATTTTTACCATCATTTGCTCTTGAGATTGCTGTATTCTTCCTTCCTTCTTTCCTTCCTTCCTCCCTTCTCTCTGTCTCCCTCCCTCCCTCCCTCCTTCTCTTCCTTCTTTCCTTCCTGCTTTCAGCACTTCCTTCTTTCCCTCTTACCAAATTTTGGGGACATAAGTAATGTATGCTATCTGTTGTGCTAGTTGCTAAGAGTAGAAAAAATTCAAAAACATAGTCTCCAATCTCCAGAAGTTCCTATAAGAATGTAAACTGAGGAAAAATAGGGCCTTGTCATTCTAGTTCAGTATCCTCAGTGCCAGGAGTATGGAAGGTGCTTGAAGGACACTTGCAGAGTGGATGAATTAGATCAGCCAATGTCCTGAGGTCTGCTCCTAGAACCCCAGGAAACACAGTCACAAAGATGTTGTCTCCATACCAAATTTGGCTGACTTTTGTTAACAGAAGGCAGAATAGGTGCTGAGCAGCAAAAATAAATGTCCCTTACAGACACAGAAAAATTAAGTATGTTTGGAAGATTTTAAAAAACAAAATGGAGAAGGTGTTGGAAGACAAGATTGCCCTGGATAGCATAAAAGGTTAAACACTTGGCAACTAAGTGAAAGGTTGGCAGCTCAAATCCATCCAAAGGGCCCTTAGAAGAAAGTCCTAGTAATCTACTTCAGAAAGGTCACAGACATTGGAAACCCCAGAGAGCACAGTTCTACTGTGTAACACATGGGGTCACCAGGCGTCATAATCAACTTGATTGTATCTTCTTTTTGTTTTTGTTTTTAGTTATAAGACAAAATGAGTCATAAAAGCAGTCACAGTAAGGTAGGAGTAAAGAGAAGCTTTGCTAAAGATGTGAAATTTCTGATAAACCTAAAGGTGGAGGAGAATTTTGATGGCTGAAGAGAACTGGGCCAACACTAGTTTTGTTAACCAAGAAGAAGCCTAAATTTTTAACAAGTGTCAAACTAGGACTGTAGAGGAAAACAATTATTCAAAACTCCCTTTTGTTATGGTTTCACAACATATTTTGTGATTTCTCCCAACAGATTTACTTTCCTAATTAAATTTATGCTAGGCAACCACTCAGAAACTCAGTCTATAGTATAAAGAGACAGATGGCCAGAGTTCTATCTCCCTTCCCTGGCCAAAACAGCCAGATCAGAGAAGAGGCTGGCCAGGTAGGAATAATTGTTGTGTAAATTAGCCCTTGGTAATGTTTTTGGAATGGAATGATTTTATGAGGATGGGATAATATAGGAAAGAATATTGAATCCCCGACACTTTACACAAGAGCCCAGCTATTGTTATTGTATATGTGCCGTCCATTCAGTTTTGACTCATTACAAACCCATGTAAACAGAAGTAAACACTGCCCAGTCTTGCGTCCTCCTCATAATCATTGCTATGTTTGAGCTCATTGTTGAAGCTACTGTGACAATCCACTTCTTTGAAGGTCTTCTCCTTTTTCACTGATCCTCTTCTTTTCCAAGTATGATCTTATTCTCCAGAGACTGGTCCTTCCTGATGACATCCCCAAAGTATGTGAGATGAAATCTTGCCATCCTTATTTCTAAGGTACCTTCTAGCTATACTTCTTCCAGGACATGTTTGTTCATTCTTCTTGCAGTCTATAGAATATTCACTATTCTTCGCCAACACTGTGATTCAAAAGCATCAGTTCTTCAGTGTTCCTTATTCATTGTCCAGCTTTCACATGCATATGAGGAGATTAAAAATATCCTGGCTTGGGTCAGGCACACCTTATTGCTCAAAGTGATATCTTTGTTTTTTAACATATTAATTAGGTTTTTTTTTTTTTTTTGTAGCAAATTTGCCTAGTGCAATACACAGTTTGATTTCTTGAATGTTGCTTCCATGAACATTGATGGTGAATCCAAGTAAAATGAAATCTTTGACAACTTCAATCTTTTCTCTGTTTATCATGATGTTCCTTATTGGTCTAGTTGTGAGGATTTTTTTCTTCTTCATATTGAGGTATAGTCCATACTGAACACTGTAGCTTCAAGTCATCTTCACTTTCAGCAAGCAAGGTTGTGTCATCTGAATATCACAGGTTGTTAATGAGTCTTCCTCCAATCTTTATCTCATGTTCTTTTTCATATAGTCCACCTTCTCAATTCAACTCATAGTGACCCTTCCTTCTCAGACTGAGTAAGTATGGTGAAAGGATACAACACACAACTTTGCTGATTTTAAACCATGTAGTATCCCTTTGTTCTGTTCAAATGACTGCCTCTTGGTCTGTGTCCAAGTTACACAGGTGTTCTAGAATTCCCATTCTTCACAATATTATCCAAAATTTGTTATGATCCACAATCAAACAGGTAAACATCTTTCTGGTATTCTCTGCTTTCAGCCAAGGTCCATCTGACATCAATAATGATATCCCTCATTTCACATCCTCTCCTGAATCCAACTTGAATTTCTGGCAGTCCCCTATCAATGTGCTGCTGTACCTGTTTTCAAATTATTTAGAAAACTAAAAAAAAAAAATGCCATTGGGTCAATTCCGATTCATATCAACCCTACATGACAGAGGAGAACTGCCCCATAACATTTCCAAGGCTGTAAATCTTTACAGAAACACACTGCCTCATCTTTCCCTCATGGGATACTGGTGGGTTCAAACTGCTGACCTTTTGGTTAACAGGTGAATACTTTAACCACTGTACCACCAGAGCTCTTTTTTTAAAAATTATCTTCAACAAAATCATGTGTGATATTAATTATATTTTTGATTATGTCCGTATGCTGTTGGATCACCTTTCTTTAGTGATAGAATCATGAAATTTTGGAATTGGAAGAGTTCCAAGAAACTTCTATTTTAACTTTATTTTGCATATAGAGAAAAAAGGGACCCAGATAAATTGAGTTTCCCAAGGTTTTACATCAAATAGCGGCAGATCTAGGACTTTAGGCTGGTCTCCACAAGCCAGGACAGGGACTGTAAGTACTGTGCCTAGAACATTGTTAAGAACACCAGTTGCTATCAAGTGGATTCTGCCTCATGGCAACCCCATATGTGTCAGAGTAGATCTGTGCTCCATAGGCTTGTCAGTGAATGATTTTTTTGGTATTAAATGACCAGGCACCTCTAGGTACATTTGAACCTCCAACCTTTCAGTTAGCAGCCAAGTGCATGAACCATTTGCACCACTCAGGATAAGGACTCTGTGTTGTTATGTGCCGTTGAGTCAGACCTGACTCATAGCAACCCCTCCTTGGGTTTTCCAGGCAGTATGACCATGGAAGTAGATTGCCCAACCTTCCTTCCAAGGAGTGGCTGGTGGGTTTGAACCACCAGCCTTTTGGTTAGCAGTCAAGTGCCTTTGAGACTACACCACCAGAGCTCACATGAGGCCTCTAGAGATGTGATAAAGTAGCTTTTAAAACCATCCAAAGAAAATTGCACATTGTTTTATTCAGAGTCTCAAAGAATTGCAGAGAAACAGCTCAGTGAAATTAATTTACACCACTTCTACTCATCATCAAATCTTTCCTGCAGCCAAATGGGAAGGCATGATTTAGGGTGTATTGTCCTCGTGTGGATTGAACCATCTAAAATTTCTGATATCTGATAATTTTGGACATATAAAAATGGAAATTTCTCTAAGATTCAATCTAATGCAATATTCACACAAAGCAGTACTTATTTGACATTCTGAGAACAAAGAAATGTGATCAGGAATAATTCATATTTTATTTTGCATATGGAGAAAAAAGGGACCCAGATAATAAATAATAGGTTAGAACCCCTAACCAAATTTTCTAGTTTTCTTATGATCATATTACTTTAGTCAAACTTTGTCTCTCTCCTGTAGTCTTGAAATGCCTGATAGAATATAAATACTCCAGTGGGCAACCCTGATGGATGTACTTAAAACATTATAAAAAATAACAATAATCACTATTATACCTGGGTACCATGCTACATGCTTTTTCTACATTATTATATTTAATTCTTACTACTGTCCCATGAGGAATAGAAGCTATTATTAATCTTCATTTTACAGGAGAAGAAATGGGGGTCAAGGAGATTAAGCAATTTGCACAAGTCCAGGGAACAGAGTTCTGACCCAAGTATGTCCGAATCTAAGCCCATACTCTTGATTTCCACTCTGTTCTACCTTTGTAAAGCCCTGTTCAAAAGCGTTCTCAACACTAGTCATCATTTCTCTATTTTAAGCCCAACCATGACTTGGAATTCAGCATTTCCTAAAACACAACTACCATAGGATTGTTTCAACTATTCAACAGTTTGTACTAAACTCACACCTCAAAAAGTCTCCCATGCACTTTCCTGCTCTTTGAATTGGCTAAACTCTATGCTTACTTGTTGTGTAAGACATCAATTTCATTGTGACTACCTGCTTGGGTTTGCACAAGGTAAAATGAGATCATGTAATTAGAACATTCCATGGAGGATGAATTATGTTGATTTCTTAGAGCATGACAATGGAAATCAGTTCTTTAGTTTCTTCATTAGTGTAGTTTGTGATACAACACTAAACAGCAGTAAGCCTTCCATGGGACAACTTGGGCAATCCCATCTGTTCATGGAGTAGAGCACAAGCTATAAAGACAAGGCTGACATAGCCTCACTTTGCCAGAGAATTAATTTTCAGGACATTTCTATATAGACACAAGGTTATATCTGGGCAGTTGCCTATGCCAAAGACATTCAATAGCCCTTGTTGATGAATATGGGCAGTAATAACTTTATCCACAGGAATGCTTAAAAGTGTGTGAAAAGGTTTCAAGTCCTTATTATTTGCTTTTGTAAAAGCTTTGGAAAGCACTAAAAAAAAAAATGTTTTCTGCCCCTTCTTTTTTATTACAACTGCACTTATAACAGTATATTATTGGGAAAAAAAAAATTGCTGTAGGACTGAGTATCAGGTTTTACTCCAAAAAAGGATCCTGTGGTCATATGTTTATTAAACACAATTAAACAGGTTTCTTTACTTCATCTCAATTTCAAATTAACCTTCATTTGCAAATTTTTTTGCCTCAGTTTATCTCACCCTAGGCCATAAGCTTTTTTTTTTTTTTAATATATTTTATTGAAATATAATTTATATACAGTGAAATACACAAAACTAAAGTGACATGGGAAGCTCTGGTGACATCAATAATTTTTTTTTTTTTTCCTATGTTTGCAGTGTTCCCTCTTCTTTCCTCCCAGCCCTGGTAAACAAGAAAGTTTCCTTCCATAAATAAACCTTTCCTTGACTTTTTACAATAATGAACTAATACTATATTTGTCCTTCTGTGATTGACTTCTTTCTCTCAGCATAATATCCTCCAAGTTCATCCATGTTATGCAGTGGTTTGCAGATTCTACATTAATCTTGAGTGTTACATAGTATTCCATTGTGTGTATGTACCATAGTTTGGTTATCCATTCTTCTGTTGATGGGTACATAGGTTGTTTCCTTCTTTCTGCTATTATAAATAGCTCTGCGATGAACATGGTTGTGCATATATCTGTTGTTGTCCTGGCTCTTGCTTCTTTAGGATATATACCTCGTAACAGGATTGCTGGGTCAAATGGTATTTTTAATTCCAGCTTTTAAAGGAATTGCCATACTGCTTTCCATAGTGGATGTATCATTTGACTGTCCCGCCAGCAGTGTATGAGAGTCCCAATCTCTCCACATCCTCACCAGCATTTATTATTTTCTGTCCTGTTGGACTTGCCATTAGTGCTGGGACGAGGTGGTAACAGATTGTTGTTTTGATTTGCATATCTCTAATGGCTAATGAGCATGAGAATTTCTTCTTGTATTTGCTGGTCACCTGAATATCCTCTTTGATGAAGTGTCTATTCATGTCTTCTGCCCATTTTTTAATTGGATTGTTAATCTTTTTATTGTTGAGATGTTGGAATTTTCTATAAATTTTGGAGATAAGTCCATTGTCAGCTATGTCATTGCAGAATATTTTTTCCCAATCTGTAGGTTCTCTTTTTACTCTTTTGGAGAAGTCTTTGGAAGCACATAAAAATTTATTTTTTAGAAGGTCCCATTCTTCTAGTTTATCTTCTGCTCTTTATGCCTTTTGGGTTATGCTTGACAGTCAAGTAATGTCATAAATTAGGGACCCTATTTTGCCCCTATTTTTTCCCTGAGGAACTTTATAGTTTTAGGTTTCACATTTAAGTCTCTGATCCATCTGGAGTTAGTTTTGTGTATGGTGTGAGGTATGGATCTTGTTTCATTTTTATGCAAATGGATATCCACTTTTACCCACACTATTTATTAAACAGACCATCTCTTCCCCATTTAATGGATTTCAAACCTTTGTCAAAAATCAGCTGACCGTAGGTCAATGGATCTGTTTCTAGGTTCTCAATTCTATTCCACTGGTCTATGTGTGTGTTCTTGTACCAGTAGCAGGCTGTTTTGACCACTGTGGCTATATAGTAGGTTTTAAGATCTGGGAGTGTGAGATCTCCTACTTTGTTCTTGTTCTTCAATAGTGCTTTGTTTATTCGAGGTCTCTTTCCTTTCCATATAAAATTAGTGATTGGTTTTTCCATATCTTTAAAGAATGCTGATGGGTTCTGGATTGGGATTGCATTAAATGTATAGATTACTTTGGATAGTATTGGCATTTTCACAATGTTCAATTTTCCTATCCACAAGCATAATATGTTCTTCTATTTATGTAGATCTCTTATGGTTTCTTGAAGTAGTGTTTTACAGTTTTCTTTGTAATGGTCTTTTGTGTCCCTACCAAATTCAAACCAAACTCACTGCCATTGAGTTGTCTCCAACTCATAGCGACCCCTCCTTGAATTTCTGAGGTAGTATCACTGCAGAAGTAGTTTGCCCAACCTTCCTTCCAAGGAGTGGCTGGTGGGTTTGAACCACCAGCCTTCTATTTAGTAGTCAAGTGCCTTACACACTACACCACCCAAGTTCCTTTTGTGTCCCTGTTGTTGTTGTTGTTGTTATGTGCTGTCAAGTCGGAGCCGACTCATAACGACCCCTCCTTGGGTTTCCTAGGTGGTATCACTATGGAAGTAGATTGCCCAACCATCCTTGTGTCCCTAGGGAGCTTCATTCCCAGGGATTTTGTTTTTTGGTAACTATTGTAAATGGTGGGACCTCTGGTGGTTTAGTGCCTAAGACATTTGACTGTTAACAAGAAAGCTGGCAGTTCAAATGCACCAGCCACTCCTCGGAAGGAAGATTGAGAGATCTACTTTTGTAGTGATACCACCTCTGAAACCCAAGGAGGGGTCGTTGTGAGTCAAATCCAACTCAACAGCAGTGAGTTTGTTTGTTTTCTTTTTATTGTAAATGGTATTGATTCCATATTTCATTTTCAGCAATCTGTTTGCTGGTATAGAATAATCCAATTGATTTTTGGATGTTGATCTTGTATCCTGCTGCTATGCTAAATCTCTCAATTAGTCCCAGTAGTTTTTGACTGAGTCTCTTGGGTTTTCTACCTATAGGATCATATCATGAGCAAATTGGGATAGTTTGACTTCTCCCTTTCCAATTCAGATGCCTTTGATTTCCCTTTCTTGCCTTATTGCCCTGTCTAGGACTTCCAATACAATGTTGAATAGAAGTGGTATAGAGGATATCCTTGTCTGGTTCCTGTTCACAAGGAGAATGGTTTCAGTCTCTCTCCATAGAGAGCAATGTTGGCTGTTGGTTTTGCATATATGCCTTTTATTATGTTGAAGAATGTCCCTTCTATTCCTGTTTTGCTGAGAGTTTTGATCAGGAATAGGTGTTGAATTTTATCTAAAGCCTTTTCTGCATCAATTGATATGACCGTGTGGTACTTCTCCTTTATGTGGTGGATGACGTTGATTGTTTTTCTAATGTTGAACCATCCTGGCATACCTGGTATGAACCCCACTTGGTCATATTGTATTATTATTATTATTATTATTATTATTGATATGTTGTTGGAGTCTATTGACTGGGATTTTGTTGAAGACTTTTGCAACTGTATTCATGAGGGCTCTTGATCTTTAGTTTTCATTTTTAGATATGCCTTTGCCTGGTTTTTGTATCAAGGTTATGCTTGCTTCCAAAAATGAATTTGGAAGGATTCTATTCTTCTGTGTTCTGAAAGAGTTTGAGTAGGATTGGTGTCAGTTCTTCTCTGAATGTTTGGTAGAATTCACCATTGAAACCATCTGGGTCAGGGCTTTGTTTGTTGGCAATTTTTTCATGATCTATTCAATTTCTTCTTTTGTTGTGGGTCTGTTTAAATTTCCACCACAGCCTCTGTTAGTTTAGGTGAGTAGTATGTTTCTAGAAATCTGTCCATTTCTTCTAGATTTTCAAATTTGTTGGAGTATAATTCTTTACAGTACCTTGATGTTATCCTTTTAATTTCTCTTGATTCTGTTGTAGTGTCACCCAATTCATTTCTTATTCATGTTACTTGTATTGACTCCCTCTTTCCCTTTGTTAAATTTGCCAGTGGTTTGTCAATTTTGCTAATCTTTCCAAAGAACCAACTTCTGGTCTTCTTGATTTTTTCTAGTCTTTCTATTTACTGTTTCATTTATTTTTGTTTGAATCTTTATTATTTCTTTTCTTGTAGTGATGTAAGCTTTTCTTGCTGCTCTTTTTTTAATTGTTGGAGATGTTGGTCTAAGGTATTGATTTTGGCTCTTTCTTCTTCTTTGAACTGTGCACTTATTGCTAGAAATTGGCTTCTTATCACTGCTTTTGCTGTGTCCCAAAGACTTTGGTATGTTGTGTTTTCATTCTCATTTGATTCAAGGAATTTTTTCATTTCATTTTTTATTTCTCCTATTACCCAATCATTCTTAAGGAGGATGTTATTCAGTTTCCATGTGTTTGCTCTTTTTCTATTCATCTTCCTATTGTTGATTTCTAATTTTACAGCATTGTGATCTGAGAAGATGTTTTGCAGTATTTCAATGTTTTTAAATTTATTAGGGCTTGCTTTGCGGTCTAACATATGATCTATCCTGGAGAATATTCCATGTGCCCTGGAAAAAAATGTATATTTTGCTGTTGTTGGGTGAAGTGCTCTGTAGATGTCTATAAGGTCAAGTTGGTGGGTTGTATTGTTTAGTTCTTCTGTGTCTTTGTTGACTTTCTTTCCAGTTGTTCTATGTGTAATTGAAGTGGTGTATTAAAGTCTCCTACTATGACTGTGGGGGAGCTCTGGTAGCATAGTGGCTAAAAAGCACTTGACTGCTAACCAGACGGCTGGCGGTTCAAACCCACCAGCCACTCCTCGGAAGGAAGGTTGGGCAATCCTACTTCCGTAGTGATACTGCCTTGGAAACCCAAGGAGGGGTCGCTATGAGTCGGGGCCGACTCGACGGCAAACAACAACAACAACAACAACAACTATGACTGTGGAGTCATCTATTTGTCTTTTCAGTTATGTTAGTGTCTGGTTTAAGTGTTTTGGGGCTATTTCATTGAGAGCATAGATATATATTATTGTTATGTCCTCTTGGTCAGTTGATCCTTTAATCACTATATGCTGTTCTTCCTTGTCTGTTATGGTGGTTTTTGTCTTAAAGTCAATTTTATCAGAAATTAATGTTAACACTCCTGCTCTTTTATAATTTTCATTAGCTTGATATATCTTTTTCCAACCTTTGATTTTTGGTCTATTTTTGTCTTTGTCTCTAAGGTGTGCCATTTGTAGACAGAATATTGATTGGTTATGTTTTCTTATCCAGTTTTCAGCTCTCCATCTCTTGAGTCGTTCATTTAATCCATTGACAGCCAGTGTAATTATCAACAAATATGAATTTGTTGCTTTTTTGTTATGTGCTATTACGTGGTGTTGCTGATTTCTTTGTTCCACATAATTTTCTGTCCTGAGCTCACGTTGTTTATGAATCATGTTATCACTTCCTTCATTACTATTGTTTTAGTACTTGCTAAATGTTTGTGTTTGTCCTCTTTTTTATTTTGATGTGAAGGTTTATCATTTTGCTTTGAGGGTACCCTGTGATTTATGATTTTCTTTCCAAGTTTAGAACAGTCCATTCGATCTTGCAATTGTCTTTACTTTCGTACAATTTAGAAGTTCTGTAATAACACAATTTTTTTCCCCTCTTTTTGGTTTGTAGTGATTCTCATGTACCAATTGATGTCTCTGGTTCCCTGTTTAAAATCATGTAGGCTAGTTTACTTTGGATACTTCCATAACTGGGTTGGGTTCTGGGTTATGTCATCCTGTGTATTAATGGTTGGTTGTTGTTTGCTGTTGTTGGTTCCTAGTCCAAAAGACTCCCTTTCACATCTCTTGTAAGGTTTGTCTGCTTTTAACAAATTCCCTTAATTTCTGCTTATCTGGAAATCTCCTAATTTCACCAGTATATTTGTGGGCCAATTTTACTGGGTATATAATTCTTGATTGGAATTTTTTTTTTTTTTTTTCATTCAGAGTTTTATATATACCATCCCATTGTCTTCTTGCCTGCTTGGTTTCTGCTGAGAAATCCAAGCTTAGTCATGTTGGTTGCCCCTTGTAGGTAACTTTTCATTTTTCCTATGCTGCATTCAGGATTCTCTGTCTTTAGTTTTCGTGAGTTTGATGATGATACCTTGGTGATTTTCTTTCAGGGTCTATCTTGTTTGGGGTTCATTGGCTTCTTGAATGTATATATTCTCATCTTTCATCATACCAGGGAAATTATCTTCCAATAAATCTTGGACAATTTTCTCTGTTGCTTTATTTTTCTCTTCTTGTTCTGGAATTCTGATTACATGTAGGTTATTCCTTTTGATGGTATCCCACATGAATCTTAAGCTTTCTTCATTTTGATTTGACCTTTTTTCTGATTGATCCCTTTCCAACGAAGTATTGAGGTTTTTGTCTTCAATCTCACTAATTCTGTCCTCCATTGATTCAATTCTATTCCTTTACCTATTCAATGTGTTATCTATTTCTGAAAATTTAGTATTAATCTTCTGGATTTCTATCTGTAGGTTTTATATCATTTCTAATTTTTCATTTATTTTATCATTTTGTTCTTGCATTTTCTTTTGAAATTGTTCTAGGGTTTTCTCAGTGTTTTCCTCAATTTTTCCAGTGTTTTCTTTGATCTCTCAACCCACAGAAGGTGCCTAAATATAATTCTTTTGAATTCCTTGTCAGGGAGTTCCAATGCTGCTTCTCCATTAGGGATGTGTTCTGGGTCTGTGTCCTGATCCCTTGCTTGACCTGCTTTACCTTGCTTCTTTGTGTGGACTGTGATGCTCTGTTGTTCCCAAGATATTGTGATGTCTTTGTGTTTATATTTAATTGGTGATTATATGTTGGAGTGGTTTGCACAAGGTTTTTGTTTTCTCTGTTATGTTTGGATGTTATCTAAGTAAGAAGGATACTGTACTCTGTTATTCTCTAGTTCTCAACACTTATACACTCACCCCCTTTCTCCTTTTCCATTGGCACCCTCCTGTATATCCCTGCCATCCTTGGCAAATGGAGCCTATTCTTAGGTCCCTGAAGTCCAAATGAGAATGCTGTCACTTTAAATATTCAAGATGGCCACCTCTTGTAAACAATCAAAATGGCTGCACCCTCTGGACAGGCAAAAGTTCACAGCTCAGGTTGTCTCCCTCTTTGCTGTTTCCCTTCCTAGTCATCAGCCACCAACACAGTCATCCCTGCAACCTTGTGGTTATGGGCTGAACTTTAGGTCAATTCTCAGGTCCCAATACCAGTTGGAAATATTCAGGCTCTTTGTGCCATCACAGTAGCTGACAGTTCACAGCTCTATCCATCTCCATACTCACTGTTTTCATTCAGGTTCTTCCACTAGTTGGTGTCTAATCCACTTCTGATACTTCTTTTCAAAGTGTAGGGCTCCAGGATCATCTTCTGTATCTCTGTCAATTGGTTTCTCTTTTCTTTGTTCAAGAGGGTCTGTGTAGCTTGTCTGCCTATTCTGCCATCTTACCAAAGTCCAGGCCATAAACTTATAAGTGCTGAATTTTTTCACCATTGAATGTTAACTAATAACTAGCAAAATGTCTGGTACATAAAACCTAAAACTGAACTTGTGGCCATTGAGACCATTTCAACTTATGGTGGCCCCATGTGCTATAAAGTAAAACTACTCCATGGAATTTTCTTAACTGTCATATTTATGGAAGCATATTGCCAGTACTTTCTTCCATAGTGCCTCTGAGTGGGTTTAAACCACCAAACTTTTGATTGTCAGGCAAGCATTTAAGCATGTGTGCCACCCTAAGAGTCCACCTAGTACTTAATACTAATTGCCATTGAGTTGATTCAGACTTATAGCCACGCTGTAGGACAGAGTAAAATGTCACATAGGGTTTCAAGGCTATAATCTTTATGGAAAGGAGCTCTGGTGGTGCTGGGGTTAAGGCATTGGATTGGTAATCAAAAAGTCGATGGTTTGAACCTCCCAGCAGCTCCGTGGTAGGAAGATGAGGCAATCTACTTCCAAAAAGATTTACAGCTTTGGAATCCCAATGGGGGGGGGTGTCTCTGTGAGTCACAGTTGACTCAATGGCAGTGGATTTGATTTGGGGGCTTAAACTTCAAGGAAGAAGTTCTGGTGATGCTGTGGTTAAAGCATTCAGCTGCTAACATAAAGGTTGAAATATGAACGCATCTGCCACTCTGCAGGAGAAAGATGAGGCAGTCTGCTTCCCTAAAGAGTTACAGCCTTGGAAACCCTATAGAACAGTTCTACTCTTTCCTGAAGGTCACTATGGTGAGGCAGTCTGCTTCCCTAAAGAGTTATAGCCTTGGAAACTCTGTAGGACCATTCTACTCTTTCCTGTAAGGTCACTATGGGTTAGAATTGACTCAGTGGCAATGGGTGGGTAATCTTTATAGAAGCGAACTGCCATATCTTTCTCTGGCAGAGTGGCTAGTGGATTTGAACTGGCAATCTTTCAGTTAGCAGCCAAGTGCCTAACTACTGTGCTTTCTGGGCTCCTTTCCTGTTGGAAATCTTAAATTTATGTTTTCTAATCAAATGAATAAATGAATGAATGAATAAGTGAATGAATTGAAGGGAGTAAGGTAAGGAAGGATAAGAGGGTGGCCTGAGAATCCACCAAAAAGAGGGACATAAGTTGATGAAGAGAACAAAAAATGTTTACTAACTTCAGAATTTCTTCTGAGCTAGTTCTACTATAAACTCTGTGTGAACAAAGTTGGAGTTGTTTGAATTGGTTAAGATGGATGGTTATATTTATTTTCAGTTTCTGTAAGTATGAAACTGTGCACTCTCCAGATGGGAAGGAAGATGAGAGCATCTGGAAACAAACTTATTGTGAGGCCCTCCTTTTTGTACCCTTCACACCCAGGCAGCTGGTCAGATGAGCTTCATTTATAGTTGCTACTATATTTCAATATTGTTCTGTCTTAGTCCTCTCAGGAAGCTTCAGTGGGCTCAAATTTGGGTCACTCATATTTCCTGGCAATTGGATTTTCCACCTTTGCTGACAGCTTGGCTTATGTGATAGCCCAAGATAGTCCATTTTTCATGTCCACATCATCAATGGGAACCCAGGTGCAGAGCAAAGAATGAGGCTGTGCAGCTCATGCTCACTATGTCCTTGCATGCTGGATGGGCAGGCTTGATAATAATAGAGCTGCCCAAGGCCAGGAATGTAGTGCAGAAACAAAATTCTTAAAGCTGGATTGAAAAGTTTCTCAAAACTCAGCACTTTTCTCCAAAATGAAAATAAATCAGATAACCAGGATACTGGTATGTAGCAAGCTAGAATAGTCATCAAAAGACTGCTTGGATTAACTGCCTCCTCTTCAGAAAGAATTTTTATACTCCACATTAAAGGATAAGAAGAATCGGTGCTCTACTTGTTTCTTATTAGTGCTCGAGGTGTGGGGGATTATCTCTCATAAAACATTATCAAATCTAAATAATTTAAATAGTGTGTAGCATTTCAATTACTTTTTAAATGAAAACTAATTAAGAGAAGGGTAGCTGGAACTGAAATCAATAGTAGAAGCAAATTAATGAAGTATTTTAATAGGACTTGGGGGAACTTTCTTTTCATGTGAAGGTAATACAGGCATATGTATAAAAGTTTGAAAATGGATGAGAAGAATTCAAATTTATCCAGAATGTCATTACTCCTGAAATAACCTCAATTAATCTTTTATTTTTTCTATTTCCAGAGATAGGTAAATGGTTTGCTATTAATACCTTTACCGTTTTGTTTGTTTGTGTGATAATCATTTAAAATTTCTCTTTTCAGCTAAGGATTGATGGCTTTTGATTAGTAACACCATAGATGTGTCAGATCTATGACAGTTTTACACTATCAGTATGTTGACTCTGGGTTCAGTAAGGCATTTGACAAAATCCCTTATTACATACTTGTGGACAAGAAGGAGAAATATGGTCGAGATGGCAGGACAATTAGGTGAGTTCACAGCTGGCTGAACAGTTGTACCCAAAGGGCCTTGATTAATGCCTAGATGTCAACCTATAAGAAAGTCCCCAATGGTATTTGTAAGAGTATGTTTAGCAGCTATTATGTTCAGACACTACCTAGGAATACTCTGGTTAAGGCATTTTCTAAGAAGTGCTGATCTGCCCATTCTGGATACCAAAATCTTGACAGCAAATTTCAATCAACTCCCATTAGCTATGATGGAGCTGTTTCACAAAGATTAAAAAAAAAAAAAAAAAAAAGAAGGGAGAGAAAACCTAAACTCACTGCCTCGGAGTCATTTCTGACTTATAGCGACCCCACCTTGGGTTTCCGAGGCAGTATTTCTGTGGAAGTAGATTGCCCCATCTTCCTTCTGAGGAGTGGCTGGTGGGTTTGAACAGCCAGCCTTCTGGTTAGCAGTCAAATGCCTTAGGCACTACATGAAAATAGAGCTGGTAGAAGTTCTGGTGGCATAGTGCCTAAAGCATTTGATTGCTAACCAGAAGGCTGGTGGTTCAAGCCCATGAGCCACTCCTTGGAAAGAAGATTGGGCAATCTACTTCCACAGAGATACCACCTCAGAATCCCAAGGAGGGGTCGCTCACTATGAGTCAAGTCAACTTGACGGCAGTGAATTTGATTTTTCGGTTTGGAGACTTGACATTCCCATGGACACCCAGAAACCTGCTTTCTAGCACTGATGGTTACAGAATCTGGAGGAGCTTTTGTGACCATGGATTTTTCTAAGACAAAGACTGAAAAAGTAGATGACTCTGTGGTGTTTGTTAGTTAGTTTGTCATACTGTGAGGGCTTGCATGGTGTTACAATGCTGGAAGGTATGCCAATGATATTACAAATACCAGCAGAGTCTCCTATGGTGAACAGGTTTCAGCAGAGGTTCCAGACTAAGACAGACCAGGAAGAAAGTCCTAGTGATCTATTCAGAAAATTTGCCAATGAAAGCCTTATGGATCACAACAGAATATTGTACAGCACAGTGATGGAAGATGAGTCCTCTAACTTGAAAGGCACTCAAAATGCACAGTATCTACAATAATGAACTTGAGCATACCAACAACCATGAAAACAGCGTAAGATTGGACAATGTTTCTTTCTATTGTAAGGAGCCAATATAATGGCAGCTAACAACAACAGTACTGAGTGGACTTCAGAGCTTACTATATATGTAACCTGGCTAGGGATGACAATAACATCATACCACATGCCAAATTGTCAAACTGACATCTGACTTCAGAACCTTTGCTACACAGTGTAAGTAGTCCTAGTACCTTTCTTTTTTCCTCTTGATTCCACCTTGCCCTCTGTTCTTCATCTCATGCTCAGGCTCATCTAGGTTCCAATGACTACTTCTGTGGATCACAGTTTTCTATCCTAATGACAGAAATCTCATGGTCCCTGCAGTTCTTCAGAAGTCATGCTCTAGATGAAGCATACTCATTAAGTTTTTCTAAGGAGTTTACCCTTGCCTAATGCTTGCTTTTTGCATAATACAAGATGCAGCTTTCGATATTTCTCTGTCTGATCATATTCTCCACTTATTTTCCACCCATTTCTCGATAGTGATGCCACAGTTAGGAGGCTTTTTGGGAGAAGGGAAACAAGTTTACTTTTTTGTTGGATTAGACCTGGGGGGGGGGATTTGCCTAATTCTGCAGAAACCAAATGTTCTTTAATATTTCATAGGTAACCTTAATAACTCTTCTTTCTTTAGACACTAGGATTTTGAAAAACATTTAATAGAAGCATGTCAAGTCCATGAAAGCAAACTGAGTCCTTGGCTTTTCATCCCCAATATTTATTTTTAAACATGGCCAAAGAGTTAGAAGTTGTCCTCAATAAAATTTTTGATGCCACTAAAGTAAGACGCTACACTGAGTGTTGCAGTCTAGATTCAAATTAATCCTGGATGTTAAAAATATATATCAACAAGCTTAAAGGTAATTTAGAGAAGTGTGGCATTGTTAATTTGTGCCCCCTCATGAAGAGTTGTATCAGAATGGGATAAAAGAGACATAAATTAACAATTTATGTGAAAAAGATGAGATAGGTGCCTTAACCATAAATTTACTATATACCAACTCAGTCCTAAACTACATTAAGTAGAATTGTCACTTTCTTGCTAGTGTCTGTTCATTCAACTCTGACTCTTGGTGACCCTATGTACAAAAGAACAAAATGTTGCCCAATCCTATGCCATCTTCACAATCATTGCCATATGCAAATTCATTGTTGTGGCCACTGTGTATTATCAGTGATTTTCAACCTAGAGGAGTCATCTTCCAAAACTGTGTCAGATGGTGGTTGTTGTTATGTGCCATGGAGTCGCCTCTGACTAATAGCAACCCTATGCACAGCAAAACAAAAAACTGCCCAGTCCTGTGCCAGCCTCATGATCCTTGCTATAACTAAGCCCATTGTTACAGCCACTGTGTCAGTCCATCTTGTTGAGGGTCTTCCCTTTTTCTGTTGATCCTCTACTTTACCAAGCCTGATATGCTCCTCCAGGGAATGGTCCCTTCTTACAACATGACCAAAGTAGATCAGACGAAGTCTGGACATTCTCACTTTCAAGGAACGTTCTGGCTGCACTTCTTCCAGGACAGATTTGTTAGTTCTTTTAGCAGTCCATGGTACTTAAAGCATTCTTCGCTAGCACCACAACTGAAAAGCATAAACTCTTCTTCAGTCTTCCTCATTCATTGTCCAGCTCTCACATGCATGTGAGGTAATTGAAAATACCATGGCTTGTGTCAGGCACACCTTAGTCTTTGAGGAGATATCTTTGTTCTTCAGTACCTGAAACAGGTCTTTTGCAGCAGATTAGCCCAATGCAATACATCATCTGATACACTGACTGCTGCTTCCATTGGTATTGGTTGTAGAACCCAGTAATATGAAGTCTTTGACAACTTCAATTTTCTCTCCATTTATCATGATACTGCTAATTAGTCCAGTTGTGAGGATTTTTGTTTTA
The DNA here is from genome assembly GCF_000298275.1 of Orycteropus afer afer. Classification (NCBI taxonomy): domain Eukaryota; kingdom Metazoa; phylum Chordata; class Mammalia; order Tubulidentata; family Orycteropodidae; genus Orycteropus; species Orycteropus afer. Next base: position 1,835,268 of record NW_006921747.1, on the reverse strand, counting down.
TTTATATTGAAATGCAATCCATACTGCAGACTTTAGTCTTCAGTTTTCATCAGTAAATGCTTCAAGTCATCCTCACTCTCAGCAAGCAAAGTTGTGTCGTCATCCTATCGCAGGTTGTTAATGAGTCTTCCTCCAATACTGATGCCACATTTTTCATGTAGTCCAGCTTCTTGGATTATTTGCTCAGCATACAGATTGAGTAACTATGGGGAAAGGATACAACCCTGATGCATTCCCTTCTTCATTTTAAACCATGCAATGTCCCCTTGTTCAGTTTGAATGACTGCCTCCTGATCTCTGTACAAGTTCCTCATGAGTACAATTAAGTGTTCTGGAATTCCCTTTCTTCTCAATGTTATTCATAATTTGTTATAATCCACACAATCAGATGCTTTTTCATACTCAATAAAATGGAAGTAAACATCTTTCTGGTATTCTTTGCTTTGAGCCAAGATCCATCTGACATCAGCTATGATATCCCTCATTCCATGTCCTCTTCTGAATCCAGCTTACATTTCTGGAAGTTCTCTGTCAATATGCTGCTGCAACTTTTTTTTAATTATCTTCAGTAAGATGTTACTTGCATGTGATATTAATGGTATTACTCAATAATTTCCACATTCTGTGGGATCACCTTTCTTTGGAATGGGTACAAATATGGATCTCTTCCAGTCAGTTGGCCAGGTAGCTGTCTTCCAAATCTCTTGGCATAGCCCAGTGAGTGCCTCCAGCATGGCATCCATTTGTTGAAACATCTCAGTGGGTATTCTGTCAATTCCTGGAGCCTTGTTTTCACTACTTTCTTCAGTGCACCTTCAACTTCTTCCTTCAACAACATTGGTTCTTGATCATATGCCAGCACTTGAAATGGATGAACATTGATCAATTCTTTTTAGTACAGTGACTCTGTGTATTCCTTCCTTCTTCTTTTGATATTTCCAGCATCGTTCAATATATTGCCCATAGAATCTTTCAATACTGCACCTTGAGGCTTAATTTTTTTCTTCAATTCTTTCAGCTTGAGAAATACTGAGCGTGTTCTTCCCTTCTGACTTTCCAACTCCATGTCTTTGCACATTTCATTATAATAATTAAATGTGTCTTCTTGAGTTGCCCTTTGAAATCTTCTGTTTAGCTCATTCATCTTGTCATTTCTTCCATTTGCTTTAGCCTCTCTTTCTTCAAGGTCAAGCTTCATGGTCTTCTCTTACATCCATTTTGATCTTTTCTTCCTTCCCTGTCTTATTAATGACCTTTTGCTTTCTTCCTGGATGATGTTCTTGATGTCATCCCATAATTCTTCTGGTTTTCAGTCATTGGTGTTCAATGCATCAAATCTGTTCTTTACACAGTCTCTAAATTCAGGATAGATATATTCAAAGTAATATTTTAGCTCTCATGGACTTGTTTTAATTGTCTTCAACCTCAAGTTGAACTTGCATATGAGCAGTTGATGGTCTGTTCCACAATCAGCTCCTGGCCTTCTTTTGGCTGAAGATACTGAGCTTTTCCACCACCTCTTGTGACAGATGTAGTCAATCTGATTCCTGTGTACTCCATCTGGCAAAGTCAACCTGTATAGCTACCATTTGTCTTGGTGAAAAAAGGTATTTGCAATGAATAACTCATTCTTGCAAAATTCTATCATGAGATCTCCAGCATCATTTCTATCACCAAGGCTAAATTTTTCCAACTACTGGTGATTTCTTGTTTCCATCTTTTGCATTCCAATCACCAGTGACAATTAACACATCTTCATTGCATGTTCAGTCAATTTCAGACTGCAGAAGTTGGTAAAAATCTTCAATTTCCTCATCTTTAGCTTTGGTGGTTGGTACGTAAATTTGAATAATAATAGTATTAACTGGCATTCCTTGTAGGCATATGGATATTATCCTATCACTGACAGCATTGTACCTCAGGATAAATTTTGAAACATTCTTTGTGATGGTGAATGCCACTCCATTCCTCTTCAATTGTCATTCCCGGCATAGTAGATCTAATGGTTGTCTGATTCAAAATGGCCAAAGCCAGTCCATTTCACCACACTAATGCCTAGGATATCAACCTTTATGCATTCCATTTGATTTTTGACAATTTCCAATTTTCCTAGATTCATACTTTGTTCATTCCATGTTCTGATTATTAATGGATGTTTACAGCTGTTTCTTCTCATTTTGAGTTGTGCCACATCAGTCAATGGAGGTCCCAAAAGCTCTACTTTTCCCATATCATTAAAGTTGGCTCTACTCTTATGAGGCAGCTCTTTCCCAGTTGTGTCTTGAGTGCCTTCCAACCTGAGGGGCTCATCTTCCCGGCTCTGTATTGGACAGTGTTTCAGGGCCATTCATAAAGTTGTCCAGTAATGTATCAGACAGTGTTTTAGTGCTATTCATAAGGTTTTCACTGGCCAATTTTTTTAATAAGTGGGTGGCCTCTTCCTTTTTCCAAGTCTGTCTCAGTCCGGAAGCTCCGTTGAAACCTAAGCACCATGGGTGACACTGCTGGCATTGGCAACACTGATGGCACAGCTTCTATCCTCACACCAACACGCAAGCCACCACAGTACAACAAACTGACAGAGAAGTTCATCTCCCTTAGCTTCCTGCCTGGGAGCTCTCCCTATTACATTTTCTGGCCATTGGTTGGCTGCTGCTTCCTGCCTGCGGGTGTTCCCTTTTACTTATTCCGGCCAAGTACATGACCAAAGTAGGTGAGACAAAGTCTAGCCATTCCCACATCTAAGAAGCATTCCGACTGCACTTCCTCCAGGACAGATTTGTTTGTTCTTCTGACAGTCTATGGTACGTTCAGTATTCTTCACTAACACCATAATTCAAAGGCATCTATTCTTCAGTCTTCCTTATTTATTGTCCAGCTTTCACATGCATATGAGGTGATTGAAATACCATGGCTTGGGTTAGGCACACCTTAGTTTTCAAAATGACATTTTTTTTTTTTTCTCTTCAACACTTTAAAGCGGTCCTTTGCAGCACATTTGTCCAGTGCACTATGACATCTTATTTCTTGACTGCTGCTTCCATGAGTGTTGATTGTGGATCCAAGTAAAATGAAATCTTTGACATCAATATTTTCTCCATTTATTGCTATACTGCTTATTGGTCCAGTTGTGAGGATTTTTGTTTGTTTTATGTTGAGGAGTAATCCATATTGGAGTCTGTATTCTTTTATATTAATCAGTAAATGCTTCATGCCCTCCTCCCTTTCATCAAGCAACATTGTGTTATCCGCATATCACAGGGTGTTAATGAATCTTCCTCCAATTCTGATACTGCATTCTTCATATAGTCCTGCTTCTTGAATTATTTGCTCTGCATACAAATTGAATAAATATGTTGAAAAGATCCAGCTCTGAAGCACACCCTTCCTGATTTTAACAATGTGGTATACTCTTATTCTGTTGAAAAACTGCCTCTGGATTTTGTGCAGGTTCCTCATGAGCACAATTAAGTGTTCTGTAATTTCATTTATTTGCAATGTCATCCATAATTTGTTATGATCCACACAGTCAAATTCCTTTGCATAGTTGCATAAACGGCAAGGAGGCCACATCTTCTGACCTCCTCTAACCCTACAAGAGGAAGACAGGATTACCAGCAGTAACCAAGGCTTATTCCTACAAGGCCAGACATGCTGCCTCCCTCCAGCCCTTTCACCAACCGTTCCTCCCAAAGCACCCACCACCTTTCTCCTGGGTTCGATAATTCGCTGCAGTGGCCACACAGAGCTCACAGATTATGAGGTTTATTAGGGAAGCACCAGACTACAATTCAAGTTCAGGAAGAACACTCAGTTTTTGGTTTTCTAATTCCGGGTTTTCTCATATTTCATTACAATACTTTACTTTGTCTTTTCAGGCAACCCTTTGAAATCTTCTGTTCTGCTCTTTTATTTCATCATCTGTTCCTTTCTCTTTAGCTACTTTCCATTCAAGAGCAAGGTTCAGAGTCTTTTCTGGCATGCATTTTTGTCATTTCTTCTTTTCCTCTCATTTAATGACATTTTGCTTTCTTCATATATGTGCTATTTTGTTTTTTTGAAAAAAAAAACAAAATAGCCCCACTGTCCCTCAGCCAACAGTCTCTCACAGTCTCTCTCCCAGCAGTGCGTGTCCCTTGGTGTCTCACTCAGCAATGCGTGTCTCTTGCGCCTCTTTCCCAGCAACATGTGTCTCAGGAGCCCATGTCTCTTTCAGGGGCGTGTCTTCCTCAACCAGCAGTCAGAGAGAGTTCGGCCTCTAGGAGACCTCCTTTTGAGCCCAGCAGGGTAGTCAAACTAGCCAATCATAACATCAGAACTCTAAGCACCGGAGAGAAAGTGGGCACCTCCCAGAACATTGTTTTGTGCCACTCCCAACAGAAATACTCCAGGTGGACAACTTCACCAATCAGGAGCTCCTCAGTTGCTCATAGAAAATCCCACCTTGGAGTTTACAAAGACTTATGGGTAGAAAAGCCACACTAAGTAATTTACTACATGGCAATAGTCAATGAAACACAGATAAATATCTTTCTGGTATTTTTTGCTTTCAGCCAAGATCCATCTGACTTCAGCAGTGATATCCTTCATTCCATGTCCTCTTTTGAATCCAGCTTGAATTTTAGGAAGTTCTCTGTCAATATACTACTGCAACCATTTTTTTAATTCTTTTCCACAAATTTTTTTCTTGTGTGTGATATGAATGATATTGTTTGATAACTTCCACATTCTGTTGGATCACTTTCTTTGGAATGGCCACCAATATGGATCTCTTCCAGTTGGTTGGCCAAGTAGCTGTCTTCCAAATTTCCTGGCATGAACAAGTGAGAGCCTCCAGTACTGCATCTGTTCATCGAATAATCTCAATGAGTATTCCATCAATTCCTGGAGCCTTGTTCCTCAACAATTCCTTCAGTGCAGCTTGGACTTCTTCCTTCAGTACCATTGGTCCATGATCATATCCTGCTCCGTGAAATGGTTGAACATCAATCAGTTCTTTTTGGTACAGTGACTTTGTGTATTCCTTCTGTCTTCTTTTGATGCTTCCTGCATCGTTCAATATTTTGCCCATAGAATTCTTTAGCATTGCAATTCAAAGCTTGATTTTTCTTTTTCATTTCTTTCAGATTGAGAAATGCCAAGCATATTCTTCCTTTTTGGTTATCTAATTCCGGGTTTTCTCATATTTCATTACAATACTTTACTTTGTCTTTTCAGGCAACCCTTTGAAATCTTCTGTTCTGCTCTTTTATTTCATCATCTGTTCCTTTCTCTTTAGCTACTTTCCATTCAAGAGCAAGGTTCAGAGTCTTTTCTGGCATGCATTTTTGTCATTTCTTCTTTTCCTCTCATTTAATGACATTTTGCTTTCTTCATATATGTGCTATTTTGTTTTTTTGAAAAAAAAAAAATGTTTATTGTGATTTGGGTGAAAGTTTACAGACCAAATTCACTTTCCATAAAGCAGCTCACATAAACTTTGTCTCAGGACATTGACTACAATTTCCCACAATGCAACAGCTCCCTTCCCACTTCTTCCCCAGAGTTACCTCTTCCCTGTGTCCTTCCCTCCCATGCACTCCTGCCCCCTGAGCTGTCTCCCTGTGGATACACAGCCTTTCTATTCTCCTATGATTGATCTCTCCAAGAAATTTATCTATTTGATGTAAATGCTCAGCTCATATGCCTGTCCTTTGTTTGGCTAAAAGCTACAGGAGTGGGTTCAATTCCAGACCTGAAGGGCAGCTAGGGGCCATAGTCTCAGTGGTTCCATCAAGCTCTATCAGACTAGCAAACCTGGCCCTTCTTCTTTTTTTTTTTTAAATGATTTTGACTTTTGTTCCACATTGTTCCCCCTCTCTCTCCAGGATCTCCTACATAGATCCTCCTCCAAGTGGTTGACAATGGTAGCTGGGCACCATCTAGTTCTTCTGTCTCATAGTCATGTAGGCTGAGGATCACATGGTGTACCAGTGGCTTGGGTCAATTGTTTCCATGTGTCTTTGGCTTTCTTCATTCTTCTTTGCTCTGGATGAGGAGAGACCCATCGTTGCATCTAGATGGCTGCTTGAAAGCTTTTAAGATCCCAGTCACTACTCACAAAGTGGGAGGTAGAAAAATGTTTTGTGTAGTATTTTATGCCAATTGAACTTGATGTCCCCTGTGACTATGGTCCTGAGCCCACAGGTTCAGCTACTTGCTCCCTCTGGGTAGCTGGCTATGACCCAGAAGTGACTGAAATCTTGTCCCTTGTCAGTTCTACTATACACCTGGGAATGAACATGTATTTATTGAAGCATCTTTTTCTGAGGATATACTTTCAGTTTCTAGTTCAGCAATGTTCACATATTTACAATTATCAGGAACACAACTGGAAACAAATTATTATGCTAATTTTTGTTTTGTTTTCTTTTCTTTTCCAAATGTGAACATCTGTGTTTCACTATCTTACCCCATTCAGAAGGTATATTTATTCAAAACAGTAAATATTTCAGTATGGATATATTTCTTTAATAATATAAATCTTTCTGAAAGTAGTTTTCCTTTTACCTGTATTGTTTCTTAAAATTGATCACTAATGCTATGCTTTTTAGCACCTAAAATAATTTTTGGCATATATAAAGGACTGACTTGACATTTACTGATTAAATATGCAATAGTTCCACCAGTCTTCTGGTTAGCAGTCAAATGCCTTAGACACTACATGACCAGAGCTCCCCACTTACTCACAGGATATTTTTTTCCTACAGCTTTTACTATGATTCCTACTCATAGCACCCCCTCTTTGGGTTTCCAAGGTATTATCTCTGCAGAAGTAGATGGCCCAGGCTTCCTTCCAAGGAGTGACTGGTGGATTTGAACCTCCAGCCTTCTGGTTAGCAGTCAAATGCCTTAGGCACTAAGCCACCAGTGTTCCCTTTTACAATTTAGAAAAGTTATATACCCCAACAAAAAAACATTTCAGCAGAAAACAGAAATCAGAAAATATTTGGCACATCCATTCTAGAATGTATAAAATACCACATTTTAGATAGATACTTCAAATATTTTGAGATACACCTAATCCTCATTACAGACTCTCTCATTATCTGATATTTCACATTTACAATAACTTTGAAAATACTCAGGTGGTACCTCTGATGGTCTGGACCCTATGCTGGGCCAAGCCTGGACCCAGGGTGCCCTCTGTGCGCTACCCTGAACAATATACTGGAGGCCCCATTGCTGTCCAGGCCTCATGAAGGATGGCAGCTAACAGGCCACGGGACACCTTCTCTTGTTTGCCCATGATATCTCAATCCAGCCTCAGAGGGCACAGGGTGATGGCAGGATGAAGAGAGGTCAGGAGCAGGCAGAGAGGGGCCAAGTGAGACCTTGAAGGTACCTGGGTGGTTGGTGGGGGAGGCCAGAAGTGGAGAGAGAAAAGGTGGCTATATGAGCCTGCTGAGCCAAGGCAGATGGAGGATGAATGGGGTTATTGCCCAGGGAAGAGGATGGGAGGTGGTAGGTAGAGGGAGAGCAGGATCCCTGCTCAGAGTGGCTGATGGGAGGCAGCAGGTAATAGACAACACTTAACCACCACCAACAACAACCACCCCTACAGGCTCTACAGTGGTGGGGAAGGGGGCCTACCATGCATCATATGACCCAAGATGTGCTTAGGGTGCCTGACAGCAAGTGAGTGATCAGGAGAGACACCAGTGCCAAAGACAGAGTCAAGGCATGGCCCTTGACTCTCCCAAAGCACAATTTCACATAGTAACATGGCCTTTGGTATCTAACCATGTCAGTAAGTGAAGAGTATATATTCACTAAGGCACCAAATCTATGCCACTATTTGGTTCACATTAAGAAAAACACAGAGACAAAATAAAATTCCTCCTATTTTTCCCTGGTATAATTTTTTCAGGGAGTCCTGGTGGCACAGTGATTAAGTGTTCAACTGCTAGTGGAAGGTCAGTGGGAGAAAATATGGCAGTCTTCTTCTATAAAGATTTATAGACTTCGAAACACTATGGAGCAGTTCTGTTCTGTAGTGTAAAGTTGCCATGAGTCAGAATAGACTCGATGGGAATAGGTTATCATTTCTACCTTTACTTCAAAGCTTTCTACTACCCAGTGATGTCTGAACCTAGGGTACACAGAGTAATCTTGGAGTGTTCAAAAGCAAAATATTTCCCCGTGCCCCTCTTAGTAAGGATAGTAGTTAAAAACCACTTGTTGTTGAGTCAACTTTAAATCATATGGACCCCATCTGTTTCACAGTAGAAAGGTGTTCCATAGGTTTCATTGGCTGATTTTTTCAGAAGTAGATCTCCAGGCCTTTCTTCCAAGGCACTTGTGGGTGGACTTGGACCTCTAACCTTTCAATTAACCAAGCAAGTTAAATGTTTTACCACCCAGGGACTCCTAGGTAAGGATGAAACAACAACAACAACAAAACAAAACAAAAAATTCACAGCTGTTGAGTCAATTTTGGCTCATAGTGACCCACTTTGGGTTTCCAAGGTGGTAAATCTTTATGGAAATAGATTGCCCAGTCCTCCTTCCATGTAGTGGCTAGTGGGTTTGAACTACCAACCTTCCGGTTAGCAGCCAAGATATCTTAGGTACTGTGCTGCCCCATTATGCCTGGTTCATAGTTGATTGGAAATTTGCTATCTAATCCTCATTTGGGAACTTAGGAGCTAAGAGGACACCTTGTTTTCTCCTTGGTAGCATTTTTGTACAAGTGATGGATACAGAAATTTGGATGCCAGTCCAGGCTCTCCTCCAATCTAGGAGGGTGAGTTTGGGCAGATGGATCCACATCTCTAAACCTCAGGCTGTTATTTATAAAAGGGAAAAATATAATATTTCTTTTATGCAGATGTTATAATAACTAAATGAAATGGTACACAGTAGATGTTCAGTAAATTTTAATTTCTTTTCTGTCCAAACTTGAAATAATTCAGAAAGATACCAATATTAGCAGGAAGTTATTAGATGCTAAAGATAGTTTTGTGTTATTTTGCTTTTAATATATTAGAACCGAATCAGGAAGATTAAAATAAAATTCTCTAGAAAATATTGAGATTATTTTATTTTTCATTCAATAGATAGCATATCAAAGAGTGGGGAAGCTCTAATTGGAACCAATGTCAAAAAAAAAAAAAAAAAAACCATTGCCTAAGCACCCTCGAGGAAAAGTTCTATTTTTCACCCTTTTCCTTTTTTCTGTTGCTCATATTTCCTTGCTTTAATTCCTACAAACTTCCATTTTTTAAATACATATTGTTTGCACACTATATGGCTATCACTGTTCTCAATAGGGGGACATATAGATAAGATAGATAAGTTCCCAGCACTCAAGTGTCCTGTGTCTTAGAAGAAAGCTTATAGTATAAGTGGAGAGTTATAGTCTATTTGATTATCCAAGTCATTCTAATTCTTTAAGACAGTGCTTCTCAAACTTTAGCATGCAAAATAATCAGTTGGAGGGCTTGTTAAAAACACACATTATCTTTTAAAAAAAATTATTGTGATTTGGGTGAAAGTTTACAGAGCAAATTAAATTTCCATACAGTAGCTCACACACACTTTATCTCATGACATTGAGTGCAATTTCCCACAATGCAGCAGCTTCCCTCCCACTTTCTCCCACAGTTAAACCTCTTCCCTGTGTCCTTCTCTCCCATGTATTCCTGCCCACCCCCCAGCTGTCTCCCTGTGCATACACACCCTTCTATTCTTCCATGATTGATCTTTCTAAGGAGTGTATCTACCTAATATAAATGTTCAGTTCATATGCCTGTCTTTTGCTTGGCTGGAAGCCACAGGAGTGGGTTCAATTCCAGATCTGAAGGGCAACAAGGGGTCATAGTCTCAGGAGTTCCACCAGGCTCTATCAGACCAGCAAACCTGGTCCCCTTTTGTGTGTGTGTGTGTGTGTGTGTGATTTTGAGTTTTGTTCCACATTGTTCTTCCATTCTGTCCAGGATCTCCTACATAGATCCTCCTCTAGGAGGTTGACAATGGTAGCCAGGCACCATCTAATTCTTCTGGTCTCATAGTTGTATAGGCTGAGGATCGCAGGGTGTACCAGTCCCTTGGACTAATTGTTTTCATGTGTCTTTGACTAAAAACACACATTCTCTTAATTTAGGAAACATTGAACTTGCCTCCTGCAAAGGGGGCCTGAGGCAAGAACCACTATGGACCAAAGATATGGCAGGGGGAAGAAGGGTCCAACCTCTGTTCCCCACTTTTCTAGACTGGAGCATCATAGATTCAGGATATGGTAGTGGCACCCTCCTCTGATTTGGATAAAAGCCAAGATGCCTAAGTGGGAATAGGGAAACCAATATCACAAAAAAATAAAAATCAAATAAACATTGGACTGAGAGTCAAGAGACGTCACAACTGTGTTCCATTTTTGCCTCTGTGTCCTTGGAAGAATGGACTTACCTTCTTGAGGTAAGAAATTCTGGCTAAGTTGCACCGTTTACATAGGAAGAAACTTTGTATATCTGTAAAGTTTCTCTGTTTTTCATGTCTTCTCCTAGGAGTCTCTGTGTTCTCTTGTTAAATACATATCAACTCTTTGATAAATACTTGATGATTGAAGAAGTAGGACTAATGCACTTAACATATCGTCATTGCACTGAAAATTAGAAAAGATAACTGACATCTTGACTTAATTTTTTTTTTTTTTTAAATGAGGAAACTTATATGGATTAACTGAACAGATTTGGAAAGGCCTATGTTCATTTGGACAGTATGCATTTACCTACTTCTGATGCCCTGTGCATGTGAGCTAGGATTTCCTTTCTATGTTCCCTAGTGATTTGAATTCAAGCAAGAGACAAGTGTTTGCCTGAAAGGTTCCCTGTTCATTTACAGAGAAACCTTTGTTAGAGATACATGCCCCTACCTCAGACTATTGAAATGTGTTTCTTTGTTGCATATGGCACCATTATAATGAAACCAAAGGCACCACTAATGGATTGATGCTATCAATAAAGTCTTTTGTTTGGCTGAGGTCTTTCCTTTCAAACCTGAGTTGAAGGTCAATTAGAGCAATGATGGAAGGCAGTTAATTTCCTGTTTGTAAATACAGAATAGGATGCAGTATTGATTGCTACATTTCAAGGAGGGGACAACTTCCCTCCACTGTGGGCAGTCCAGGTTGCTATAATTTATAAGGCTAGAGAGTACAGTATTGCTGCATATATCAAGTGAACAATGATTTATTGGACCCAAGACCACAATAACCCTATGAGACTGAAATATATAAAATATAGCCACTGCCTTGTAAGAGTTTAAACATTTAGGAATGAAATCAAGTCTTAGGAAGATTAAAAGCTTTAGAAGTCATTATCATAATTGTGATTACGCTGAATATTTTGGAGTTAAAAGAAGGAAAAGATCTATTTGATAATAGGCACTGCAGAGAATCATAGGAAGTGGGATCTGACCAGGACTTTGAAGAATGGGAAAGATAAGGGGTACAGTCCAATAGTACCTGCCAAAGACAGATATCAAAAGAGGACAGCATGAAGAATCTTAATGTGCTATGTGGCACAAATGTTATTGAATGAATGAATGATAATCTGGGGTTTGTTACCAATAAAACCCCTTCATTCCATAGCCTAAAATAGTTTCAACTATGGGATTATGCAATGTAGGATATATCAACCCCAGATTAATGTCATCCAAGCTAAGAGATATGTCACAATAGCATTTACTGCAATATGCTTCATAGGATGTTAAAAGATGGATTTCCCTGGCCAAATAAGTTTTCTAAATACTGGTTTAAATAGGTCACACTCTACTGCAGGCTGCTCAGAAGCTATTATATAAAATTAGGCAATTGGATGTATTTATCTTTCCTGTCCAGTTAACTTAACAAATGTGAAAATAAATATGATATTTTTATAAAAATTTCTGTAATAGGATAATTTTGACAAAAAAAAATTGAAAGGAAAAAAAATTTATTTTATTAAGAGAGAGTAAATTTAAATGTGACTAAACAATCGCCTCATATGCATGTGAGAGCTGGACAATGAATAAGGAAGACGGAAGAAAAGTTGATGTTTTTGAGTTGTTGTTCTGGTGGAGAATGCTGAAAGTACCATAGACTGCTAAAAGGACTAACAAATCTGTCCTGGAGGAAGTGCAGCCAAAATGCTCCTTGGAAGCGAGAATGGCCAGACTGAGAACCTACTTTCATTATGTTTGGTGAGGTGGACAATCGATGCAAGAGGGGAAGTCCCTCAATGAGATGGATTGACATAGTGGCTGTGGCGATGGGCTCAAGTATAGCAAGGATCGCAGAGCTGCCTCGGGACCCGGCAGTGTTTCATTCTGCTGTGCATGGGGTTGTTATGAGTCAGTGATGACTCGATGGCACCTAATAACAACAACAAACAATTACTTAAAACAATTTTAATTTTTGGTTAAAGGCAACTATAATGAAAACACATTTTCTTAAGAAAAAATTCCATCCTTTAAATTGTATTTCAAATGTTAAATATTATTAGAAAATTCATTTTTACCCCGGATTTTCACTCTTTTTTTTTTTTTTTTCCCCTGCCCTTGGTCATTTACCCTCTCCATACCCAGAAAGATAAGGGCTCTACTCTGAACTGAATTTTAACAATCCCATTTCAAATAATTAAATCCCAAGTTGCCCAGACTGTAATATACTCAAGGAGCAATAAGCCTTTTGGTTCCATTTACAAGAGAGCAGGCACATGGAATAGAAATATTACACTGATGCAGTTGACTTTCTTCTCCTGAAAATATGCTTTGTGATTAACCAAGGACACATCTTATTTTCTTCCTTCCCAGAAATATTAATTTTGCATTGTCTTCATAGCTCTATATTAAATCAAGGCAGTGTAGGCCCTAGGCATACCTTGGGACTTGAGCTTTCTGCCTATATAGTTCTTATAAATATCATAGATTTGGGCCTTGGGTAGAATTGAGAACAAAAGAAGAGATATGTAAAAAGATGAATATAATAAAATAAAACAGCATCACACATGAATGTTCCATAGCCAAGTTCAATTCTGTAGTGTTCATTACAAAGGGAGGAGAAGAAAGGGAAACACTTACATATTCTGGGTTCTTCTCTCTATTCAAATGAGATCTTGGCCTTTTCATCCCCCTGGACCAGGAATCTACAACCATAAGGCAAAAAGAAATAAAAGAAGATAATTCTGCATTTCATATTTCTAAGAGTCCAGTTCCTGGCTTTGGTAATTTGAAGAACATTTCCAACTTAACATAGACTGGACATATACATATTTAAGTTTTTTTAAACTTATCAGCTGATTTTCGATACCTCTCCCTACTTAAAATGCTACTCAGCTGAAATTCATAAGATTATATAACTTAATAACTGAATGAAACCTCAGAGATTATTCTTTAACCAGTTTATTTTACTTTGGGGTAAATCAAGACCTATGTACAACCGAAGGAGCTCTGGTAGTGTAGTGCCTGCGGCACTTACCTGCTAACCAGAAGGCTGGTGGTTCAAACCCACCAGCCACTCCTCGGAAGGAAGGTTGGGCAATCTACTTCCATAAAGATACTGCCTCAGAAACCCAAGGAGGGGGTCTCTATGAGTCAGGTCCGACTCAACGGCACATAACAATAATGACAACATATACAACAGAACAAAACACTGCTCGGTTCTGTACCATCCTCACAAACATTGCTAAGTTTGAGTCCATTGTTGTAGCTCCTGTGTCAGTCCATCTCTTTTAGGGACTTTCTCTTTTTACTGACCTTCTACTTTACTAAGCATGATGTCCTTCTGCAGGGATTAGTCCCTCCTGATAATATGTCCAAACTTCAAGAAATGAAGCCTCGCCATTCTCCCATCTAAGGAGCACTCTGGCTGTACCCTTCTCCAAGACAGAATTTTTCATTCTTCTGGCAGTCATGGTACATTGAATATTCTTTGCCAATACCATAATTCAAAGGTATCAGTTCTTCTCTGGTCTTCCCTATTCATTGACCAGCCTTAGTATGCCTATGAGGCAATAGAACATATCATGGTTTGAGTCAGGCTCATCTTAGTCCTCAAAGTGACATCTTTGGATTTTAAAACTTTGAAGAGGTCTTTTGCACAGATTTGTCCAATGCAATATATCTTTTGATTTCTTGACTGCTGCATCCATGGATGTTGGCTGTGGGTCCAAATAAAATGAAATTCTTGACAACTTGAATCTTTGTTACATTTATTGTGTTGTTGCTTATTGTTCCAATTGTGAGGAATTTTGTTTCCTCTATGGTGAAGAGTAATCTATACTGAGGGTTGTAGTCTTTGATTTTCATCAGTAAGTGCTTCAAGTCTCTAA
>NW_006921747.1:1818404-1820820 GCF_000298275.1 Orycteropus afer afer | reverse complement strand
TGTGTGTGTGTGTGTGTGTGTGTGTCTATATGTATATATGTGTGTGTGTATGTGTGTATATATGTATAAGCTCTGGTGGTGTAGTGCCTAAGGCATTTGACTGCTAACTAGAAGGTTGATGTTCTGTGGTATAGTGCCTAAGGCATTTGACTGCTAAATAGAAGGTTGATGGTTCAAACTCACTGGCTGCTCCATGAAAGGAAGACAGGACAATCTACTTCTATAAAGATTTACATAGCAAATTAGTTGCCCGTGTAATAATTTTTATACAGTTTGTTCCCATGGACTTGGTTATATTTCTCAAAATGTATCAACAGTCTCATTATTTTTGTTCTGTTTCCATTAATCTAGCTTGCTCACCTCTCCTTACCAAAACCAAACTCACTGCCATTGAGTTGATTTCAACTCACAGTGACCCCCTTTGGGTTTTCAAAGTGATAAATCTGTACAGAAGTAGATTGCCCAGTCTTCCTTTCATGGAGTGGCTGGTGGGTTTGAACCACCAACCTTCTGGTTAGCAGTCAAATGCCTTAGGCACTGTGCCACCAGAGTTCCTTCGCCTTTCCTTAGCTTCTCATATTTGTTTTAGGGTAAATGTTGACTATTTGGTCTCATGTAGTTGATTATCTAAGAGAGCACAGTATTGATGGGTGACATTGTTTATTTTATAAGCCAATCTATTATTTAGATGAAATAGGACCACTGGAAGTGGCTTTAGTTCTCCTTGTCTCTATTGGTCCAGTCAGTCTGGCTTTTTTTATGAAATAGGGTTTTGTTCTACATTTTCCTTGTCTTCTGTCCAAAACCTTCCATTCTGTTCCTAGTCAGAACAATTGGTACTGGTAACTGCAACATCTACTTTTTCTGGTATCAGGTTAGATGAGCCCATAGTTCATGTGTGTTAGT
Organism: Orycteropus afer afer; assembly: GCF_000298275.1. NCBI lineage: Eukaryota > Metazoa > Chordata > Mammalia > Tubulidentata > Orycteropodidae > Orycteropus > Orycteropus afer. The sequence continues at coordinate 1,819,914 of NW_006921747.1, read as the reverse complement.
CCTGTGGACCAATTTCTTCTTTGACTCTTTGGTTTCCTTCATTCTCTATGTCTCTGTCTCTTTTTAATTACTTTTTTATTTTGGTTTGGGTGAATGTTTGCAAAGCAAATTGGTTTACTACTTAACAATTAGTATACATATTGTTTTGTGACATTCATTGCAATCCCCACCATGTCACAGACCTGTTCCCACTTCCTCCCTGTGTTTCCTATTTCCATTTATCATTCTTTCCTGTCCCTTACTGCCTTCTGGGGAGCTCTGGTAGCATAGTGCCTAAAGCACTTGACTTCTAACCAGAAGGCTGGCGGTTCCAACCCACCAGCCACTCCTTGGAAGGAAGGTTGGGCAATCTACTTCTGTAGTGATACTGCCTCAGAAACCCAAGGAGGGGTAGCTATGAGTCAAGGCCAACTCTATGGCACATAACAACAACACTACCTTCTGAGCGTTATCCTTGGGCAAATGCTACCCTTTTGATCTTCTATGGTGATTGTTTTAAGTATTGTGTACCTCTCCATGTTATTGTTCAGCTTATAGGCCTGTCTTTTGTTTGACTGAAAGTTGAGCCACAGAAATGAGTTCTGTTTTAGGCTTGCAGGGTGTCTAAGGACGACCAGTCACAATCAGGCCGGCAAGCCTGGTATTATTCTGAGTTTTGTTCCACATCTTTCTCCCACTCTATCTAAGACCTCGTTGTGAGCCCTTTCAGAGTACACAGCAGTAGTAGCTGGGCATCATCCAGTTTTTCTATCCTCATGTTCCTGGAGGCTGGATTTCTTGTGGTCCACTAGTCCTTTGGACTAATTATTTCCTTGTGTTTTTTATTTTCTTCACTCTTCATTGTTTCAGATGAAGCAAGACGAATAGTTGCACCTTAGATAGCTGTTCACAGTCTTTTAAGACCCCAGTCCCTATTCACCAAAGTATGATGTAGAACATTGTATATATGGACTTTTTATTTATTTTTAATTTTTTACTGTAATTTGGGTAAAAGTTTACAGCTCAAATTCATTTTCCATGCAACAGTTCATAACATTTTGTTTCATGGCATTGATTGAACTCCCCATAATATAACAGCTCTCTTCCAACTTACTCACCATGGTTACCTTTTTCCTGTGTCCTACTTTGCTATTCATTCCTGCCCTCTGAGCTATCTCCCTGTCAAACGCTGCCCCTCTGATCACCCATGGGTGATTGTTCTAAGGAGTGTACCTATCTAGTGTAAATGTTTACCTTGTAGGCATGTCCATTGTCTGGCTGGAATCCACAAGAATGAGTTAAATTCTAGGCCTGAAGGATGACTAAGGGTGATAGTCTTGGGAGAGTCACCAGTCTCTATCAGATCAATAAGCCTTGTCTTTCTTTTATGATTTTGAGTTTTGTTCCACATTTTTCTCCCACTCTATCCAGAATATTTGTGGACTGTGTTATGGCAAATAACCTTGATGTCCTCAGACAAATAGACACCAGTATTATATATTAAATGGCTGCTTGCAAGCTTTTAAGACTT
>NW_006921747.1:1804390-1816479 GCF_000298275.1 Orycteropus afer afer | reverse complement strand
GGCCTTCAACGAGATGGATTGATACAGTGGCTGCGATGATGGGCTCAAGTATAGCAGGGATTGTGGGGCTGGCGCGGGATCGGGCAGTGTTTTGTTCTGCTGTGCATGGGGTCACTATGAGTCGGAAACGACTCGACGGCACTTAACAACAACAACATAGACAGACCTGTACATGCATAACGTTACACTCACATGTGCCTTCTTATATACATATATGCATACATGTCTACCTATGTAAGCACATGTGTGGTAGTTAAGGTTGTATGCTACCTTGGCTGGGCCTGGTTTTGAGTGGCTGGGCAGCTGGATGTAGTTATTCCCCATGATGTTAGTGGTAATCAGCTCCATGGTGGAATCTCCTGTGAGCAGCTGAGAAGCTGCCTTATGGATGTGGTCTGCTTCCCGTATATAAGAACCTTTGAGAAAGTTCTCTAGATTTTTGGCATGCTTGGATCCCACATTTAGTCAAGTCTTCATTCAGCAGCCTGCCATATTGCCTGCTGATCTTGGGACTATTTCTGGACTTGAACCAGTGGCCTGCCATGTTGCTTGATAATCTTTAGACTGTGCCATTTTGCTTGTTGACCTTAGGTTTGTTAGCCTCAGCAGCCAGTAGCTGCCAGAGTTAAAAAGATGCCTCCAGCACCAGAGGGCTTGGGAGCAAGGGGCCCAGATAAAGCCCAAGGTTGAGGGGCCTTCACCCAGCCACTAGAGCTGGCACATTGAACTGGTACTTCCAACCTCCTAAACGATAAGAGAATAAATCCCTGTTTGTTGAAGCTATACATTTGTGGTATTTCTACTATAGCAGCACTAGAGAACCAATAAACACACATATGTTTTGAGTGTAGTACTTGTTGCAAATTTTTTTTATAGCATTTGCTGAAATTGTACTCTATTCTTGCAGACTTCTTAGTGTCTTCATCTGCTTTGGACACACTGAGTAGACCACTCAGATTAGGTATTGCCTTTCCTATCACCAAAAATAACAAGTTTCTACATCTAGAAAGTGATTCCCCCACCCTCCCTCTCCTATCCCTGGTAACCACCAACAAAAGGTTGCTTTGGGTGTGTATGCCTACTCTTGACTTTTTATAAGTCAATATTATATTAATTATACAATATTATATTAATTATATTCTGACGCATCAAGGAGTTGTCATTCTTTGAGAAAAGTTATCCATAAAGTAAACCCATTTCACTTTTTTCCCCTACACATGGTAAGATTGTAGAGATACTGGAACAGAGTGAGACACTTGTAAAACAGAATGGAGGATGTATTAAATGAGCAAAAGAAAGTGTGGAATTTTTCCAAAGAAATAATTTTTAAGAATCAGACCTTGGAGACACAGAATTCTTGGCCTTGGAGCAAATGATGAATTTGAGATGAGGTTCTATGGCAATTAGACTTTGAGCTACAATTTTTCCTGAACTGTGTATTTCTTTGACTGAATTAACGTAGAGACAGTGTGGTTTGCATTGAGAAAATTGGGTTGTTTACTTAGCTACAAACACCTAGTAGGAACAACAAGCCAGACATGAGTAAATCTTTGTTTTTCTCCTCATCCCCAAGACATATAACTTTAAATGAGTCATGGAACTCTGAGTCTCAATTACTCCATTCAAAATGGGGCTAATGAAAGTATCTCATTAATAATGATGATGATAATGATAGCTATATTACCAGGTTTTATGCTACAATTTTTATATGCATTGTTTTAATTAAAACTCGATTCTATGAAATCAGTACTACAATTAGTTCCATTTTACAGATGAGGAAATTGAGGCTCAGAAAGAGTGTATGGCTTGCCTCAAAATCACATTGCTAGTAGTGGAAGATGTCAAATTTTAATCTATACTCTTAACCATCATTTTATTTATGAAAGCATTTTAAGAAAAAGACATAGAAATGCAGGGAATTGTTTCCGTAGCACTTGGAAAGACTCTTGTTAAAATCAAAGCAATGACAAGAAAGGGAGCTTGATTTACCAGGTCCCTTTTTTAGAAGCAAATTGAGAATCATGGTTTAACTTCCCCCTTAAACTATCTTTTCCTCCTGAACAAATACAGTTGTACAACATACCACAGTTCATGAATGTTCCATGTTATGTTTGTCCGATAATGTAATGACATTTAGCAATTAGCAGAATATAGCAGATATTTCAGTCCCCAAATAATCGAAAGCCTTTTGTATTGTTATTGATTTTTTTAAAGTCAAAACTCCAACAATTCCCCACCTCTAACATTAATTACAACATTGTTCTGCAGTTCAACTGAAATGTAGGTCTTGATTTCCACCAAAGTAAAACAAATTCCCAAACCAAAGCAACTGGCATCAAGTCAATTCTGACCTATTGGACAAATAGTACTGTCCCATAAGAGTTCCAAGGCTGTAAATCTTTATAAAAGCAGACTGCCACATCTTTCTCCTGTGCAACAGCTGTTGTGTTCAAACTGTGAACATTTTTTATTAGCAGATGGGCACTTCAACCCTGGCGCCACCAGGAGCCCTAAAGTAAAACGTGTCATTAAATAATCTCTTTGGTTTCATTTAATTATAAAATGATATAATCTGATGAATTTCAACTGAGTAGCATCGTAAGTAGAGAGAAATATTGAAAATCAACTGAAATGCAGTTGAACTGAAATCTGCACATTTCATATTTGAGCTCTGTTTGAGGCAAAATCTCCAGTGTCTCAGCTGCAATGTGAGAATAAATTGGATGTTACTAGGAGCTTGCTCATGGCTCTGAGCCCACAGAGGTGTGTGTTTACTAGAGGGTCACAGTCTCTCCTTCTGGGATCCCTTGTAATCAGTAACCCAACCATGTCTCAGAAAGTCACTGCTTCTCGAATTGTAGATGCATAACAATCATTGAGGTTAAATCCAGTTCAAGTGCAGATTCAGCTTTAGGAGGGATAGGGTGGAGCCTGACTTCAAACATGTTCCCAGGTGATGGTAATAATGCTAGCCTTTGAGCAGCTAGATGCTAAAACATGCTTCTGGACCCATGTTGTATATTGACATCTTGTCTATTCTGACTCATGGGGACCCCATATGTGCAGAGGTTTTCAGGGCTGTGAACTTTTGGAAGTAGATCATCAGCCCTGTCTTCCAAGGCACCTCTTGGTGGGTTTTGCATTGTCAGCCATTCAGCTAGTAATCAATTGCTTAACCATTTGAACCACCCAGATACTTCTCTAGATCTTAATGAAAGGAATTGGCATAGCAAGTCTACCTAGGGGGACAAAATATTTGGGCTTCTTCCTACAATTAGTTGTAGTAAGGTTCACACGAGCATTGTGAAACTGCCAAAATTTAATTTAGACTTTCCTTTAAACATATACATACACTTCTTCTTTCCATGTGTAACACACATGCACAAATCATTGACTGTTCATACTGTTCTGCCACAGAGGTCTTTGGTAGTTTCTGTCCACCTTACTCACTAGGCCCTACACTCCCATGATCTTTCCCACTTTTTGCTCTTCTGGACTCCTTTGGTGGTGCAAACATTTAACGCATTTGACTGCTAACCAAAAAGTTGGATGTTTGAGTCCAACAGAGATGCTTCAAAAAGAAAAGCTGACAGTTTACTTCCAAAAAATTAGCTATTGAAAACCAAATGCAGCACAGTTCTATTCTGACCCACATGAGGTCACCACAAGTCAGAATTGACTCCATGGCAACTGGTCTCTTTCTAATCCACATCAGAAGTTAACTGTCTCCTATGACACACATTCACAGCTTTAGTACTCTCAAGCTCATGCTAATGAAATCAATTTAAAGCCTTTATTTGAAAACAGACAATTGAGGGAAATTGGATGGAGAGAGATTGGGAACAGAGGGAACACAGGAACCACTGAGATCATGCCACACTGTTGTTAGTTACTTTTTTTTTTTTTTTTTTTTGCTGCTTTCAGGATTCTTTCTTTGTCTTTGATTTTGATGAGTTTGATGATGATATGTCTTGGTGATTTTTTTTTTTTTTTTAACAGTGTTTCCTTCCCTTCCCTCCCACCGCTGGTAACCAACAAAGAAAGTTTCCTTCCATATATAGACCTTTCCCTGACTTTTTACAATAATGAACTAATACTATATTTGTCCTTCTGTGATTGACTTATTTCACTCAGCATAATGCCCTACAAGTTCATCCATGTTATGAGGTGTTTTTCAGATTCTACATTGTTCTTTGAGGTTGCATAGTATTCCACTGTGTGTATGTACCATAGTTTGGTTATCCATTCTTCTGTTGTTGGGCATGTAGGTTGTTTCCATCTTTTTGCTATTGTAAATAGTACTGCAATGAACATGGGTGTGGATGTTCTTGTACCTGGCTCTCACTTCTTTAGGATATATACCTAGCAATGGAATGGCTGGGTCAAATGGTATTTCTAATTCCAACTTTTTAAAGAATCACCATACTGCTTTTCACAGTGGTTGTATCATTTGACAGTCCCACCAGCAGTGTACGAGAGTCCAAATCTCTCCACATCTTTGCCAGCATTTGTTATTTTCTGTCTTGTTGAACTGTTGGTTACTTTTTATAATGACAGGACTCATTGTGCAGCCACTCTCTCTACTTGGTAGACAGTCCCTTGACTTGTTACTCTAGACTATATCAGGCTTCCCAGCTAACAGACATTTTCTTTTTGTTTCAGAAGTTCTTAGTTAATTTATATTTGTAAAGTAAAAGAAAGTAATATACTTATTTGTCCCCCTTTGGGACAGTATCTTCCAAATCTCTTACTTTTGTTCAGTCTCCTGAGCTTTCTATGCAGCCAGCAATATGATATACAAGTTGTTGTAGGTAACACACCAGAAGGCAGCTAAAATTATTTTTCAATATATTCTGAGAGTGAAAACGCCAAGTCATATATTTTAGCAAACAGATGCAACTATAAAAATTCAGTGTTTACTTAACTGAGGAACTATGGAAGAGGACTTGGTGACAAGGGAAGTCATTTCTTCCCTACTCTTGGTAAAGACTTCTACAACAGCTCTAGGGCATAAAAGCATTCCAAGAAAAAAACATATTTAACCCTGTCCACAGCTATTTATTTTGAAAACACGTTAGGAGCACTAATTAAACTGCCTGGTAGCTTTAAAAATAATGAGGACAGCCAGGCACTCAGTTAACCCAGGTGCCTTAATGGAAAAGTGTTTCTTCTATTTCTGATAGTTCTTGATTCATTTATGCTCTGGTAACTTTAGGACAAGGCAAGGTGGGAAGAACATATGGGAAACTGATGAAGAGTTCACATTCTAGAATTCAGTGTATAAGGAGAAGCTCTGAAAAAGGTCTCTAGCTTCTTGTCACATCTGGATCCTGCATTTGGCCAAATCAGCAGTGACTCATGCCATCCTAGGGCTTACTCCCTACTAGGTATGTGGCCTTACACATATGACTTCAGGTGTTCTGAGATTTGGTTTGTTCCTCTCTACATGGGCACTGCTTGTGATGATGTAGACAGGGCTACCTTATGAATCATTGCTAGTGGACAGTGTCCAGAGCCCTCAATATGTTTGGGGGCCTATGAAAATATTTTAATTTCTTTTAAAATAAGATAAAGAAACAAGTTCTTAGGGGAAAGAAAGGATTTAATAGCATTATCAATAATACATTTGTGATTATACTAATGCAGTTATAAAATATCATTTTGCATATTTATTATGATGGAAGGGACCCAAGAAGGTCACTGTGCCTAGGGCCCACAAAAGTCATAAACCAAAAAAAAACAAACCAAGCTTACTGCCATTGAGTCGATTTTAACTCATAGCCACCCCCATTGGGTTTCCAAGGCAGTAAATCTGTACAGAAGTATAGAAGTCTTCCTTCTGCAGAGTGACTAGTGGGTTTGAACCACCAACCTTCTGGTTAACAGTGAAATGCCTTAGGCACTGCTCTACCAAAAGCAAGTAATAATGATGGATGTAAATGACTTAGCATATGACTGGTATATGGGAATCATGTAATAACTAACTCAGAGTTTGGCAGACATTTTCTGTAAAGGACCAGATAATAAATATTTTAGACTTTGCGGGCCATATAGTCTCTGTTGCAACTGCTCATTTGTCATTGCAGCATGTCTTGGTTCTTTAGTGCTGCTGTAACAGAAATACCACAAGTGGATGGCTTTAACAAACAGAAGTATTCCTTTACAGTTTAGGAGCCTGGAAGTCTGAGTTCAAAGTGCCAGCTCTTGGGGCTGGGTAACAGTCCCTCAACCTTGGGCTTCAGCTCTGCCTCCTCTTCAAGGACCAACAGAACTGGAGGCTTATTCTGGTGCATGCAGCTGTTGGCTGCTGAGACCAACAAACCTAAGATTGACAAGTAAAAAATGGCACAGTCCAAAGATTAGCAAATGCCATGGCAGGTCACTAGTTCATGTCCAGAGACTGTCCCAAGATCAGTAAGCAACATGGCAGGCCACTGCTAACTTGGCCAAATGCAGGATCCAGATGTGACAAGAAGCTAGAGACCTTTTTCAAAGCTTCTCCTTATACACTGGAAGCAGGACATACCCTGCAGACAGGTTACTTAGCTGCTCACTGCAAATTATACCACGGAGTTGATTACCAATCTCATCATGAGCTATTACTACGTCCAGCTGCCCAGCCACTCGAAACCACAGCCCCAACCAAGTTAACACACAACTTTAACTACACATAGTGTGAAAGCAGCCACAGACACTGTTTAAATAAATGGTCATGGCTGTTGTCTCAGTTACCTAGTGCTGCCATAACAGAGATACCACAAGTAGGTGGCTTTTAAAGAACAGAACTTTAATTTCTCACAGTTCTGGAGGCTAAAAGTCCAAATCAGGTTTTTGGCTGTCAATTCCTTCTCTGGACCACTTTCTTAATTTCTGATATCTACTGGCAATCCTTGTCTTTTTTTTTTTTTTTCCTTATAGATGGGTTCTTACATGGCATCTGTTTTCCCTGTGCATGTGTCTCTGTGTCTGTTCTGCTGTATTTATAACTCAGAAATGATTAGGATTAGGAGCCACCCTACTCTTGTATGCCTTCATCAACTTAATAAAAGATGGGAGAAAAAAAAGCCTTTCTAAACAGGATCACATTCACAAGTACAAGGGAGAGGACTTCAATACATATTTCAGGGGGCTTCAATTCAGTCCCTAAAAAGCTCTGTTCCAATAAAACTTTATTTATAAAAACAGGTAATGGCCTGGATTTGATTCATTATTTAGCTTAGTTTGCTGACTCCTGACTTAAGTTAATACTCTTGCTATTAATTACTGAAAGTAATTTTAATCTTCGTTATTCATTTAGCTATAAAATTTCCCTAAGAACACATGAGCAAAGTGGGAAGATATCAGTGATATATGTTGGAATATTCAAGACAGCCAAAATACAAGAACCCCATTAAAATCCAAGTTACTCAGGACTCATCTAGCTTGAATAAGCCATCAAATATTTTTCCCCAGTTCTAAAGGAAGAAGTCAAGCGTTAGATAACAAAATACTATGGTCACACTAAAGTGTTCCCAGGGACCACCTTATATGGAAAAATAAAGCACTCATAAGTACCAACAATCTGTATTAAAGGGCAATGTGGTATTTATGCAATTCCACAAATAGAAATTGTACATGGCAACATATCCAGTTATGCTGTGTGACTCTCCATTTTAATTTGAAGCGATGACAGTCTGTTCCTGTGATTCTTTTGGCAGATCAGGCAGCTGCTTAAAGAGAGAGGATCTTTGATAAATGCTTAAGAGAGATAGGAGGGTCTTCTTGCATGCTGAGCCTCTTTCAGGATAAGGAACTGTGTGACCCTGAAGTAATAGTCATGACCCCATATGTTGAAGGTATATACTTGACTGTAGAGGAAAGGATCCTGTTCACAGCCTGTGAAAGCCAAAACTTTAGTTCTTATCAATTTTTCCCAAAAGAACAAACAGCTCAACTTGTTGGCAGTGCGTATAAAACAGTGATGGCTATTAGTAGAAGGAAGGGAGACAATATAGCTGTGTTAGGCTGGGTCCTCTAGAGAAGCAAAACCAGTAAAGTTTTTAGAGAGAGAGAGAGAAAGAGAAATTTATCTTAGGAAAATGGCTCACACACTTACAGAAGCTGGCAAGTCCCAAGTTCTTGGATCAAACATCAATCTGGAGGCTTTTCCCATCTCACACAGCTGCAGGGGCTAACAAGCTCATGGTTGTCAGGCAGTATACTGGTTGTTGACTCCAACGAATGACCAATCCAAGATCTCCAGGCTGAATGGTGGATTGTTCGCTCATGGACAGTTGTAGGCAACACAACAGAATCCCAATCCACAGAAGAAGAGAGTCTCTTTTCCCAGGATGTCCACAAATATACTGGAAGCAGACCCCACCCCTGGGGAAACTCCCCTTCAACAGATTGGCTGCTCAAAATATATAGATCTGATCCCATCATGGGAACAACCCACATCGCAACTGCTGAAACCACACCAATCGTGGTCCAGCCAAGTTGACACACAGATGCAACCATCACAATAGCCTTAGGAGTAAATTTAACCTCAAACTCAGAATCTGTTACTTGCTTAATATGTGATGTGAAACATCATCACCATTACCACCAAATACCATGAAATCGATTCCAATGCATGTCAACCCCATATATGTCAGTGAATAACTGTGCTCCAGAGGGTTTTCAGTGGCTAGTTTTTTGGAAGTAGATTGTCAGGCCTTTCTTCCAAGGGACCCTTCAATTAACAGCTGAGTACATTAACTATTTGCACTACTCAGAGACTCCATGTTTTTTTAGGTTGGTCATTTTCATCTAAGTCTCAGTTCTTTTAACTATTAAGTGAGATAAAGGACACTTATTTTATACATTGTACATGGTAAATGAGATTATACATGTTAACACAAGAGCAAGTATGAAAAGTTAGGGCTCTAGGATTACAATTTCCTAGATGTGTTACACCACACAGGTCCCCTTACTTTTTCACATCTTGAGTTTCCTCATCTGAAAAATTGGTATAAAAATATCCTTCATGTGGTTGTTGGGAATATTAAATGTGATAATGTGCTTTGATAAAGTACTTTGTAATTTACCTAGCCAAAAAAAAAATCCACTGTTATTGCGTTGATTCCGGCTCACAGTGACCCCCCATTGGGTTTCCAGAGCTGTAAATCTTTACGGAAGTAGATTGCCCCATCAGCCTTCTGTGGAGCAGCTGGTGAGTTTGAACTTCCAAACTTCTGGTTAAGAGTCAAATACCTTAGGCACTGCACCAATTGTAAATGTTTATCCTACTCCTTAGCATCATCATTCTTTAGTGTCAGATATGTGTTCTTAATCTGCACTCTCCTTAGAAATGCATGGTGGCCTTTAAGAGCACTTGAATCTGGTTAGAATTGTATGTGTCAGAGCCTTTTTTTTTTTTGGTCCATCTATGAATTTTTCCTGGAGTAAATTTCCGTAATTTTCATATACTTCTCCATTGGATCCATGAACCAAAGGCATGTCATTAGAGCAAATAGTCTATAATGCTTTGAGAGTATTTGCTATAGCCTATGTTATAATTGCTTGTAATGATAACTCAAGTTATTTAGATGGTGTTAATTTAAATCAGTATATTGTATGTAAGGAGATACCCAAGAATGCATAGCAATAAGAAAAAGACAAACTCACTGCTATTGAGGCAATTCTGACTTATAGCAGCCCCCATTGGGTTTTCAAGGTGGTAAATCTTTATGGAAGTAGATTGCTCCATCTTCCTTCCATGGACTGTCAGGTGGGTTTGAACTGCCAACCTTCTGGTTGCCAGTCAAATGCCTTAGGCACTGCACCACCAGAGCTCCTTACTTTAACAATATTCCAGATGCTTTTACATGTAAAATAATAAAATTCATCTAGAAGTGTGAATCTTAGTACTTTTGAAAATCAAAAGTGAAGCAATTCATTTCTCAATAATTTTGAGTTAATGATGCCATTAAAAAAAAAAAAAAAGTAATAGCTGATATGTACTTAGTATTTTATAGGTACTTTTTTTTCTGTCTACCTGAAGAGCAACTTATAGATATTATACAATTTCGTTCTTGCAACAACCCTAGGATAATTCACAGTCATCCTGGTTTCTTGATTGAAATCAATCATTTCATGGGTTTGTATCAAGCAATATCTAGGCTGAAAGCAACTGCAAAAACAAAGTGATTCCATTAGCTATTGTTAGTAATGACTACTTGGCTTACTTGCTGTAAGGAAAGATGCTGTGAAGGCCTGATATATCTAAATGTACATTCAGGGAGGTGCTGACATGGGCCACACCAAACTAAATTCTCTAATGATATTAGTGCTGGGGTCTTCTAAGTTCACATTGGCTTAATAAATACAGAAAATGTGCTGGTCATAGAAAGGGGCACATTTTCTGAAGTAATCAGCCTCTATAAGGAAGGTATCTATAAATTACACATAATATTTCTAAAACAGGTTAGGGACCTGAGGTCTTTGGAAAAGTGTTGTTGTTGTTGTTATGTGCTGTTGAGTCAGACCCGACTCATAGCGACCCCTCCCTGGGTTTCCGAGGCAGTATCACTACAGAAGTAGATTGCCTCATCTTCCTTCTGAGGAGTGGCTGGTGGTTTGAACTGCCAGCCTTCTGGTTAGCAGTCAAGTGCCTTAGCCACTACGCTACCAGAGTTCCCTTTGGAAAAGTAGTTAGCTTATATAGTGAAATAGCTTCTTTCTGGAGGTGAACTAACTCTTTCTAAATTCAAATTCATTATTCCTTGAGCACCTTGAAGGAGAGAGACATTTATATATGAAAATGCTTATATATTCTCCATTAGCTTCTTCATTCACTTCTGGGATATTATCTAAGAAGAATATTACAGCAGAAGAATTATTCCATAAGCTATGCTTTTAGTTAACTGTGAATGATTGCTATACAATTCATGAAGTTGCTGATGTTTTGAGATTATCTTTTTTTTCCTCTTATTCCTTTTGCTCTGAATTTCTATAGATTTCATTTTTTCCAAGTTATAAATTTGTACCATGTCAAGATATTTGAACATGACTCATCATAGACTATCTCAAGAGCAGTCTTACAGGTTAATTTGATCCAAGTTCTTTTCATTTTTTGTATGTTAGCTGGTGCATTAGAGTTTCTTGTCCAGAAATATGGTTTACCTTACATAAGGAAATGTTTGGAAGGTTATTGGGTAACTCACTATTAAAGGAAAAGCTTAACAACCAAAACCAAACCAGAAAACTTATTGCCATCAAGTTAGCTTTGACTCACCAAGACATTAGGGGACAGAGTAGCACTACCCCATAGGGTTTCCAGTGTTGCAATCTTTATGGAAGCAAACTGCTACATCTTTCTCCGACAGAGTAGGTGGTGTATTTGGACTACTGACCATTTGGTAAGCAGCTGAGCACTTTAAGCACTGTACCACTAAGGCTTCTTACAACTAAAGTCTATAGAAATATAGGAGTTAGATTACCTTTCACAAATTCATTCAAAAATCGTAAACTATGTTTTTTGGATACTCAGTCTGAAGGGTTCAATTCTAAAATTTAAATTCCCAATTTGGGTGAAATTAGCTGGGTGACTTCTCACTCCTTCCAAGATGGAGAGTGTCATTATGTGGACAAACACAGCAGGGCTACAGGGAATGGGAGTGAGATTATTCTCCAGAAGAGAATTAAAGAAGACAGAAATAAGTGGAGACATGTGACATATTCACAAACTGGAAAACTTAATATTGTTATGATGCCATTTATCTTCAAATTGATCTGTAGTCTCAACGTAACAACAATCAAGATCTAACCATGTTTCTTTGCTTTTAGTAAAAATTGACATATTATTCAAAACAATCTTGAAAAAGAAGGTACAGAGAGGTACACAAGAGGTACAGACAACAAAGATCAATACCTGTACTACATAATACCGCATTATGATTAATAACAAACATTAATCTAGAGGAGGATACAGTGGTAGACAGGCTAAATGATCAGGTTTACCTAGGCAAATGAGAATATACCAGTAGCATAGTGGCTAAGTCACTTGCCTGCTAACCAGACGGCTGGCGGTTCAAACCCACCAGCCACTCCTCGGAAGGAAGGTTGGG
>NW_006921747.1:1794475-1804185 GCF_000298275.1 Orycteropus afer afer | reverse complement strand
AAACCCACCAGCCACTCCTCGGAAGGAAGGTTGGGCAATCCTACTTCCGTAGTGATACTGCCTCGGAAACCCAAGGAGGGGTCGCTATGAGTTGAGTTTGACTCGATGGCACATAACAACAACAACATATATATATACAATGGGAGCCTAAGGCAATTTACTGCTAACTAGAAGGCTGGCGGTCCAAACCCACCAGCCACTCCTCAGAAGGAAGACTGGGAAAACTACTTCCGTAGTGATACTGCCTCAGAAACCCCAGGAGGGATTGCTATGAGTTGGGTCTGACTCGATGACAAACAACAACAGCAACAACATATAAAATAGAGCCAATGGGGCAAAGTTACGATACTTCTTAGCCACAGCCAAACACACCAAGGGAGTAAGTCACAGGGTCCATGGGCTTAGGACCATGGTTGCAGGGGACATCAAGTTCAATTGGCATAACAGACTACACAAAAACATCGTTCTGCGTCCTACTATGGTGAGCAGCAACTGGGTTCTGAAAAGCCTACAGGGAGCCATCTAACATGCAACAATTGGTCTCTCCTCATCGGGAGCAAAGAAGAATGAAGAAAATCAAAGACACTTGGAAACAATTAGTCCAAGAGACTAGTGGATCATGCAAACCTCAGCATACTTGACCCTGAGACCAAAAGAATTAGATGATGCCCAACTATCACTGTCAGTCACTTAGAACCAGATCAAAATAGGAGATCCTGGATAAAGTGGGAGAAAAGGGTGGAACAAAACTCAAAATTATAAAAATGACTAGGCTTACAGGTCTGAAAGAGACTGGTGAAACCCTCAAGACTATGGCTTCTAATCACCCTTCGGGCCTGGAATTTAACTCACTCCCATGGCTTCTAGCCAAACAGTAGACATCTGTATAAGGTGAACATTTATACCACACAGGTACATTCCTTGTAACAATAAAAAAAAATGGGAGACCAGAACGGTAGTATTTGCAGAGGGAGATAGCTCAGAGGACAGGAATGAATAGGAAAGAAAGTCAAAGGGAAAGGGTAACCAGAGGGGTGAAGTAGGAAGAGAGCTGTTACATTATGGGGATTGCAGTCAGTGTCATGAAAGAAAATGTGTATGAACTATTGTATGGAAAATGAATTTGATCTGTAAACTTTCACCCAAATCACAATTAAAAAAAAAAAAAAAAAGAAAAAAATTACTTGAAGAACTGACACTACCAAATTTAGTATAAAGACACAGAATCAAGAAAGAATGCTATTGGCTTAAAGATTGGCAAATAAAAAATAGAAAATTCAGCAATTTACTTACACATATAGGTCAACACCTATGTGGTCAATTATTTTTAGCAAAAGTGTCAAGGTAATTTGGGGAAAGGAAAGTCTTTTCTACAAATGGTGCTAGAAAAAACTGGATAAACTTACTTTTTTTTAAAAAAAAAAAAAAAGTTCAATCCCTACTTCACACTATACACAAAGATTAATTTGAAATGAATCATAAACTAAACATTGAACATCTAGAAAAAATAAGAGATTATCTTTATGAATTTAGGGAAAGAAAAGATTTTTAATTTCTTCCATTAAAAATAAAAAGACAACCTATTTTTAAAAATGGGCTGTTGTCATGTGCTGTCGAGTCAGCTCCAACTCATAGAGACCCCATGTACAACAGAATGAAACACTGTCTGGTCATGCACCATGCTCACACTCCCTGCTGGGCTTGAGCCCATCCATCATTGCAGCCACTGGGTCAGACCATCTCATTGAGGGTCTTCCCCTTTTTTGCTGACCCTCTACTAAGCATGGTATCTTTCTCCAGGGACTGGTCTCTTCTGACAACATGACCAGAGTAAGACAAAGTCTGGCCATTCTCACTTCCAAGGAGCATTCTGGCTGCACTTCTTCCAACACAGATTTGTTGCTTCTTCCGTCAGTCCATGGTATTTTTAGTATTTTTACCAGCACCACAATTCAAAGACAGAGGCTCTTCTTTGGTCTTCTTTATGCATTGTCCAGCTTTCATATGCATATGAGGCAATTGAAAATACCATGGCTTTGTATTTTTATTTATTTGGTAAAAAATGGGTAAAATACTTCAACTTCACAAAAGCAGATTTCTAAAAGGCCAGTAAGCACAGGAAGAGGTCCTTAACATTAGTTTTCAGGAAAATGTAAATTAAAATGCCAATGCATATGCTAGAGTGACTAAAATTAAAAGACTGACTACATCCAATATTGAGGATGCAAAGAAACTATCATATACATTGTTGACAGACAAGTAAAATAGTACAGCCACTTTAGAGAACTGTCTGCTTTTTCTTATAAACATATACCTACTCTATGACCTAACAGTTTTGCTCCTAGGTTTTTAACCAGGAGAATTGAAAGCATATCTCCGAAAAGACTTTTCAAAGAATATAAACATCAGCTTTAGTCATGAGAGATGAGAACTGGAAGCAATTAAATACCTATCAACAGAAAAGTGACGAATTGTGGTATATGCATAATGAGCAATAAAAAGTAAACCACTGATACACACAACATGGAAAAGAACAGGATGTTTAGTGAAGAAAAACCAGGCACAAAAAAAAACAGACTGTATGATTCTATTTATATAAGTTTAAAGAAAAAGCAAAACTTACCTATGTGATAAAAATCAGAACAATGTTTGCCTATGATAGATACGTAGGCATTTACCAGAACAGGATACCAAGGAATCTTGTAGGGTGGTGGTATTGATCGAGGTGGCAGTTTCATGGGTGTGAATTATAAATTAATGATTTGTGCATTTCAGTGTATATAAATTTACCTGCAATTTTTTTTTTTTTTTTGTAAATGAGTGAAATGGCTGGTAGGATTCAAATAAAGTAAATTAATATTCCTGTGTGGTATAAATCATTGATACACTTGGATGCTAAGGAAAGGTTGGTAGTTAGCATTTATCCACAGGAATATTCTGAAGAAAAGTCTGGAAATCTACTTCTCAAAAATTAGTAATTGAAAAAACCGTATGTATCACAGTTCTACTCTGACATACATGGGTTTATCATGAAGCAACTGTTTATTTGTTTTTTAGTATTAGATATTCCGTCTATCCAATGCCTGGAGCTCTGGTGACACAATGCCTAAGGCATTCGACAGAAGGTTAGCAGTCCAAACTCACCAGCCACTCCATGGAAGGAAGATGGGACAATCTACTTCTGCAAAGATTTACCACCTTCAAACTCAGTTGGGTGTCACTATTTGTTGGAATCTACTCAATGGCAGTAGGTTTGGTTTGGTTTCATCCAATGCCTATGCATCCTTCAAATTTCAACCAAGTCTCACTGCAGACTTGACTGTTTCATCCATTTTCCTGCTTTAGCAACTTTCCGGCCCTTATTACATTTGCTTAAAGATGTGGCCTTTTTATTTTTCTGATTGTTTGCTATTTCTTCAAAAAGATTGTGAACTCTTTGGGAGTATCATCTACCTCGGTGGCTCTCAAACTTTAACATACACAAGAATTATTGGGGAGATTACTAAAATGCAAATTTTCAGGACTAACCCAACAAATAAGGAGCTCTGGTGGCTTAGTGCCTAAGGCATTTGACTGTTAAGCAGAAGGTTGATAGTTCAAACCTATCAGCCACTCCACAGAACGAAGACTGGGTAATCTACTTCTGTAAAGATTTACCGCCTCAGAAACCCAAAGAGGATAGCTGTGCAGTGAGTTTGGTTTTTGGACAAATATAATAATTAATTAGATTTGGCGCTGGGCTAAGGGATCTATTTTTAAGCATCATCCAGGGTGATTTCCACTGACCATCTAGATCATATTTGAATTGTTTATATCATAGCCAAAATGTTTGAGTACTGTACAACAATAAGTAATATGTTCAATAAATAAAAAAGTTGAAATCCCTCTAACTTTGGCTACTTTTTTTTTTTTTTGGACACTACTTTGGCTACTTTTTTTTTTTTTTGTATGCTACTACTAGGAAATTTAGATAGATATCGTTAGAAGGAAAGAAAATTAAAACATAATTTTCCCCAGTCCCTTCATTTAACAATTGTAAAAACTGAGGCTCAGAGAACACAGTGAATTTCCCAATGTCATAGAGCCTGTGAGGGCTAAATTGAGCCTGGAACTCAAGTTTCCTGCTTCTAACCTCTTCAGGTTCTCCCTGCCACATCCTGGTTTTATCAAGATGGCAAAGTATAGTGCTTCTCATATGGAGGCAATTTTACCCCCCAGTGAACATTTGGCAATGTGTTGAAACATTTTTGTCTGTCACAATTAGAAATGAGTGTGGCTGGAAATTAGTAAGTAGAGTTCAGGGATGCTTCTAATAACCTTACAATGCACAGGACAGTTATCCACAATAAAGAATTATCAGGCCAAAA
The DNA here is from genome assembly GCF_000298275.1 of Orycteropus afer afer. NCBI lineage: Eukaryota > Metazoa > Chordata > Mammalia > Tubulidentata > Orycteropodidae > Orycteropus > Orycteropus afer. The sequence continues at coordinate 1,799,818 of NW_006921747.1, read as the reverse complement.
ATGCCAAAAGGGTTGATGTGAAGAAACTGCCTATTGACTATTGAAATAGTCAATATAGAATTTAATAGCATTGTTGTTGTTCTTGTTGTTGTTGTTATGTGCCCTCGAGTCAGACCTGACTCATAGCGACCCCTCCTTGGGTTTCTGAGGCAGTATCACTACAGAAGTAGATTGCCCCTTCTTCCTTCCGAGGAGTGGCTGGTGGGTTTGAACTGCCAAACCTTCTGGTTAGCAGTCAAGTGCCTTAGGCACTACGCTACCAGAGCTCCATAGCATTAGATACCCTTAAAATAATACAAACTTGTGCAAACAAGATTTGTTTGGGCATCTCCCCAAACATCCAGGAGACATACTATATGCTTTTGCATACTCATCCTGGCTCTAACCCCAATGCCTAGCTGCAGACATTTCTCTCCTTGAATGGAATGGATGGACTTTCCTATGAGCAGCTGGACTGACTCCTTCCTGCTTCCATGGCAGCTCATCTCCTCTCTTTGACAGAGCATCTGCCAGCAGCAGGGCAGGAAGTCTGCCCAGGGGCCACCGCAGGCCTTGACAGCTCTCTAGTGAGGTAGAAGAAGCTCCAGCTGTTCTCAGGATGAGGCAGCCAGCTGGCTTTGAAAGGAAACAGAGTTAATGTTGTTCCCAGTTGAAGCAGAAACTGGTTTAGAGATGTTCCCTCTGTAGTCCGGGATTCCTCATAGGCTAATTGGGGTAACAGGTAGAAAGGGAACCTCATAACTCAGGGTAAAGGGAAGGAAGAATGCTTGGTGTGTGCCAAGAGTCAGTTGAACTCATTTTGACCATGATATTCATATTCAAGTAGGATTTACTGGACTTGTATGTACTGAGTCTCACTGACTCAAGACTTCCTAGCTCTGTGACACTGGGTTAATTACTAAACTGCTCTGAGGCTTAGTTTCCCCTTTAATCCAAGGTGATCATAATAGTAACAATAGGATAGATAGTGTTGTTGTAAAGACTAAATAAGTGAAGGTTTTAGTTTAGGGACAGAATGCAACAAACACTCAATAAATGAAAGCTGTTAGCTATTATTTTCCTGCTTCATTAACTTGCAAAATACACCAGAATCCACCAGCCTCTGACTATGCAAAAAGCCCCCCTACACAACAGTGTATTGGCACAAGTTACTCCTGCTATAATTACTGCAAGTTAGCCCCTCTTCAAAGTGTGCCCATCTGTTCTTTTTAATCACCCGCAAAGGGATCTCATAAATCAGTTTTCAGCTGTGGCTACCCTGTCTTGGTTATCTATTGCTGCTGTAACAGAAATACCACAAATGGACAGCTTTAAAAAACAAATTTATTTTCTCACAATTTGTTGTTGTTATTGTTGTTATGTGCCGTCGATTTAGGTCACAATTTAGGAGGCTAGAAGTCCACATTCAGGGCATCAGCTCAAGAAGAAGGCTTCCTCTCTCTATAGGGGAAGGTCCTTATCTATTCAGCTTATTTTCTTGTTCCTCAGACATCTCCATGAGGCTATTTTACTACTGGTTAATTTAATCTCTTTTTTATACCTCAGAAGTGAATTGATTCAAGATACATCCTACACTAATCCTATCTCATTAACATCATAAAGACAGCCCATTCCCAAATGGGATTATAATCACAGGCATAGAGGTTAAGATTTGCAACACGTATTTTGGGATGACATAATTCAATCCATAACACAGCCTCATGCTAGACTTTATTCTTCCTCATTTTATCTGCCTACCCTGCCCACACCCATTTGGAGCTGCCTTCTCCCCTCCATTGTATGCCTTTAGGTTGCCAGAGTCCAGCCAGTGGTTCAGGCCATGGGTTCACCCCAGGGTGCTAATATTGGAGAGGTCAGAGCACATGGGAAAGCGGAAGAAAGTCTCCTGCACCTCTGTGCCTTTTTATTCTTAATGCCAAAAAGAAGCACATTTCTTGTTTAGAAAATTTTGTGGACTAGTTCTATCAGCTCATTTTCCTAGAGAGACTTTAATCCACCCAAAGGATAAGGAGAGATGCGATACTTTCACTCCTATTTTTCTCCCATTTCCGTCTGCAGTACAATGCTTCTAGCAAGTCCCCAGTAACAAACCAAACACTCCCAAAGTTACCAACAGCTGCAAACAGTCCCTGGAGGGCTCTGCAGATATTTCAGGTCCCCAGCTCAGCATGTTACAATTCTGAGATGACCTATTAGAATTCTAGGAAGCATTGGTGATTCAGTGGAAGAATTCTAGCCTTCCCTGAAGAAGACCTATGTTTGATTCCTAGTGAATGCACCTCATGTACAGCCCCCATCTGTCTTTCAGTGGAGGTTGTGTGTTGCAACGATGCTGAACAGGTTTCAGCAGACCTTCTAGACTGAGACAGACTAGGTAGAAAGGTCCAATGAGCTACTCTGAAAATTAGCCAGTGAAAACCCTAGGGATCACAATAGTCCAATCCATAACCAATCATGGGGATGGTACAAGTCTGAGGAGCATTGAGTTGCCCTGTAAATAGGGTCTCCGTGAGTTGAGCACTGACTTTGTGCAAACTCACAGCAACATTTGAATCCTAGGGTCTTAGGGCAGGGACACAGAAAGAGGAGCTGTGAAGCACTAGATGGAGAAGGAGGCCAAACATGAGGAAGGCAGAAAGAAGAGGAGAAAACAAAGATGCAGAGGAGAGGCAACATATTCCTCAAAACAGGTACATCAGGGCTTGAGGGTTAAGTTCCCAAGGGCCACAGAGTGACAAATCAGAGAAAGAGGCCATCCATTTGATGTGTGATGATTAGTCCTGCCTGAAGGTGACAGTGGTGATCTCTCCCTCATGCCTAACACTCAAACACAGTTGGCTAGCTCAGGTTTTCTCGTGATGTATCGTGAAACCCAGCCAAGAAATGGAAAGCTTTGAAAGAGTTCCCTGTAGGTCTATTTATTGAGCTTGGGGTATAGGAAGATAGTAGAGAGACCTGGGGAGCCCTGAGGCCCATCGTTCTGCTGTCAGTGTGCAATTACCATTCTGGGGTTTGCATTTTAACCACTAAAGCAGTGATTTTGAATTAGTCTTTGAAAACTAGCAATATTCATTAAATCAAAAGTGTGGGGGAGGACAGCAGTGATTAAAGCACTTGGCTGCTAACCAAAAGGTTAGTAGTTTGAGCCTACCAGCGACTCCATGGAAAAAAAAAAAGACGTGGCAGTCTGCTTCCATAAAGATTACAGCCTTGGAAACCCCATGAGCAGTTCTACTGTGTCTTGTAGGGTGGCTGTGAGTCAGAATCAACTCAATGGCAGTGGGTTTTGGTTTTGAACATCCAGAAAGACCAAATTCAAATATAGTCCTTGTTTTCAAACATGGCCATAAGCCAACTTAAAGTTTAGGACTCTTAAAGGAAGGCACCTGAAATTAATTTTGAGATCAGGTCATAGAAAGCCATATCTGAGATCAGGTCACAGAAGAGCCATATTTGAAACTGGAGAAAAGAAAAGAAAAATGCCTCTAAGAAAACAGAACATAGTGTGATGCTTCTGTAGCTAAATGTTGCACACAGGGGATTTGGAAGGCAGTGAATGCTAAATCCTGAATTTCTTCACAGGATCATTGTAGAGGAAAATTGTCACCTGAGGGAGGAACTCATCTAGGCTCCTTCATAAATAACAGTGACTCTGGAAATCCTAATCAGGTGTTGTACAGGTAAACTAAATCCTTTCACCTTAAACATACACACTCAGAGCAGCTGATATGGCCAATCTAAGTCATAGATTTGTCCTGTAATAGATCTTAGCACTGTGATCCCAGCAGGGATTTCCTTTTTAGAGAAAGATATTTTATGGTCCTAGAAGAAGCTTTGCTGAAACTCACAATATCCTTGAGCTGCAACGAAGAGCAGTTTTAGACATTGAGTCTTAATTCAGTGAACTTAAGGTGGAAAAAAGAAAACCCATACAATTGTCAGTGCTAAATGAACTGAAAAGTAGTTTGAAAGAATATTCAGACACAGTTCTATTTTTACATTTAAGGCTACCTTTAGTGTTGCTGGGCCCTGTTGAGTACAACGGTACCAACCAAATATGGTATTTGTTTAGTCATATATTAGTTTTTATATAATACTGTAGTGGTACCTATACACTGTACAAGTAAGACTCATAGGATGCAATAAGAAAAGAAAGTTATGCCTCCTAACACAATATACCATACCAGAACCCACTCTATACACCCAGCTTTGCCCTGTCCTTGGGTGAAATGTAGGGCTAGTCCATAATTTTTCTGAACTATATTAGATAATGAGAAATCATCTTGACACTTTAAGTTACAAAAATAATTTTATGTCAGTAATTTCAGGGAGAAGAGGTACAAGGCAGAACATTTGGCCTTGACGACAACTATTATAGTTGGTTCCAGAGTGCCCTGGGCCTCTCTTAACACTGACTTTCTCTCTTGAATGATTTCATGGGATTCTCTCACTAGCTGCTGCCTTGGTACTGACTTCATCTCCCTAGTTGATTGCTATGATACCTCCCTTACCCCTTCACAACTGGTGGTACATATATAGCCTCTTTTTGCTAAGAAAGTTCCCTTCTTCCAGGTAGGCTTCTTGGGTGAGATCTAAGAACAGATAAGTTCTGTCTCAAGCATGGCCCCATCTGGCTATTGGAAACCCTCACTGTGGACTCACAACTTCTTCTCTTTTACCAAAGGCCACTTTAGCCAACCTCTCAAAACTGGACATTTTTTTTCTTTCAGTTGCATCAAATGCTCCTCTCTCATGTGGTGCAAATGGAAAGGAACACCTTTCAAGCATGCTTGATAGTATCATTAAAGGCCCTCTCTCTGTACCTGAAGTGAAAACGAAGTACTTCCTCTCCTTCCAGATCCAACCCACAAAGGAGGGTGAGGAATGCCACAGCACTCCAACAAATTTGTCCAAAGAATTTGGCTCCCACTTACTCTCTTTATTCTCTCAGTTTCCCTAAATTCTTTTGTAGGCTAGAATTAAGAGATAATCTAGGGATCACAAAAACTATTTTTCTACTGTGTCTTTTGCAAGTTCTGCACCTCCCTTTGAATTGTGAGATACTTGTGAACCATCTCTTGCTTCCGGCCTCTTAGGCAAGGACTGACAAACTTGTCAAAGTTTGCCAAAGTAAATTAAAGTATATAATAATAATCACTTGAGGCTGTTGCAACTACTCAATTCAAAAGTACCTATAGGACTACATGTAAACAAATGAGTGTGGCTAGTTCCAATAAACTGTTCTTGACAAAAATAAGCGCCCAGACCAGATCTGGCCCATAGACCTTAATTTACTGACCTCCATTTTAGGGCTTCTACAGCTCTGGTAGCGTAGTACCTAAG
>NW_006921747.1:1779920-1793845 GCF_000298275.1 Orycteropus afer afer | reverse complement strand
TTTTTTAGTCTTCCTCCTAACATGACCTGGGAAGACATAAGATGGTCTGTCTACTCTGTATTCAATTTTCCTTTACTGTCACAGTTGTGGCCATCAAATAGATCTTTGCTTTAAAAAGAAAATAAAGCCACTGATCTTTATATTCATGTCACAGGAAAAAAATCCCTTTCCTATGTGGGATCTCTGGTGGCATAGTGCCTAAGGCCTTTGACTGCTAACCCGAAGGCTGGAGGTTCAAACCCACCAGCCACTCCTCGGAAGGAAGGTTGGGCAATCTACTTCTGTAGTGATACCGCCTCAGAAACCCAAGGAGGGGTCACTATGAGTTGGATCTCACTCATTGGCAGTGTGTTTGTTGTTTATGGCCCAGTAGTCTCTACTGCTATACAACTCATAGAAAACTATAGTTAAGGATGGGATTGAACAAAAGTTAGCCATGTGGTGAAAATTAACCAAAATTGAGAATTCTATTGATGGGTTAAACCCAGGGAGACCAAGAAATAAGACTTTTAAAGCCAAAGTTTTATTAGATTATAGTAACTATTTTCCAAAAACTTAAAAATAATATTTCACAATTTGAGGAAGATTCTTTGGTAAATGAGGCTCTGGTTATACAATCATTCAACTCAGGATCTTATAATGAACATAAGTTAGATATATTTAACAGCAGCAAATATGTATGTGTATATATATGTGTGTGTATACATACACATAAATATACACACACACATATATATGTATGTACATACATAAACTCATTGTCAAGGCCTAGCCACTTCATCTAAATTTTGTTTTAATTACCTAACCTAATAATAAAACCCAAAAACAAACTCACTGTCATGGAGTCAATTCACTTAGCACCCTATATGATAGAGTAGAGCTGCCCCCATAGGGTTTCCAAGGCTATGAATCTTTACAAAAGCAAATTGCCTCATCAGTCTCTTGTGGAGTGGATGGTGGGTTCAAACTGCTCATCTTTTGGTTAGCAGCCACATACTTTAACCACTGCACCACCAACTCTTGAGAAAAATAATAATGTAGATAAAATGGGCAGCTGAAACCTACCTTTTTTTTTTCAAATTTAAATTGTGATTTCTATGAAAGTTTACAGAGCAAATTGGTTTTCCATTCAATTTCTACACAATTTTGTTTCTTCACATTGATCCCAATCCCCACAATGGAAGCATTCTTTCCACTTCCTCCCTGTTATCTTTCTTTCCTATCCCTTCCTGCCTTCTGAGTTTTACCCCTGGGAAAATTCTGCCCTTTTGATTTTATATGGTTGATTGGGCTAAGGCCTGCATGCCTCCTTGTTGTTATTGTTCACCTTATATATCTATTATTTGAGTGATAGTTAAGCCACATGAGTGAGTTCAGTTTTAGTCTTGAAGGGTGACTAAGAGCCATAGCCTTGGGGATTCCAGTTTTGATCAGTTCTGAAAGCCATGTCTTTTTTTTTTTATCATTTTGAGTTTCATTTGACTTTTTTTCTCCCACTCTATCCAGGACATTCTATTATGATCCCTTTCAGACTGGTCAGCAGTGGTAGCCAGACACCATCTAGTTCTAGTCCCAGGGTTGTGAAGGCTGAGGTTTATATGGTCGTTTCATCCTTGGACTAATTGTTTCCCTGTATCTTTGATTTTCTTCACACTTCTTTGCTTTGGACAAAAACCAAACCAAAGTCACTGCCATTGAGTCATTTCTGACTCATGGCAACCCCCATTCGGTTTCTAAGGCTGTAAATCTTTATGAAAGTGTTTTTTGTTGCTGTATGTGCCCTTGAGTCAGACCCGACTCATAGCAACCTCTCCTTGGGTTTCCAAGGCAGTATCACTATGGAAGTAGATTGCCCCATCTTCCTTCCAAGGAGTGGCTGGTGGGTTTGAACCACCAGCCTTCTGGTTAGCAGTAAGAGCCTAAGAGACTATGCTACTGGATCTCCCCATCTTCCTTCCACTCGGTGGCTGGTCAGTTGGAACCACTGACCGTCTGGTTAGCAGTCAAGTGCCTTATCCACTATACCACCAGAGCTCCTATTTACTTTGGACAGCGAGAGACCAATAGTTGCACCTTAGATAACTGCTCACAAGCTTTTAAGACACCAGCTGCAACTCACCAAAGTGGGATGTAGAACATTGTCTTTGTAGACTATGTTATGCCTATTAAAATTTATCTTCTTCAAAACTGTGTTCCTGAGCGTCCAGGCCCAGGAACTTATTCCCTCAAGCTATTTGGTTATGGCTAAGAAGTTTTAACAACGTTGCCCTTCTATGCTCTATTATGTCCATGGATATATTTGCAACACATGTAAATATTATTGTTCTTCTTAGGTGCCATTGAGTTGGCTCTGAGTCAAAGTGACCCCATGTACAACAGAATGAAACACTGCCTCATCCTATGCCAGCCTCACAATCCTTACTATATCTGACTGAGCCCATCATGGCAACCACCATGTCAATCCATTTCATTGAGGGCCTTCCCCTTTTTTGCTGACCTTCTACTTTACCAAGCATGATAACCTTCTCCAGGAAATTACCCTTTTTGATGATATGACCAAAGTAGGTGAGACGAAGTCTGGCCATTCTCACTTCCAAGGAGCATTCTGAGTACACTTCTTCCAGGACAGATTTGTTAGTTCTGGCAGTTTGTGGTATTTTCAGTATTGTTTTCTATACCACAACTCAAAAGCATCAACTCTTCTTTGGTCTTTCTTGTTCATTCTCCAACTTTCACATGCATGAGGCAATTGAAAACACCTGGCTTGGATTAGGTGTACCTTAATCTTCAAAGAAACATCTTTGTTCTTGAGCACTTTAAAGGTCTTTTGTAGCTGCTTTGCCCAGTGCAATATGTCATCTGATTTCTTGACTGTTGTTTCCACTGGTGTTGATCATGGAACCAAGTACTATGAAATCTTTGACAACTTCAGTCTTATCTCCATTTATCGTGATGCTGCTTCTTGGTCCAGTTGTGAGGATTTTCATTTTCTTTATGTTGAGGTGTAATCCACACTGCAGACTGGTCTTTAATCTTCAACAGTAAGTACTTAAAGTCATTTTCACTTTCAGCAAGCAAAGTTGTGCCATCTGCATATCACAGTTTTTTTGTAACTGTTCATTCAATCCTGTTGCCACATTCTTCTTCATATAATCTAGCTTCTCGGATTATTTGCTCAGCATACAGATTGAATAAGTATGGTGAAAGGATAAAACCCTGATTCACACATTTCCTAAATTTAAACCATACAGTATCCCCTTGTTCTATTTGAATGAGAGGTCTTTGTACAGGTTCCCCATGAGTACAATTAAGTGTTCTGGAATTCCCATTCTTGTCACTGTTAACCATAATTTGTTGTGATCCACACAAATCAAATGCCTTTGCATAGTCAATAAAACATAAGTAAACCTCTTTCTGGTATTCTTTGCTTTCCTCCAAGATCCATGTGACATCAGCAATGATATCCCTCATTCCACATCCTCTTCTAAATCCATCTTGAATTTCTGGAAGTTCTCTGTCAATATACTGCTGTAACCATTTTTGAATTATCTTGAATTAAGTAACATTTTACTTGCATGTGATATTAACAATATTTTGTGATAATTTCCACATTCTGTGGGATCACCTATCTTTGGAATGGGTACAAATATGGATAGCTTTTAGTCAGTTGGCTGGGTAGCTGTCTTCAAAATTTATTGGCATAGATGAGTTAGTACCTCTAGCAGAGAAGCTGTTTGTTGAAAGATCTCAGTGAGTATCCCATGAATTCTTGGAGCCTTGTTTTTTGCCAATTCCTTCAATATAGCTTTGACTTCTTCCTTCAGTACCGTTGGTTCTTGATCATATGCCTGGAAGAACATTGATGAGTTCTTTTTGGGACAGTGGCTCTGCATATTCCTTCCAACTTCTTTTGACGTTTCCTGCATCATTCAATATTTTAGCCATAGAATCTTTCGATATTGCAACTTGCGGTTTGAATTTTTTCTTCAGTTCTTTCATCTTAAGAAATTCAGAGTGTGTTCTTCTCTTTTGGTTTGCTAACTCCATGTTTCTGCACATTTCATTATAATAATTGACTTTATCTTCTTGAGCTGCTCTTTGAAATCTTCCATTCAGCTCTTTTATCTTGTCATCTTTTCCATTCACTTTAGCTACTCTCTGTTCAAGAGCAAGTTTCAGAGTCTCTTCTGACATCCATGTTGGTCTTTTCTTCCTTCCTGCCTTTTTAATGACCTTTTGTTTTCTTCACTGATGATGTTCTTGATGTTATCCCACAATTCATCTGGTGTTTGATCATTGGTTTCTAATGCTTCAAATCTCTTCTTTAGATGATCTCTAAATTCAGGTGGGATATAATCAAGGTCATTTTTTGGCTCTCATGGGCTTGTTTTAATTGTCTTCAACTTCAGTTTGAGCTTGCAAATGAGCAGTTGATGGTCTGTTCCACAGTCAGCTCCTGGCCTAATTTTGGCTGTAGATATTGATCTTCTTCATCTCCTCTTTCCACAGATACAGTCACTCTGATTCCTGTGTATTCCATGTGGTGAAGATAGATAGCTATCATTTATGTTGTTGAAAAAAGGTATTTGCAATGAATAAGTCATCAGTCTTGCAAAATTCTGTCATGTGATCTCCACTGTCATTTCTATCACCAGAGCTGTCTTTTCCAACTACTGTTGATTCTTCTTTGTTTCCAACTTTTTGCATTCCAATCACAAGTAATAATCAACACATCTTGATTGCATGTTTGGTTAATTTCAGACTGCAGAAGTTGGTAAAAATTTTCCAATTTCCTTGTCTTTGGCTTGGGTGGTTGGTGCATAAATTTGAATAATAGTAGTATTAACTGATCTTCCTTGTAGGCATATGGATAGTATCCTATCACTGTAAAGATATCCAATCACTGTAAGCATTGTATTTCAGGATAGAGCTTGAAATAGTCTTTGTAATGATAAATGCCACACCATTCTTCTTCAATTTCTCTTTCCCAGCATAGTAGATCATATGATTGTCTGATTTAAAATGGCCAAAACCAGTCTATTTCAGCTCACTGATACCTAGGATAGGAGCTCTGGTAGGGTAGTGCCTAAGGCACTTGACTGATAACCACAAGGCAGGCTGTTCAAACCCACCAGCCACTCCTTGGAAGGAAGGTTGGGCAATCTATTTCCATAGTGATACTGCCTCGGAAACACAAGGAGGAGTTGCTATGAATCGGGTCTGACTCGACGGCACATAACAACAACAACAATGCCTAGGATATCAATCTTTATGCATTCCATTTCATTTTTGAAAACTACCAATTTTCCTAGATTCATACTTCACACATTCCATATTCCAATTATTAATGGATGTTTGCAGTTGTTTCTTCCCATCTTGAGTTGTATTGCATCAGCAAATAGAGGTACTGGAAGTTTTATTCCATCAACATCATTAAAGTCAGCTCTACTCTGAGGAAGCAGCTCTTCCCCATTCATATTTTGAGTGCCTTCTAACCTGAGGGGTTCATCTTTCAGTACTGTATCAGACAAAGTTTCAGGGCTATTCATATAGTTTTCTAGTATTATATTGGACAGTGTTTCATTGCTACTCATAAGCTTTTCACTGCTCAAGTCTTTGAGAAGTGGATACCCTTCCTTCTTCCAAGTCTGTCTTAGTCTAGAAGCTCCACTGAAACCTGTCCACCATGGGTGACCCTACTGGTATCTGAAATTCCAGTAGCACAGCCTCCAGCCTCACAGCAACATGCAAGCCACCACAGTATGACAAACTGACAAATGAAATGGTGGACGCATGTAAATACATCTGTAGAAGTGGCCTCCGTCTGACTTATATATGTGGGTGTAGTTCCATTCCCTTTCCCACATCTGTTCATCTCGTGTGTCTATGTATCCACTCATAGATTATTGTTATTACTGTTACTGAGAGATTGTTATGTAATAGTGTTTACCTTTGTTGCATTTTATTATTGTGTTCCTTCCAGAGTCTTCTTTCATCATGATCATTTTGTGCTTTCTTTCTCCTTATTGTATATTACCTATCCCTTCACCCAAGTTAATACATGTCTATCATCTAGTTAGTGTTTAACCCTCTATTCCCCTCCCACCCCTTGTAACTTTCAAAGAATGTTTCTTTCTGTGAATAAACTTTTTATCGACTTTTTGCACTCTTGATCTCATATAATATTTTTCTTTTTGTGACTGACTGATTTCACTCACCATAGTGTCCTCCAGGTGCATCTATGTTATGAGGTGTTTCCCAGATTTATAATTATTCTTTAATATTGCATAGTGTTCTATTATATCTATGTACCATAGTTTGTTTATCCTTTATCTGTCAATGGGCACTTAGAATGTTTCTATCTTTTTGCTGTTGTGAATACTGCTGCAGTAAACATGGATTTGTGTTCTTATTTCTGTACGTGAAATTTACCTTTAATCAATGATTTTCTGTCATTAGGTACATAATGTAGCATTTCTTAAAGCATGTGCTGTGCAGTACTGTGTCACAGGTGCTTAACAGAGAGTAGATAAATAAAATGTTTTAATTAGTTCTTTTGGAATCTTTTAGTCAGATTTCCATCACTTTGTAAGCATTGCAGCAAATAAAGGATGGAAAAATGCAGGAAGAACACAGAGAGAGGTAGTGTAAATTGGTGGCAAATGGTGTCTGGCAGTCTAGAGTTAGGATGTAGGTGCTGCCTTCTAGTAGGTGTGTGAACTTTAGGTGTTATATTGCATTTCTTATCCTTGATTCCTCCATCTATAGAGTGGGAATAAAATCCCTGAGTGGAACAAACTATTTGCACTCAACTACTAACTGAAGCTCTGGTAGCATAGTGGCTAAGGCATTTGACTGCTAACCAGAAGGCTGGCGGTTCAAACCCACCAGCCACTCCTCGGAAGGAAGGTTGGGCAATCCTACTTCCGTTGTGATACTGCCTCGGAAACCCAAGGAGGGGTCGCTATGAGTCGGGGCCGACTCGACGGCAAATAACAACAACAACAACTAACTGAAAAGTTGGTAAATCTAGTCAGTGGTGCTGCTGGCAGTCTGCTTCCATGAGATTACAGCCATTGAAAATCTTATGGTGCAGGTCTCCTCTGTAATGTGCTGTATTCATGAGTAGGAATCAACTCAAAGAGAATGGGTTCAGAGTGGAAATAAGAGTTCCTACTGTACATTCATGACTGCTCCACAAAGTGTCAAATTTATTTTCATTCCAAACCAAACCAACCCACTGCTGTTGAGTCAGGTCTGACTCATAGTGACCCCTCCTTGGGTTTCCAAGATAATATCACTATGGAAGTAGATTGCCCAACCTTCCTTCTGGGGAGTGGCTGGTGGGTTTTAACCGCCAGCCTTCTGGTTAGCAGTCAGATTCCTTAGGCACTAAGCCACCAGAGCTCCCTTATTTTCATTATTTTCCTTATTTATGAATGTAACCTCATTGAGAAGGATGAGCGGTCTATATCAGGAATTTGAGGGAGCCCCCTTCACCCACAGAGCTCCGGTAGCACAGTGGTTAAGTATTTGACTGCTAACTGAAAGATCAGCAGTCTGAACCTACCAGCTGTGGGAGAAAGATGTGGCAGTCTGCTTCCCTAAATATTTATAGCCTTGGAAACCCTATAGAGAAGTTCCACTCTGTCCTATATGGTCTATTCCAACTCAAAGGCAATTGGTTTAAACTTTCCTTCCCCCAGCTGGGTATTTTGTGATAGAAAGGCTAGATGTTGATAGGGCTTACTGATGATGTTAACTCCCCACCAGTAAGGTCCTTTTGAAAACAGGTTGCTTTACAGGGAGACATGCTTTCACTCTTAGCCATAGGAATCTTTGTGGAAGCTCGCAAGATGGCTGAAGTTATCTGTCAGTCCTGATGGCAATCCCTGTCTGGTGCTATCTCCCCTCTGATGTCTATGTCCAAGCCATGTGGGGAACTATAACCCTCCACCTACTTTCCCTGTCTGGTGAATCACTCTCCACTTTCAATCCTTGAGAGCCAAAAGCTATCACCTCTTGCTTATTTCTGATAATCCAGCCAGTTTTCTCAGTGGTCTTCAGCCAGTCCACTCACATAAGGGTTTTATTTGATCTTAGTTTTGAAAGAAACAACAAATATGAAACTTTAAAATTAAGAAAATTTTACAAGTTAAAAAATCCAGATTTCAAGATTTCTGTCAAAAGTGTTTGACCTGTCTCTATCGGGGTTTATATTCCCAGGTCTTCAACTTGGGTGCCCACTTTACTCATTAAGATCACGTGTGAGCCTCTGTGGGCATTTGACTTTGGGATTCCAGCTTTATATTTGAATACACTGAGACCTGGCAGGGTTTTACTAATTTTTCTCCTGCCCATTGTGGTATCTTACCCGTACTCACAACTCCAAGAGTCCTTACAGCGCCTCATTAGCCAAGAACAGTGTTATAAGAGTCAGAGAAGACACAAAAGGAACTAAAAAAACAATTAATAAGCCCTGGCTTTTTGGGAAGTCTTGGTATGATTTTATCCCTCCACTTTGTACAGTTGTGTTTTTCTAGAGAAGATAAAGGAGCCCTGGTGGCACGATGGTTAAAGGTTCAACTGCTAACCAAAAGATTGTCAGTCAAATTCACCCACCATCTGCAAGGGCTGGAAAACCTGGAGATCTGCTCCTGTAAACATTATAACTTAGGAGAAACCCCATAGAGCAGTTCTACACTGTCATATAGAGTTGGTGTGATTCAGAATTGACCCAACAGCACACAACAACACAAAAGATAGGATAGACACAGTGAAAGGACTTTGCAGTAACACAAATCATCCACTTCCTGGTCACTGACTGATATTACAGCAAATTCCATAGCTTAGTCTCCTGGTTCTACATCCTACATTGGTAAGTAGTGACTGGGGACTTAAAAGCTCTCAAGCAGCCGTCTAAGATGCATCTAATGGTCTCCTATCATTGGAAGTAAAGAAGAGGGTAAAAAAGGGGGGGGTGGCATTTGGAAGCAATCAGCCCTAGGACATGATGGCCCACTAGACCAGAAGAACTAGATGGTCCCTGGCTACCAATGCCAACCACTCAGGAAGGGATCAAATCTGGAGATCCTGGATAGAGTGGGAGGAAAAACGTGGAACAAAATCTAATCTCCTAGTTCTTCTAAGACTTTCCACAAATATATAACCTGATTTGACCCAGATATATAAAGTGGCTACAACTTCAAACCAAAGCAGATGTTACTAGCTGCTGCCTTGCCCAATGTACTGGCCAAGAAGAAGCCTTCATGGGGGAAGGGTCAGCCTCCAGCTGCCTTACCTAGCAATTCTTTTCTACCCTTACTGTGATAGTTGAAGCAGTAGCAAAATAAATTGATACCATGAATCATCTCAGCAGCTTATAGGGGAATACTCTGGTGAACATGTTTTGGTCCTGAGGGTTGCCAAACAGTTGTTATTCTTTACTTATTGATAGAGTGTTTTCATCTGACAGCTCTCCCTGAATTAGAGACAAAGTATTTGGCTGTTAGAAAAGTCCAGACATAGTGATGTCTTGATTTGTATTTTGATTTCATTTTTTTGACAGTTCCTCAGGTTTGTTGTTGTCTTTAGTTCACTTCTTTTCAAATGGTTTCATTCATGGTAGTAAAATGGTAGCAGCTGCTAAAGACATCACATTTGCACACCACATATCCAGATATGAAAATCTCCCTTCTCTCCTCATTACATAAAAACTTCTGATTGGACCATGTTATTGTATATGCACACAGTCAGAGGGTGTGGCATCAGACTTTGGAACAGACCATCACTTGCTCATATGCAAGTTCAAGTTGAAGCAGAAGAAAGTTAAAACAAGAACCAAAATATGACCTTGATTATATCCCATCTGAATTTAGAGGCCATATGAAGAATAGATTTGATGCATTGAACACCACTAACCAAAGACCATACAAGTTATGAGATGACATTAAGACCATCATATGTGAAGAAAGCAAACGGTATTATGCACACAGGACAGGAGGAAAATAACAAAATGGAGACTCAGAAACTTGCTTTTGAATGGAAGTAGATAAAGCAAATGGAAGATAATCACAGAAGGACAAATATTGTATTAGTTCATTCTTATAAAAAATCAAGGAAAGGTTTATATATGGAAAGAAACTTTTCTTTGTTGGTTACCAGGGATGGGAGGAAAGGGATGGAAACACTGCAAAATTAAAATAAATAAATAAAAATAAGAATAAAGCAAATAGAAGAAAGGATGAAATAAAAGAGCTGAATGGATTTCAAAGGACAGCTTGAGAAGACAGAGTAAAGTTTTGTAATGAAATGTGCAAAGACCTGGAAATAGAAAACCAAAAGAAAAAAAAAAAAAACAATGTCTTAGGCTGGGTTCTCTAGAGAAGCAAAACCAGTAAAGTTCATATATATACATATAGAAAAAGACAAATTTATCTTAGGAAAATGGCTTACACACTTATAGAATCTGGCAAGTCCCAAGTTCTTAAACCAAACATCAAGGTGGAGAGTTTTCCTGACTCATGCAGCAACAGGGCCTGATGAGCTCAAGATTGAAAGGCAGTATACTGGCTGTTGGCTCCAACAAATGATGAATCCAAGATCTCCAGGCCCTATGGTGGATTGTTTACTCACAGACAGTTGTAGGCAGCACAACAGGATCCTGATCCACTGAAGAGTGCCTCTTTTCCCAAGATGTCCATAAATATATTGAAAGCAGGCCACACCCCTAGGGAAACTCCCTTCCAATGGATTGGCTGCTCACAACCAAATTATGGTACATTCACACAATGGAATACTATGCTACATTAAACAATAATGAAGCATACTTGAATCACCTCACAATGTGCAAGAGCCTGGAGGACAGTATGCTCAGTAAAATAAGTCAATCACAGAAGGACAAATACTGTACGAGCCCATTACTGTAAAAAGACAAAGAAGAGTTTGCTTAAGAAAGGGAACTCACTTTGTAGGTTACCAAGGTGGGGAGGGAAGAGGGGGATTAATTTCAGGCTAGTTGGGGCCCACACACTGACGTGGATAAGGAGAAGGATGTATAGAAAGAGTCTGTGACCACCATAATAACATTAGGAAAAGGGAGGACACTGAATTGTCCACATAAGAGATGGATGACAGATGCTAATTCCAACCAGGATATCCACAATAATGCATTACCATTAACACCAAACACCAGGCTGTAGATAAACACATAAACACCTGAGAAGATCAGATGGGGGTCAGTGAACAGGAGTATACTCTAGACCAAGGATCGCTTCAGTGGAGGCTAATCTTGCACAGATACCAGTGATACAATATACCTGCAATCCTTACAGAAACAACAGAAGACAGATATAGAGTAATCCCTCACAGACAGTTGGACACTATGTGAGAGAGATTCAATGGATCTACCAACTCAAGACCATAATACTGGGGGACACCAGACTCAATTGGCACAACAAAATACCTAAAAGTCTTGTTCTTCATCTTACATTGGTTAGTAGCGACTGGCATCTTAAAAGCTCTCAAGTGGGCATCTAAGATGCAGCTAATGGTCTGCTGTTGTTGGAAGCAATGAAGAGGGCAAAAAAAAAAAAAAAAAAAAGGGAGAGGGGGCATTTGGAAGCAATCAGACCTAGGACATGATGGCCCTCAAGACCACAAGAACTAGATGGTCCCCGGCTACAAATGCCAACCACTCAGGAAAGGATCAAATCCGGAGATCTTGAATAGAGTGGGAGGAAAATGTGGAACAAAATCCAAAAACTCAGTAATGACCAGAATTATTGATTGGATGGAGTCTGGTGAGACCTGCAATACTGTGACCCTGGAATACATTCTGCCTGGAATAAAACTCACTGCCAGGGGCTGACTTTCAGCCCAAGAGTAAACAAGATGTACATACAGACCACTCAACCCAGGGTGATGCACCCACATACTCTATTGAAATGCATCCCTTGGAGCAATTGGCCATGGGGCACCAGAAGGGCAACATTCACATGGAGGAAATGCAGGACACACAGGAGTGCATAAATATGAGGGGCATGGGGGGAGGGGGGTTACTGGACAGGGAGGGGAGGAGACTGGGTTATGGTTGGGGATGGTAAGAGTGGAGTGAAACTAAATGTACATGTAATGTAGAATGTAAAACAAACTCTGCTCTGTAAAAATAAATAAAATAAACACATACATCTGATCCCATCATGGGAATAACTCACATTACAACTTCTTAAACCACACAAAATTGTGGTTCAGCCAAGTTGACACACAGATCCAAATATCACAAAGAACACGCTCAGCATTTCTTAAGCTGAAAAAACTGAAGAAAAAATTCAAGCCTCAAGTTGCAATATTGAAGGAGTCTAAGGACAAAATGTTTAATGATGCAGGAAGCATAAAAAGAAGATAGAAGGAATACACAGTCAGTGTATGAAAAAGAATTGATCACTGTTCAGCCATTTCAGGAGATAACATGTGATCAAGAACCAATGGCACTGAGTGAAAATGTCCAAGCTGCACAGAAGGAATATTGGGGAAAAGGCTCCTGGAATTGATAGAGTACCCACTGATATATTTCAACAAATGGATACAGTGCTGGAGGACTTCACTCATTTATGCCAAGAAATCTGGGAGACACTTACCTGGCCAACTGACTGCAATATCCATATTTATGCCCATTCCAAAGAAAGGTGATCTAACAGAATGTGGAAGTTATCAAACAGTATCATTAATATGAAACAAAAGTAAAATTCTGCTGAAGAAAAATAAAAAATGGTTGCAGCAGTATATTGACAGGGAACATCCAGAAATACAAGCTGGATTCAGAAGAGGATGTGGAATGAGAGATATCATTGCTGACATCAGATGGATGTTGGCTTAGAGAAAAATATACCAGAGATGTGTTTACCTGTGTTTTATTGACTATGCAGAGGCATTTGACTGTGTGGATCATAACAAATTATGGATAATAAGGCAAAGAGTGAGAATTCTAGAACACTTAATTTGGCTCATGGGGAACGTGTACATAGACCAAGAGAAAGTCATTTGAACAGAAGAAGGAGATACTGAATGGTTTAAAATCAGGAAAGGTATGCATTAAGGTTATATCATTTCACCATACATTTTCAATCTGTATGCTGAACAAATAATCCGAGAAGCTGGACTATATGAAGAAGAAAACTGCATCAGGACTGGAGGAAGACTCATTAACAACTTGCAATATTCAGATAACATAACCTTGCTTGCTGAAAGTGAAGATTACATGAAGCACTTACTCATGAAGGTCTAGGACTATAGCCTTCAATACGGATTATACCTCAATGAAAAGAAAACTAGAATTCTTACAATTAGACCAATAAGTAGCATCATGATAAATGAAGAGAAGAATGAAGTTGTCAGTGATTTCATTTTCCTTGGATCCATAGTCAATTTCCATAGAAGCAGCAGTCAAGAAACCAGACAACATATTGCACTGAACAAATCTGCGGCAAAAGACCTCTTTAATGTGCTAACATGCAAAGACATCACTTTGAAGACTAAGGTGCACCTGACCCAAGCCATTGTATTTTTAATAACCTCATATTCATGTCAAAGCTGGACAATAAGTATGGAAGATCTAAGAAGAGTTGCTTCTTTTGAATTGTGGTGTTGGCAAAGAATACTGAAAATACCATGGACTGCCAGAAGAATTAACAAATCTGTCTTGGAGAAGTACAGTTGTTTGGTGCCAATGAGTAGATTCTCACTCCTAGTAACTCCATGTGACAGAGTTGAACTGTGTCATAAGGTTTTCTAGGCTGTATCTTTGACAGATGTGAGCTCTGGTACTGTAGTGAGCATAGTGGCTAAGACGCTTGCTTGCTAACCAGACGGCTGGCAGTTCAAACCCACCAGCCACTCCTCGGAAGGAAGGTTGGGCAATCCTACTT
>NW_006921747.1:1775328-1776050 GCF_000298275.1 Orycteropus afer afer | reverse complement strand
CTCGGGAGGGTAACAAGGGAGCCATCTGAGCACTAGTGACTGGGTTTTACCCCTTTCTCCTGCTCTTCCAGCCTGCTACTCTGTGCTACGCCCGTACTTACCTTGCTCCCAGAGACCCGGTCCCTTTTGGGAGGGTAACAAGGGAAAGTGTTCAATGCAAATCAGTGAGGAAGCACCAGCCTGCCCGTGCTTACCTTGCTCCCAGAGACCCGGTCCCTCTTGGGATGGTAGCAAGGGAGCAGTCTGAGCACTAGTGACTTACATACAGATGCTGAATAGGGGCATATACAAAAGCTATGTATGGCATATTTTATGTTATGGACCATTTAAAAGATTTTCAAGAGTAATGTTTACTTTTTAATTAAATCATAGCACATTACCTTACTCTTTCCAATGAGCACTGATTCAGGGGCTAGAGAGACCGTGCTAGAAAGTGTGTCAGAAATAGCTTTTTAAAAAGAATGTTTTCTGCCCATGTAAGCCCACCCTCTGAAAGCATGCCCTTCAACTTTTTTTCAGGATGAGTTTGAAGTGAGCTCTGCATTCTCTCCTTGAAGATCTTCTCATAACTGTCTGCATGGGTCAAAAGGCAGCTGCCCTGAATTAAAAACAGAAAAAACCAAACTGACTGCCATCAAGTCTATTCCAACTCATCGTGGCCCCCTTTTGGTTTCTGAGGCCATAAATCTTTATGGAAATAGATTGTCCAGTCTTCCTCCTGA
>NW_006921747.1:1742190-1774860 GCF_000298275.1 Orycteropus afer afer | reverse complement strand
ACATTTTTTTTTTAAATTTTGCCAAAACACATTTGCTTTCCTTTTTTTTTTTTTTTTTTTTTTCAGAAAATGAAAATAATATTCACTGATTATATTTTTTTCCATAGTTGCTAGGAGACTTATAGATAAATCTAGTTATCAGTTATAGTAAATTCTCTTGCTAAGTTTAATGGAAAATTATCCTCTGCTAAAAGGATTTGACTTTCTTTATTGACCTTAATTTTAACTGCCATGTCTCAGGGCTTCCATATTGTACAAACACCCTGCCTTGCATAATGCTGTTTACACGCCACTACAAAATAGCTTTGTAGGTAGGATGTGACACACACACACACACACACACACAGGGGAATCCTAGGATGAGAAATACATATCTTAAGGATGAGGAAAAATATATATATATATGTAGAGGAATCCTGGGGATGAGAGGTAGGTTTCATTTCACATGCCACAGCAACTCAATTAACGTTTGAAGTTAAGGTTTGAGAAGGACTCTGAGGCTTATCCAGCAGAGTGGGAAAAGGAGCTGTGGCATTTTTGTGATGTCTGCTCTGTGTTTTCATGTTTACTCTGCTGCAGTACATACGGCACCATGAGCCGTCCTTGACTGAGTCCATGGCCATGGAATGTGGCAAAATGAAATGATCCAAAGGCAAACGAACCTGGAGACTATGACCTCATCAACATAGTATTCTAATAAATATAGACTGAATGATCAGAACTCTAAGCAGTTTCAAAAGTGCTAAATGTAGTTTAGGAGCTCTGGTAGTGTAGTGCCTAAGGCACTTGACTGCTAACCAGAAGGCTGATGTTCAAACCCACCAGCCACTCCTTGGAAGGAAAATGGGGCAATCTACTTCTGTAGATTGATACTGCCTCGGAAACCCAAGGAGGGGTCGCTATGAGTCGGGTCTGACTCGATGGCACATAACAACAACAACACCACCACCAAATGTAGTTTAACCTTGTTCTCCCCTTAGGGGACAGGCCTTGCCTGAATTATTACCTCCTTTCAATCCCTACATTCTCTTCCTAATTCTAATTTCAATCAATCCTTTTGAATCCAAAAGTCCTTACATTTTAGAATCCTGTTCTTAAATATCATTGGTACATTTCTAACAATTCTTGCTTTCTCTCGTACTGTTTGTGTGAAATATCCTCTAGGGCACTAGTAGCTAATTGAGAGCACCATCCATGTCTGATTCATCTTTTGGTTCTCCTTCCAACCCCTAGAATACACATTCAGTGCCAAACACAGTATAGCTCAGGCATTAGTGAGCTGAAATGGACTGGTTTGGACCACTTTGAATCAGACAACCATATAATCAACTATTCTAGGAATGACAAGTTGAAGAGAAATGGCATGGCATTCATGGTCACAAAAAATGTTTCAAGATCTCTCCTGAAGTACAGTGCTGACAATGATAGGATAATACCCGTACACCTACAAGGAAGACCTGTTAATACTACTGTAATTCCAATTTACACACCAGTCACCAAAGATGAGGAAATTGAAGACTTTTACCAACTTCTGCAGTCTGAAATTGACCAAACATGCAATCAAGATGCATTGATTATTACTGATGATTGGAATGTGAAAGTTGGAAACAAGACTCACCAGTAGTTGGAAAATATGGCGTCAGTTAAAGAAATGATGCTGGAGATGACATGATAGAATTTTGCAAGATCAATGACTTCTTCATTGCAAATACTTTTTTTCAACAACATAAATAGCAGCTATAAATGAAGAGGTCATGAGATAGAATACACAGGAATCAAACTGACTACATCTTTTGAAAGAGGCAATGGAGAAGCTCAATATCTTCAGCTAAAACAAGGCCAGGAGCTGACTGTGGAACAGATCATCATTTGCTCATATGTCAGTTCAAGTTAAAGCTGAGAAAAACTAACAGAAGTCCATGAGAGTCAAAATATGACCATGATTATATCCCACCTGAATTTAGAGACCATTTGAAGAACAAATTTGATGCACTGAACACCACTGAACAAAAACCAGATGACTTGTGGGTTGACATCAAGAACATCATCCATGAAGAAACCAAAAGGTCATTAAAAAGACAGGAAAGGAAGAAAAGACAAAAATGGATGTCACAAGAGACTCTGATACTTGCCTTTGAATGGAGAGCTGGTAAAGCAAATGGAAGAAATGACAAGATAAAAGAGCTGAACAGAAGATTTCAAAGAGCAGCTTGAGAAGACAAAGTCAATTATTATAATGAAATATTCAAAGACCTGGAATGAGAAAACCAAAAGAGAAAAACACACTTAACATTTCTCAAGCTGAAAGACCTGAAGAAAAAATTCAAGCCTTGAGTTGCAATACTAAAAGATTCTATGGGAAATATATTGAATGATGCAAAAGAAAATAGAAGGAATACACAGAGTTACTGTACCAAAAATAATTGTTTGATGTTCATCTATTTCAGGAGGTGGCACATGATCAAGATCCAATGGTATTGGAAGAAGAAGTCAAAGCTGCAGTGAAGGAATTGTCAAAAAAAAAACAAGGCTCCAGGAATTGATGGAATACCCACTGAGCTGTTTCAACAAACAGATACAGCACTAGAGGCACTTACTCCTCTATGTCCATAAATTTGAAAAACAGCTACTTGGCCAACTGACTGGAAGAGATCCATATTTGTACCCAGTGCAAAAAAAAAAAAGGTGATTCAACAGAATGTCAAAATTATCCAACAGTATCATTAATAATACACACAAGTAAAATTTTCCTGAAGATAAGTCAAAGACAGTTACAGCAGTATAATGACAGGGAACTTCTAGAAATGCAAACTGGATTCAGAAGAGGACATGGAACATGGGATATTATTGCTGATGTCAGCTGGATCTTAGCTGAAAGCAAAGAATACCATAAAGATATTTACTTGTGTTTTATTGATTATGCAAAAGCATTTGAGTATGTGAATCATAACAAATTGTGGATAACATTGAGAAGAGTGGGAATTCCAGAGCATTAAATTGTGCTCATGCGGAACCTCTGCATAGATAAGACTGTTGTTTGTAAAAAGCAAGGAGATACTGCATGGTTTAAAATCAGGAAGAGTGTGCATCAGGGTTTTATCCTTTCCCCATACTTGTTAAATCTGTATGCTGAGTAAATAATCCAAGAAGCTGGACTATATGAAGAAGATTGGAGAAAGACTCATTAATAACCTGTGATATGCAGATGACAAAACCTTGATGGCTGAAAGTGAAAATGACTGGATTCTCTTACTGATGAAGATTAAAGACTACAGTCTGCAATATGGATTACATCTCAACATAAAGAAAATGAAAACCCTCACAACTGGACCAATAGGCAGCATCATGATAAATGGAGAAAAGATTGAAGTTGCTAAATATTTCATATTTCTTGGAAGCACAACCAACACCCATGGAAGCAGCAGTCAGGAAATCAGATGACATATTGCACAGGGAAAATCTGCTGTAAAAGACATCTTTAAAGTACTGAAGAGCAAAGATGTTTCTTTGAAGACTAAGGTGTAACTAACTCAAGCCATGGTATTTTCCATAACCTCATATGAATGTGAGAGCTGGACAATGAATAAAGAAGACAGAAGAAGAGTCGATGCTTTTGAGTTCTGGTGTTGGCCAATAATGCTGAAAGCACCGTGGACTGCCAGAAGAACTAACAAATCTGTCCTGGAAGAAGTGCAACCAGAATTCTCCTTGGAAGCGAGAATGGCCAGACTTCATCTCACCTACTTTTGCCATGTTGTCAGAAAGGACCATTCCCTGGAGAAGGATATCATGCTTGCTAAGGTCAGCGAAAAAGGGCAAGGCTCTCATCAAGATTTATTGACCCAGTGGCTGCAATGATGTGCTTAAGTATAGCAAGTATTGTGAGGCTAGTCAGGACTGATTAGTGTTTCATTCTGTTGTACATAGGTTCACTGTGAGTCGGACCTGACTTGATGGCACCTAACAATAACACCACCTAACATTACATATCAAATCACTGAACAAAGTAATGCTTATTCCCAATTTTTTTTTTTTTTTTTTTAATTGGAAAGGGCCAGATCTTCCTCATGGCAATTCTTTTATCCCCAAAACAGGGACAGTAATGCTTACTAACTTGTTATGTTGTTGTTGTTATTTGCCATCGAGTCAGCCCCGACTCATAGCAACCCCTCCTTGGGTTTCTGAGGCAGTATCACTACGGAAGTAGGAATGCCCAACCTTCCTTCCAAGGAGTGGCCCTGGTAAATAGGAAGCTCATGTTCACATTAGAATTAAGATCCTCTCTAACAAAAGCACAGTGATTGTATTGTAAGTGAGTAAGACTATAAACATCTTTTAAAGCTCCTTGTGTGTTAAGACATATCAAAAGTTAAAATGTAGAGTAACATTAATAAAGCACTTTTCAAAACATGTGTATGTTACCAACTCCTCCATGTGAGAGAGTGAGTTGAGCAGGGATAGTTCTATTTCCTGTGGTCAAATGAAAATGGAAACCTTTTTAAATACTTGCCACTGGAATTTCAAGTATTAATGGGATCACATAAAATGGACAGGTTTCAGGGGAGCTTCCAGGCAAAGACAGACTAGGAAGAAAGGCCTAAAGATCTACTTTCAAAAATCAGCCAATGGAGGGAAGGGAACACTGCAAAAAAAAAATAATAATAATAGTAATCAGCTAATGAAAAACAGTGATCACAACAGAACATTGTGCGACTTACTTGTTTTGGACATATCATCGGGTGGGATCATTTGATAGGGGAGGACATCATGCTTGGTTAAGTAGAGAGCCAGCAAGTACAAGAAAGACACTTGCTTTGGATGGATCAGCACAATAACTATAATAGTGGATTTGAACATGCCAATAATCATGATGGTGACACAGAACAAGGCAATGTTTTGTTCTGTGTGCATAAGGTCATCATGAGTGATAATCAACTCAATGACAGATAAAAACAAAAAGTAATATTTGAATTGTGTACAGCAGGCATTTTCAACCTCTGCTCTTTTGGCATTTGGCCCAGATAATTCTTTTTTTGTGGATGACTGTCCTGTTTACTGCAGGATGTATAGCAGAAAGCCTGGCCTCAGCCCACTAGATGTCACCAGGTCCTCCTACCCCCATATATGAAAAACAAACATGTCTCTAGACACTGCCAAATGTTCCTCGGGGAGGGGGAATCACCCTTAATTGAGAACCAATTGTGCAGAGTCATGTAATTAGTAAGAAAACTTGTCATAAAAGCCTTTTCTTCTGCTTTCTTTTGGTACCCATAGGAATAAAATGGGGGTGGGGGACCAGTCAAGAAGGCAGAAAGAGTACTATTTTGAGGCATGGAGAGTTAGCAGAAGGCCTTTGCAGGTGAAAAGGGGAATTTTCATGAAATGAGGATGGATGGCAAGGAGCTGATGTAATGCAAGTGCCACTGAGCAAAATGATGAAATGCTTTTCTCTTAAAAACTAGCATAACCAGACCACCAGCCAAACTCACTGCTGTCGAGTTGACTCAACTCATAGTGACCCCTCCTTGGGTTTCCGAGGTGATATCTTTACGGAAGTAGATTGCCTAGTCTTCCTTCTGAAGAGTGGCTGGTGGGTTTTGACCACCAGCCTTGTGGTTAGCAGTCAAATGCCTTAGGCACCACACCACCAGAGCTCCAGTCCATAGTAGTTCACCCCAACAATCGCTTTTGGTTTTTTGTTTGTTTGTTTGTTTTTAAATACTGTTGGTTTTGTTATTGGGTTTTTTTTTTTTTTTTTTTCAGTTAATAGTTCATATATTAAAATGTCAGAATATTTTGTGATAGGACCCCTTATCATAGTACAAAACTCTCTATGGCCAAAAATCAGTTAAAGTGATTTCAGAAAATTTGGTCCAAATTATGACTTTTGAAGTATGTTCTTTACTAAACACAAAGGTTAGGCTTAATATAGCAAGACTTTGTGTTTGTTTACCTACCCATTCCCACCAGGTTAATTTTATTAAATTAGAGATTTTTAGTTCTTCATTTGAATTAGAAATTCAGTTTGTACTTCTGGTTTGGGAAAATCTTCAGGGTGCCTGGTTTGAGGTCTTTGTGCCTGATGTGGTGTGTTACCATTTCCAGTGTTTTGTTTTGATTTCCAGCTTCATGAGTCAGATTTATACAGTTGGCTCAATTTCCTTCCCTTTTATAACCCTACTATAGCTGTTTCATTTGCACCATCAATCCATTTATCCATCTATCCACCCAACAATAATTTATTACATATTTCTCTAGGTCAGGCTGTGGGAAAGTCATCCTAGTGCCTTAAGCCTCATATTAAACAGTGGATTGAGGAATTGTTTCTGACCCATGTGTGTTTCACATGTTGTATGAAAAAAAGTTGCTTTTTCAGTTGTCAGAGAGAAAATGATATCATCTCTGGAGTGTTTTTCTTAGATGCTGGTTGCCCTTGGCTTCCATTGTACCATTTTCTGCTAGCAGATCCCTTTGCTTTGATGAGAATGATAAGGCATTTCTGAAAAGCACCCCTGGGACCTAGAGTCCCAGTCAGTTGGAACCACTTGTAGAAAATAGTATAAACATTTTTATTAAATAGGAATTCTTGCATCATCATTTTAATCAGCTGCATGATACTACAAAAGTAACCCCTCTAAGCCTGATTCCATCATCTTTAAAATTAGGGAATTGTACTGTATCTGGCTCTAAAATAAATTATAAATAATTGTAAGTATGTCGAGGTTGCTATATATCTGCGACATCCTTACTGATGACTTATATTTCTAGGTTTCTGCAAACCACAATTCTTGAGACAAGGTTTTAATTCAGTTGCTTGATATTTTGTATTGTTCAGTTCCGTGGTAACTTTGAAAAGTCTGGCTGATTTGAGCACCTTAACTACTCTAACAGAATGGTGATGTGGAAAGAGCACAGGGTGGGGAGTCAACAGACCTCAATCAGGGCCCAAGTTCTGCCACTAACAACCTGGGTGACTGTGGGCAAGTACCTCAGTGCCATGAGCCCCATTTCATCTTCCTGTTGGACGGCAAATTCAGGTTATATGATCTCTACAGTTTCTTCTTGCTGTAAAACTCTTTAGTTTTATACCATAGTATACAGTGAGTTTATTTCAGAGTTAATCTCTCTTCGTAAAACAGAATTCCAGACAAGAAAGTGTGTTGATGAGTGGATCTCTTATATTTAATATGAATTTTACACATTGTGAAAGGTAAATGTGATTGTTGTTATTAGTTGCCATTAAATAGGCTCTGGCACATGGAAAACCCCATGTATAACAGAACAAATGACTGCCCGGGCCCACACCAGCCTCATAATCACTGGCAGGCTTGAGTCATTGTTGCCTTCCAACTGATGGGATTCTCTTTCAGGGACTCTATCAAATAATATTCTTGTGATCCAAAGGGTTTTCACAGGCTAATTTTCAGAAGTAGACTACCAGGCCTTTTTTCCTAGTCTATCTTAGTCTGGAAACTCCACTGAAACCTGTTCATCTTGGGACACCCTACTGGTATTAGAAATGCCAGTGGCATAGCTTCCAGTATCATAGCAGCACATAAACCACCACAGTATGACAACCTAACAGATGGGTGGTAATAATGTGATTAGAAAGATATACATCTTATAGAATAAGATCTATACTGCCTGGAGCCACTCAGGGCTGAATCTGCTGTCGTTTCTGTCCACCCATTGGTAAAGCCAGTTATGTTAGCTTACTTCTCTCCCTTCTAATATAATGCACCTGCTGCTACTTCTAGGCCTTCTCTAATTGTACGCTAAGGTGCAGGAATTCCTGTCTCAATTTACAGCCTTATATCCATTGCCATTTAACAAACTATTGATCCCTGTCTTGGGTTTAACCTCCTGCTTCTAAGCATATGATTTGACATTTTTATTTATTTTTGACCAGTGATTCATCGTGAGCCTCTGGGTTAGAGTCCAATCCAGGTCCTTTCTAAGATACCTGGTGTGGAGTCTTTGGGCACTGGTCTGTTACCATATTTGACTTTTTTGTCTTAATTCCCAGTTTCATAATTCAGAACTATACACTAGGCCACAGCTCCTTCAGGCATTTTATTTGCTTCATCCATCCACTTACCCATTTGTCCATCCAATAAGATTTTATTGCTGTGTCAGGCCTGAAAAAAAAAAAAAAAAAAAAAACAGTGATTACAACTTTTAAGAACTTTATCTACTCATTGAAAAGTTGATAAATCAAACCAAAACCTCAAAATCCATTGCTATCTGGGACTCTGATAGAACACTTGTTGCTCTTGTTGTTGTTGTGTGCCATCGAGTTGGACCCGACTCATTGTGACCCCTCCTTGGGTTTCTGAAGCAGTATCACTATGGAAGTAGATTGCCCAACCTTCCTTCCGAGGAGTGGCTGGTAAGTTTGAACCACCAGCCTTCTAGTTAACAGTCAAGTGCCTTAGGCACTACTCTACCAGAGCTCCTTTAACAATAACGATGAAATGGCAATTACTAATATTTTCAGTGCATTCTGCAGTTTGTCAAGTGATTTTTAAAACTATTTTCATTCCCTTGTAAAGCTTTATTATAGGTATAATTATTATCCCAACTTATAGAAAGAAAAATGATACTTAACTGTAGTGATTTGCCAAAAATAGCACATTTATTTTAAACGTTGTTTATTGACCTCCTATATGCATTTTTCCAGCAGTAAGCAAAACAGTGTTCCTCTCTCCCTGGAATTACCTTCTAGTGAGGAATATCAACCATTCAGAATTAAATAAAAATTGTTAGGTGTAAAGCTGCATAAGGGAATAGATGGAGCTAGGTGTGCTTATTTAAATAGAGTAGTCAAGGAAGACCTCATAAAGGAGGTGATATTTGAGAAAAAACTGAGTAAAATGAAGTTTACAGCAAGGCAGAGAGTTGGGGAAGGGCATTCCAGGCAGAGACAACAATAAGTACAAGGGCCCTGAGGTGCTGGACCTGTTCAGTGTGTTCAGAGGACTAGCAAGAAGGCTAATGTGGCTGGAGTGGCATTGTGTTCTTCCCACTTTTCATCCTGGCCTCTAAGATCATGGACTTGCCTTAAGAAAGAATTCTTCTCTTTCTTATGTTCACGCTTGATATGTAATAAGCATCAGACAGTGACAGCTTTAGAAGACAACAAGTCTTAGATGCCCAACTGTGTAGTAGAAAATAGTCACCCAAAGGTTGAAGAGAGATAATCGATACAAATTTCGGTTAACACAGCATGCCCATCTTAAATGCTTGCTGACTCTGGCTACCCACATGCATTCTGAAGTTGCTTCTTGTTTGTCTTCACACACAGATGGCCAAACAGAGGGGAAAAGCAAACAGAGGGGGATTCCTGACATTCTGCAGTTTTGTTTGTCTGTGTGTAGTCACTCTCAAGGGAAATCCAGCTTCCTTCCTTTCTCCTGTGTTTCTTACTCTCTTCTAAGAGCAGTAACCTCCATACCTAGCCTAGTACCTTGTACATGCTGTGTGTGGAATAAAGCATGTTCTTGGACCTCCAAATAAGAGCTACTTTATCCTTTTAAGCTCTGTCTGACCAGTTTCCTAGTCTTGTTTAAAATATCTGGTTTTGATTAAAAAAATCTCTATCTATCTATGTTTCATCTATCTATCTAAAACAAACCAAACTCTCTGCCATCAAGTCTGATCTGACTCATAATAACCTCTCCTTGGGTTTCTGAGGCGGTATCACTACAAAAGTAGTTTGCTCGATCTTCCTTCCGAGGAGTGGCTGGTGGGTTTGAACCACCAGCCTTCTGGTAAGCAGTCAAATGCCTTAGGCACTATGCCACCAGAGCTCCTAGATAGATAGATAGATAGATAGATAGATAGATAGATAGATAGATAGATAGATAGATATAGAGATATAGAGGGAGCTCTGGTAGCATAGTGCCTAAGGCACTTGACTGCTAACCAGAAGGCTGGTGGTTCAACCCACCAGCCACTCCTCGGAAGGAAGATCGAGCAAACTACTTTTGTAGTGATACCGCCTCAGAAACCCAAGGAGGGGTCACTATGAGTCAGGTCTGACTCAATGGCACATAACAACATATAGATATAGATACACACACAT
This sequence comes from Orycteropus afer afer, assembly GCF_000298275.1. Classification (NCBI taxonomy): domain Eukaryota; kingdom Metazoa; phylum Chordata; class Mammalia; order Tubulidentata; family Orycteropodidae; genus Orycteropus; species Orycteropus afer. The sequence goes on along the minus strand of NW_006921747.1, from coordinate 1,764,776 downwards.
ATATACATATATAGATACACACACACACACACACACACATATATATGTATATATATACACATAACTGATATGGAGCTCTTTTTAGGTATTGAATTTCAATAAAACACTACTGCTACTCATTATAGTGCCTCTCTATTTCGAGTTTGCAAAGTTGACATTATCCAGATTAGAGCCAGGTTTGGGACATCCTCACTAACTTTCTTACCAACTTTGGAACAAAGCTCAGCTTAAGTCTCAAATTCACTCTCACCCTGGCTTTGCAAATAAATCCAAGTGAGAAAGGGAATGGCTGATGCCAGTTAGATCCCATCTCTGATTTGTCTTAGGATTTGAAGCTTAAATCCACAGCAACACTAAGAAACTTTATGTATCCTTCCACTAGTCTGAAATTCACATCCTAAAAGCCAGGTCTTTATAATAACAGAGAAACTAACTCAGGTGAATCCCACATGTCAGACCCTGAGGAAGGGAAATAAGTCTGTGAGCTTTAGTGTGGGTCCACTAAAAAAACTCGTACTCTGGTACATGACATTATTATTAAAGAAAGACAAAACTGAAATAAAAGTAGCCTCCAGAGTCTCCACCCTTAACAGGAAGTTAATAGAATTTTAAAGCCAAATCTCTTTATATTTTTTAACTGAAAGAAGGGGAGGAATATTTATGGAACACCCATGGTATGCTACTTATTACACTAGATAACCTAACATATTGTTAAATACATGTATCTACCTAGATGTTGTTGTTTGCTGCCATCAACTTGGCTCTGACTCATGGCACCTTTATGTAGACCACAGTGAAATGTTGCCCCATCCCACACCATCATCATGATTGGTGCTATGTTTGAGTCTATTGTTCCAGCCACTGTGTCAATCCATCTCATTGAGGATCTCCCTTGTTTTTGCTGACCCTCTACTTTACCAACCATGATGTCTTTTTCTAACAATGACTCTTTTCTAGTGACATATCTGAAGAAAGCAAAGCAAAAGTCTCACTATCCTTGCTTCTAAGGAACATTCTGTTTGTATATCTTCTAATACTGATTTGTTTGTTCTTTTGGCAGTCCATGGTATAATCGATATTCTTTACCAACACCACAGTTTGAATGCATCAACTCTTCTTCTGTCTTCATTTCTCATCATCCAGCTTTCACATGCACACAAGGCAATTAAAAAGGCTATGGCTTGGGTCAGGTACACCTTAGTCATTGAAAGTGAGATCTTTGCTTTTTAATACTAAAGATACCTTTTGCAGCAGATATACCCAATGTAGTAACATGCTGTTTGATTTCCTAACTGCTTCTTTTATGGATATAGATTATTGATTGAAGTAGAATGAAATCACTGACAACATCAATGTCTTCTTCAATCTACCTATATAGCTTATTCATATTTTACAGATAGCAAACTGAGGCTCAAAATATTAAGTGACTTGACCAAGTTTCCATAGTTAATAAATAACAGAACTGGCATTTGAGAATGGGTCTTTTCAATACTGAAGGTGCTACTGTACTATTGTGTAAAAAAGAGATTGTTATGCCTAAAGCTAAAGAGGAAAAAATATTGAGTTATTCCCTAAGCTGATATCTTCATTGTATAATCGCTTGTTCAACTGCATTTTTCAAGCTATTCACCATCCCCTCTTACTCAGCCACTCTGAAATGACTTTTTGTGTTTGTCAAACCTGCTCTCATTCTGACATATATATCAGTTATAGCAACATATAATTATTTTAAGGCCTGCCCATTACAAGGCATTGTATGATGAGAAAGGTGGCTTAGAAGATTAAAAAAAAAAAAAAAAAAAAGATTGGAAAACTTTCCCAGCAGCCTCCAGATGGAATGAATGAATAGTGCAAGGCAGTTTATGTTGAAGAGTTCTCTTTTACCTGAGCCTGGTAATTTCCAGAGGTCATGTCACTTAAATTAGATTTTAATTCTGAAATACTGTTGCTGGAAATGTTCCCACTGGTCAATTCATACCTCTTGAATAATAGGATTTGGGCCAAAATTGAAAGTGCTAGTAAAGGAAATGAGGAATGTCTGCCACATAACCTTTGGGAACACATTTTTTTTTTTTTTAATATAAAGAGTTTTACAAGTGTAGGAAGTCATTACCATAATGCATATATCTGACATTACTGAGGAACAATCCTCAGAAGAACCTTTTCCGGTTAACTTGGAGTCTCTTTTTGCTCCATTTAAACATGGAGTTATTATTAAAAAAAAAAAAAAAGCACTCACTGTCGTCGAGTTGATTCCAACTCATAGTGACCCCCGTTGGGTCTCCAAAACTATAAATCTTTACGGAAACAGACTGCCTCATCTTTCTTACCCTGAGAAGCTGGTAGGTTTCAAACCACCAACCTTCTGGTTATCAGCCAAATGTCTTAGCCACAATACCACCAGAGCTCCTCTTAAACATGGAGTTAAAGAGGCCTTATTCTTTCTATTTTATGCAGCTTTTTCTGCAACACATTGAATGCAAGAGAGAGGGAGGCTTCTTGCTTGTGTGCCCTTCTGATACATGCAGGCTAAGCAAAATGTACCAAAAAAACAAAAAAAAAAGAATATTTTTCACCATGTCTTCCTTATACTCAAAGTAGAATCATTAATAAGATAAGGCATAAATCTCCAAGACTCTCTATCCACATGTGGAATACAAGCCTAATGAGATGAAGTACTCTACTTCCTACTTCTGTACTCAAAAAAACAAACTCACTGCAGTTGAATAGATTCTGACTCTTAGCAACTCCCACTGGGTTTCCAAGGCCATAAATATTTATTGAAGCCCAGTGCCTCATCTTCTGCAGAGCAGCTGTTGGGTTCAAACCACTGACCTTTTGGTTAGTAGCCAAATACCTTAACCACTATACCACTGGAGCTCCTTACTTCCTACTTCTAGTTGGCTGGGAAAAAAAAATACCACTGCCATTGAGTTGATTCAGACTCATAGCAACTCCCATTGGGTTTCCAAGGCTGTAAATGTTCATGGAAGTCCATTGCCTCATCTTCCTTCCATAGAGCAGCTGGTGGGTTTGTGCAGCTGGTGTGTTTGTCCAGCTGGTGGGCTGGAACTTCCGACCTTCTTGTTAGCAGCCAAATCCCTTACCCACTGTGCCACCAGAGCTCCTTCTTTTTGGCTCTAGGAATTGTAAACTCCTACCCAAACTATGCTCAACAAGTTTACATTTCATTCAGCAATTTATTTCTCAGTACCTATGATAGCTTTCCTTCCCAGCAAGGCCAAAGTTACACAAAGCTCTTTGTAGTTCTGACATGTTGTTGTTGTTGTTGTTATGTGCCATCAAGTCAGACCCAACTCATAGTGACCCTTCCTTGGGTTTCTGAGGCAGTATCACTACGGAAGTAGATTTCCCAACCTTCCTTCCGAGGAGTGGTTGGTGGGTTTGAACCGCCAGCCTTCTGGTTAGCAGTCAAGTGCCTTAGGCACTACACTACCAGAGCTCCCATTAAAAAATTTAAAAAGGCAAAAAACAGTTGCCTCAAATTAATTCCAACTCATGGCAAGTCTACATGTGTCAGAGTAGAATTGTTCTCCATAGGGTTTTCAATGGCTGACTTTTTCAGTAGTAGGTCACCACGCTTTTTTTCTGATGCATTTCTAATTTGACTTGAGCTATCAACTTTTTGTATAATAGCTAAAGCATGTTAAAGGTTTGTACCATGCAGGGACTCCATACCTCTCGTAGCCACATAGTAATCTAAAGTCTGACATCTATTCTGAGACAAGTCCCAGAAAAAGCTCTAATGAATGGCTCTAGAACTCTTAATACTATCATGTAACGGGATTTCCTCTTTGTGGAAGCTGAGGTGACTAACAGGCTGTGACAACTGTGATTACTGTTTTCAAGGAAGGTCTGTGTCCTCTCTGAGAGTTTGGTTTCATGTTTTAAAGGGAGATGGATGTAAAGGTTGTGTCCTATGTATGAATACTTTTTGAAAATTTCTTTTAATTCACAGTTATGCCACCTTATTTTTTGTTTGCTTGCTTTAGTATTATACATTTATCATTTTATAACTGAATTTGGAGATAAACTTGTTTACTGTTATCCCAAATAAAGTTAAAATAATTGGTTATGACTGGATTCCCTATCAATTTTTATTTCTATGTTCACTTACTTATTTTTATTGTGATAGAATATATACAAAGTAAGTTTCCCTTTGAACGATTTTCCAGGATACAGTCGATGACATCGCACAATATTGTGCAACCATCAGTACTATTTGTTTTCAAAATCTTTTAATTACCCAAGACAGAAATGCTTACACATTAAGCAATAATTCCAATCCCTTTTCTCCCAGACTGTGGTAACCTCTAATATACTTTCTGTCTCTATGTTTGTCTATCCTAGATATTTCATACTAATAGAATCATATAATATTTGGTTTTTTGTCTTTTGTTTAACATAATGTTTTTAATGTTCAACCATATCGTAACATGTATTATAACTTCATTTTTTATGGCAGAGTAATATTCCACTGCATGGATATACCGCATACCACATTTTGTTTATGCATTCATATGTTGATGGATACTTGAGTTGTTTCCACTTTTCAGTTATTGTAAATAAAATGCTGCAATAAGCATTGTTGTGCAAGTATCTGTTTGTTTATTATGGATTAATCTCCACTGCTGTATGCCATGGTTGCCACAGAATTACTGAAAACTGTTAAGACTATCAAAGATTCACTTTTTAAGGCATGCAGGTGGAGGTGATAGAACAGTGTGGTAACACCCTGTATGATTATTAAAAAGCAATACAGGCAGTGCCTGGGTTACGTGCATCCATTTTATGGACAACTCTTACTAGCCTTTTAATACAAGGCTTAAAACCAGTTCTTTCATGGCTGATGAAGTGAAACAGGAACAAATTGGAATTTTTACAATTTGGGTGATTCGTTATAACTGGAATGAGAAAATTATGGGTGGAAGCCCTTTAATGGGAAACTCAGGAGAAGCTTAGTGAGCCCTTTCAGGAGACTGATGAATGAGATTAGATTATTAGTAGGACTGTGGAGAACCACACACATTCAAAGTGCTTTGGTGAGCTGCCATCTTTGAATGGGGCACAGCCATCTTTGAAGCCTTGCTTTAATGTTATGTAAATTTGCCCTTACTTTGAGACAATTAGGAGCTCTGGTGGCACAGTGGCTGCTGTATTTGTCTCCTAACCAAAGGTCAGTGATGTGACCCCACCAGCTGCTCTGCAGGAGGAAGATGAAGCAATCTGCTTCCATCAAGATTTACAGCTTTGGAAACCCTGTGGAGGAGTTCTACTCTGTCCTATAGTGTCACTATGAATTGGAACCAACTCGATGACAGTGGTTTTGTTTTTTGGTTGTGGGAATGATTGAACCAACCCCTACTAGCAATAAATTCTTCACCTTTGCTTGATGTGATGCATATGCAGCTTTTAAATCATTGAAAAACTTCAAACCTTTTCTTGCAATAAAGGGAGACAAAATGAGAACCATATGCACCTGTTCCACATGACCAACAAATTCTTAAGCACACAATTAATAACGAGTCTCCTTCATAACCCCGGGAATGCCTATAAAAGACCAATGAAATTTCCTTAACAAGTTTCAGTGTCTTAAGTTTTGATGATTAGTTTCTTAGTAGTTAAAATCATTAAAATACTATCTCGTTCAGAGAGGGAAGTAAATCCTATATCTTGAAAGACCCTAAAACACCCCTTCTCCATTTCTTTACCTCTGCAGTTTTAGCTTTGAGATGTTGGGTGAGTTCTAATCCCTTCACTTGCTCCTTTGAATTAAGACATTTTCTGGCAAAATCCTTTTTGCATCTTCAAACTTGCCCCTTCACTCTTCTTTCTCCATCCTCTTGAAACTGACAGTTCCATTATTGACCTTCTTTCTCTTTCCTCTTACACAGGCCTCTCAGAGCATATTGTATCAAGTAAGTGCTGAATTGAGTGTGGCAGAGTGTAACTGCCACAGGAGATCAAAGAAGGTAATCAGAAAAGGAGGCCAGAAGGAGATAGATATGAGGCTGCAGAAAAGGGGATGGAGGGTTCCATATAAAGCTTCTATTGAGTATTCATTTGTGCCAGGCACCATGCTAAGTGTGTTAAATGCACACACACACAATCCTAAAAGAATGAAACCATGATCCCATTCTGAAGCTGAGAAAAGGCTCAGGGAGATTAATTGTCCAAGATCCTGTAACTAATAAGTCCTTGACTCAAAACTGAGTCTTTCTGATTCTAAAATTATGCTGTAGAGCATTATGCTCTATGGATTTGACCAGGCAAAGGAAGCTGAAAGTGCATTCTGTCTACATATACATACTTGCATTGAACAAAACCACAGAATATTTTCTGCAAGGTCTTTTTTGGAAATTCTTTTGGGAATTGTTTCTAAAGTAATGAATTCATCAAAGTCTGGCTTAGTTCTTTCATGAAACTCGTATTGGAATTTATCTAAATTAAAACATAAAGCAGATCTCTTCATTCCCTTGCTTATCACCTTCCACTAGTATCTCACAACACATGGTAAAAAGCCAGACTCCTTAGCATCTTCTTCAAGATGCTGTGTTGAAGTGGTCCCTTCCTACCTTTCTGAATTCATCTTTGTTTGTCTCTTCCTCGCACACTCCACACTAGTCACATTGCCCTTCTTGGTGTTCCTCAAAGGTGCCAAACTCATCCCACCTTCCCTGGATCTTCCCATGGCTAGCTTTCCCATTTCATTTGATTTTCTTGGACCCACCTGTCTAAAGAATACCCCATCTTTCCATTTCCCTCATTTTTCTTCACAATAGTTCATAGGTCTGGATGTGGAATTTTCTGAGTTAAACAACCAAGTCCATGTCCTTGTTCACTGAGAAGATAGGGTTCAGGGATTATCTGTGCCATATCCAGTTGTTCCACTGTTTGGAGAACAGACACATGATATATGGGAAGGATATTAGAGTGTAGTAGTATAAGCAAGGAAAATAGCCATAGTTATGGAGAACTCTTTCTTTTCTTTGGCTTAGGGCTAAGAGTAATTGTGGAAATGAGAAATTTATATGAAAGATTGCGAGCATATAGAATACCGTCCTTTGGAAGGCAAATTTAGACATCAAAACTTGAAAAGATGGGCCAAATTAATAGGTAAGATAGTTCTAGTGCCAGGAGTATGAGGACTAGACTTCCTGTTTATCCCTGGAAACCTTTCTCGCAGTATCACAAAGGCACTGGGCCTTTGAAGCTGTAACTTGAAGTCTCATAAAAGACTCTGTCATGTAAAACTGACAACTTTTCCTAGTGAAAATAGAGAAAAGGCAGGACAAGTAGCTCCCTTGAGATGTTTCTGCCATAAAATAATCTATTTTGGGAGGGAATTTTCACAGTGTGCATTTTTAATATAACTAAGGCCAGAGTCTTAATCGGGCTTTACTGGTGGGAGCGTTCACCTAGCAGCAGCGATTGCCATGGTAGGAATTTAATCTGAGCGCTCGGCATTGGCCTAATCATATTTCACTTATTTTCTTTTATGTGTCTGCTTAAGATAAATGAGTCCCCTCCTTTATCAACAATAGCTCAGGATTCATAAGCTCACATTTTTCACCAGGGACAGGGGATGTAGCAGCTTGCACTTTATTATCCATCTCTCATTTTCTTCCCTTCAAATAATTGATAAATTCTCCACCAATGTCTCTTTTTAAAGGTGCTTACAAGTTGCTGTTTCAGAACAATGTGCTGGCATTGATTTTCATACCAAATTCTCCCTGAACCTGGGTGTTTGTTTGGACTGATTTTCAGAAGTTTTACAAGAATTTCTTCAGCAAAGTGACATTTCACACACAATGGCCTAATTGCAGCCTCCCTGAATTGCAGACAACGGTTCCCAATGATATTTGCTATTGTCCAGATAACACTCACTCCTGTGCATCATAGAATAGGTCTTCATCTTGTCTTTCTATCTTTCTTTAAACCAAAAAAAAAAGTGGAAAATACCTTAATATTTATACTGTCCAACCGCTCAAACTTCTCACTTTGGTTTGATTCCTGGCCAAATGCACCATATGCACAGCCACTAATTCTCTGACATGAAGGCTTCTGTTGCTGTGATGCTAAGCAGGTTTCAGTGGAGCTTTTGGACTAAAATGGACTAGAAATAAAGGCCTGGTCATCTGCTTCTAAAAATCACCCTATAAAAATTCAGTGGATCAAAATGCTCTAATCCACACTGATCATGGAGATGAAGCAGGCCCAAGAAGTATCTAGTTCCATTGGGCATGGGGTTGCTGTGAGTCAGGCCAACTTAACAGCAGCTAACAACAACAACAATGCAGTATGGTATGTAAGAAAATAGATGTAGCAAGGCTTCATTGTTGTTGTTAGGAACTCTGGTGGTGGTCTGGTTAAGGTGTTTGGCTACTAACTAAATGTTTGGTGGTTCAAACCTGCTAGCTGCCCTGTGGGAGAAAGATGAGGCAATCTGCTTCTATAAAGATTTGCAGACTTAAAACCTCTATAGGGTGGTTCCACTTTGGCCCCAAATGATAGCTATGGATTGGATTTGACTTGGTGGCAGTGGCGTTGGTTTAGTTTTGGTTATTGTTGCAGCCAAGTGGGTTCTGACTCACGGTGACCCCTTGTGTGCAGAATGGAACTGTGCTCCATAGGATGTCTGTCCACGGCTGTGACTTTTTGAAGCAGATCACCAGAGTTGTCTTCCAAGGTGCCTCTAGGTGGGTTCAAACCATCAACCTTTCAGTTAGTAGTTGAGCACATAACCATTTGTGCCACCCAAGGACTGGTTAGAGAAATTAGAATGGTTCAAATTTACCAAGAGAGCCAGTGGGTCAATTGAGGCCAGAACCCAAGTGCTGTGCACTTCCCATTCTTTCATGGGATGCTGCTTACATTTCCTTGCAAACATTCTTAAAGGAAAATCTTTAATTGATATCTAGAAGTATAAAACTGCTCCCAAGTTGGTTGGACTGTTTTTCTGGGTGGTCAGCAAACACAGAACTGTTCTGGGTAAGTGCTACCCAGAACATGTGGATTTTTAAGCTAGACTTGACTGCATTTTGGAGCTGTACTAAGTATTGTTTGTAGCTAAAGAAGGCTTTTCATTCATTCAGTCAAAAATCTTATCTCTTCTGTTCCAGTGATTATTACCAGTGATCAGAATCCAAACAACTAAGATATTTGCAATCTAGCTCTGGTAGCATAGTGCCTGAGGCACTTGACTGCTAACCAGAAGGCTGGCAGTTCAAACCCACCAGCCACTCCTCGGAAGGAAGATGGGGCAATCTATTTCCATAGTGATACTGCCTTGGAAACCCAAGGAGGGGTCGCTATGAGTTGGGTGGGACTCAACGGCACATAACAACAACAACAACAGAGGAGGAGAAAATTAAGCAGATAGAGGACAGTACAAATTAATATCAATGTAAGGTATTAGTGGTAGTAGAAGTGATAGTAGTGATACATAATTTGTGAGGGGTCGCTATGAGTCAGATCTGACGCTATGGCAGTGCAGGAGTTGTAAACCTTAAGTATAATGCAATTATCATTACGACTATTTACAAGTGTTTTCACACTCTATTTCTCTTGATATACGTAGGATTGTACTTCCCCACCTGCTTATGATTGGTTTGGTCATGCCACGTGCTGTAGCTAATGAAATCTGAGCACATGTTAGTTTCAGGTTGATGCTTTGAGAGCTAGTACATTCCTTGCCTTCTTCTTATTTTCCTATACACAGCACCAACAATAGTAAAGATATAAAGGAATATATCCATGGCCATATATAAGTATGCCAGATGATATTTCTATATATGTATTTGTATGTGCTATAAGAATTTCCATATATATAATAGGGCTAATGGAAAAAAGTTATGATAACTTCTTAGCCACAGCCAAACACCATGAGGGTATGAGTTGCTGGGCCCATGGGCTCTGGACCATTATCATGGGGGACATAAAGCTCAATTGGCATAACAAAACACATACACAAAAACATTGTTCAACATCCCACTTTGGTGAGTAGCAACTGGGGTCTTAAAAGCTTGCAAGCAGCCATATAAGATGCAACAATTGGTCTCTCCTTGTCCAGAGCAAAGAAGAATGTAGAAAATCAAAGATACATGGAAACAATTAGTCCAAGGAACTAGGATCTTGTGAACCTCAGCCTATCTGACCCAGAGACCAGAAGAACTAGATGGTTTCCAGCTACCACTGTCAACTACACAAAAGGGATCAATGCAGGAGATCCTGGATAGAGTGGGAAAACAATGTGGAACAAAACACAAAATCATGAAAAAGACCAGGCTTGTTGGTCTGATAAAGATTGGTGAAACCTCCAAGACTATGGACCCTAGTCACCCTGTGGGCCTGGAATTGAACTCATTCCCATGGCTTCCAGCCAGACAATGGGCAGGACTATAAGGTCAACATTTATATCAGGTAGATACACTTCTTAGAATAATCAGCCATGGGAGATCAGAAGGGCAGCATTTGCACAGGGAGATAGGTCAGATGGCAGGAATGCATGGGAAAGATGGACACAGGGAAAAGGAAACCATATGGAGGAAATGGGAAGAAAGCTGTTACATTTTGGAGATTGCAATCAATATCATGAAACAAAATGTATATGAACTGTTATACTAAAAATGAATTTGCTCTGTAAATTTTAACCCAAATCACAGTTTTGAAAAAATAAAGAATGCTCATTGTAGCATGTTCATAGTAGGCAAAAAACTATAAACAACCCAAATGCCCAACAAAAGTAAAATAGAAATATAGAGAGTAGAATGGATGATGCCTGTATGAAGATCAATGAGCTACAACTGCATGCTCAAGGTAGATAAATCTCAAAAACAATACTGAGTGACAATCTAGTCCAGGAAGAATCCATACAATGAATTCCACTTATATTAGGTCAAAATAGGCAAATCAAAACAATACTTTGTGTAATAACATATATTAACAAACAATGGTTGTCAAGGTGACTCCAACTCATGGTGACCCTATGTGTGTCAGAGTAGAACTTTAAGAAATAATATTGATGGTGGCTGTTCTGTCACCCCTGTATCCCTGAGTGACTTAAATATACATAACTCCCTGCCCACCCTCCATGGACATACAGCTTCAGTGAAAAATAAATCCATTTGTTTGAAGCCACTGAGAGTTTTGCTGTTTATCATCATGGTTAAGTCATAGTAAGCCTCTTTTGATTGATACACATGGATTGTCTTACTTTATCCTTGGTTTGGAAGAGATAATTATCTATGTATTCATGTAAGAGCTGAGACTTAGAAAAATACCAGCAGGTAAGTGTTTGAGCCACTATTTTAAGCCATGCAGTCTGATTCCAGCTCATATTCTAAGCCAGTATATCAAAATGCTGTGTGTATGTGTTTGTGTGCATATTCTAGTTATTGAAGAAAAGATGATTGCTAAAGGATTGAGGAGAATCAAGGAAGATTTCCCAAAGAAATTGATAGCTAAGGAATTAGGCAATTTGGAAAATTAGGCCTATTCCATCTGTATATGTATGTATGTGGGGAAGGGAACACTACCCCTCTTTAGCAAAATTACCCTAGGAAAGTATAGAGCAAAGAATGCTTATATGTACATTATTATTGGCAATCAGGGAATATAGAATGTTTCAGATACCATGGCCTTGATCCATAAATCATTAAAAGAAAGTTTATAAGATGTTATAAAATATAAGTCAAAAAAATACAATCTTGACCCACTGAAGTATCAAAGTAATTGAACAGTTACATATGTCATATGCCATAATCTCTGTGTCTATATCTCTTGCTATCTGTCTCTGTCTCTATCTCTCTCTCTTGTTCTATCATTCAGAGAAACCATTCTGGCCAATATATGAGCTCTGGCTTTATAGTAACTGGGAGGTCTGGTAGCATAGTGCCTAAGGCTGTTGACTGGTAACCAGCAGGCTGGCGGTTCAAACCCACCAGCTACTCCTTGGAAGGAAGATTGGACAATCTACTTCTGCAGAGATACCTCTTCAGAAACCCATGGAAAGGTCACTATGAGTCAGAAACAAATTGATGGCAGTGAGGGTTTTTGTTTTGTTTTGTTTTGTTTTTTGGTTTGTGGAGTTATAAGAAGAGGAAAGAAAATTTAGTGTAAAAGATCTACATGAGTGTTAAAGGAAAACCTAAATGAAATTGACAATACATAGCAAAAAGGATTACAAGCCATCATCCAAACACTGAGGGGCCAGCTGAGTCTTTCACTGCCTATTATATAATTCATCCAAGACTAGACCTGGCATCTTTAATACTCCCTAGAAAAGGAGGGCAACTGACTGGAAGAGATTTGTATTCATGCCCATTCCAAATAAAGGATGTAAGAGTGCAGACATTATCAAACGATATCATTAACATCATGTTGTTGTTGTTGTTAGGTGCTGTCAACTCAGCCCTGACTCATGACACCCTATGTACAACAGAGTGAAACACTGGCTGGTCCTGTGCCATCACAATCTGTGCTATGCTTGAGCCTATCATTGCAGCCACTGTGTCAATCCATACTGTTGAGTCTTCCCCGTTTTCTCTGACCTTCTACTTTAACCAGCATAATATCCTTCTCTGGGACTCCTTTCTAACAACAACCAAAGTAGATGAGACAAAGCCTGGCTATTCTCACTTCTAAGGAGTATTCCAGCTACACTACTTCTAGCACAGATTTGTTTGTTCTTCTGGCAGTCCACAGTATTTTCAGTATTATTTGCCAACACTACAATTTCAAGCCATCAATTCTTCTTCATTCTTCCCTATTCATTGTCCACCATTTGCATGAGTATGAGGTGAATAAAAATACCATGGTTTGAGTTAAACACACCTTAGTCTTCAAAGTGACATCTTTACTCTTTAACACTTCAAAGAGCTCTTTTGCAGCAAATTTCTCCAATGCAATATGACATCTGATTTCTTGACTATTGCTTCCGTGGGTATTGATTGTGGAGCAATTTAAAACAAAATCAATAAAATGAAATCCCTGACAATTTCAATCTTTTCCATGTTTATCATGATGTTGCTCATCGGTCCAGTTGTGAAGAATTTTGTTTTCTTTATGTTGAGGTATAATCTATACCAAAGACTGTAGTCTTTGATCTTCAGTAAGTGCTTCCAGTAATCTTCACTTTCAGCAAGCAAGGTTGTGTCATATGCATATCACAAATTGTTAATGTGTCTTCCACCAATCCTGATGCCATGTTCTTCATCTCTTCCAGCTTCTCAGATTATTTGCTAAGCAAACACATTGAATAAGTATGGTGAAAGGATACAACCCTAATACATACTTTTCCTGATTTTAAACAATGCAGTATTCCTTTGTTCTGCTTAATGGACTGCCTCTTGATCTATGTACAGCTTCCTCATAAACACAATTAAGTGTTCAAGAATTCCCATTCTTTGCAGTGTTATCCACAATTTGATATGATCTACACAGTTGAATGCCCTTGCATAGTCAATAAAACACGAGTAAAAATCTTTCTGGTATTCTTTGCTTTCAGCCAAGATCCATCTGACATCAGCAATGATATCCCTTTTTCCATGTCCTCTTCTGAATCTAGCTTTCTTTTCTGGAAGTTCTTTTTCAATGCTGCAACTGTTTTTGAATTATCTTCAGCAAAATTTTACTTGTATGTGACATTAATGATATTTTTGATAATTTCCACATTATGTTGAATTACCTTTATATGTAATGGGCATAAATATGGATCTCTTCCAGTCAGTTAGCCAGGTAGCTGGCATCCCAATTTCTTGGCATAAACAAGTAAGTGCCTCCAGGGCTGCATCTGTTTGTTGAAACATCTCAGTGGGTATTCTGTCAATTTCTGGAGCCTTGTTTTTCACCAATTCCTTCAGTGCAGCTTGGACTTCTTCCTTCAGTACCATTGGTTCTTGATCTTGATCTGAAATGGTTGACCATCTACCTATTCTTTTTGTTGCAATGACTCTGTGTATTCCTTCCATTTTCTTTTTATGCTTTCTGAATCATTCAATATCTTGTCCATAGAATCCATTAGTGTTGCAATTTGTGGTTTAAATTTTTTCTTCAATTCTTTCAGCTTGAGAAATGCTCAGTGTGTTCTTCTGTTTTGGTTTTCTAATTCCAGGTCTTCATATATTTCGTGATAATATTTGCTTTATCTTCTCAACCCACCCTTTGAAATCTTCTGTTAAGCTCTTTTATTTCACCATTTCTTCCATTTTCTTTAGCTACCCTCCATTTAAGAGTAAGTTTCAGAATCTCTTCTGACATCTGTTTTGATATTTCTTTCTTTGCTCTCTCTTTTTAATGGACTTTTCTTTTTTTGTATATGACATTCTCCATGTCATTCCACAATTCATCTGTGATCATTGGTGTTCAGTGTGTCAAATTTGTTTTTCAGATGGTCTCTAAGTTTAGGTAGGATATATTCAAGGTCATATTTTGGCCCTTGTGGACTTGTTTTAATTTTCCTCAGCTTTAACTTGAACTTTCCTATTGATGATCTTTTCCACAATCAGCTCCTGGTCTTGTTTCAACTGATGATATTGAACTTCTTCATCACCTTTTCCACATATGTAGTCGATCTGATTTCTGTGTATTCCATGTGGTGAGGTCCATGTGTATAGTCATTGTTTATATTGTTGAAAAAGGTATTTGCAATGGATAACTCATTGATACTATAAAATTCTATCATGCAATCTCCAGTGTCATTTGTATCAAGACCATATTTTGCAAATAATGATGCTTCTTCTTTGTTTCCAACTTTTGCATTCCAATCACTAGTAATTATCAATACATCTTGATTGCATATTTGGACCATTTCAGACTGCAAAAGTTGATAAAAGTCTTCAGTTTCTTTATCTTTGGCTTTAGTGGTTGGTATGTAAATTTGAATAATAGTAGTATTAACTGGTTTTCCTTGCAGGTATATGGATAGCATTATGGTAGAAATGCACATGTTACTAAGGACCTCTAATGAGTGATGCCAGGCCCAGAGAAAAAATCAATTAAAACCAAAGGGATGGGGCAGAAGGGTGGGGAAGAAGACTCCTGGCCTAGAAAAGAATATTTACAAAGACTCACAAAGAGAGAAGGTTTGGATAATTGACTGGCATGGTGTGTGGCAGAGTAAGGGAGACTAACAATAGATAAGGCTAGAGAAGTGAGTAGGTGCAAGATCAAGAAGAGTCTTAAATATGACATTAATGATGCTGCTCTTTATCCTTGCTGACCCCTTTCTATTATGTCTTAAAGTCTAAGAAGCCACAAAGAAAAAGTCTCATGCATGAATGGTAGAAGAGACCACGCATAAACTAAAAAAAAAAAAAAAAAAAAATTCACTTCCATCAAGTAGATTCCAACTCATAGTGACCCCTTTTGGGTTTGCAAGGCAGTAAATCTTTACAGAAGTAGATTGCCCAGTCTTCCTTCTGCAGAGTGGCTGGTGGGTTTGAACCACCAACCTTCTGGTTCATAGTCAAATTCCTTAGGCACTGCACCATAGACTAAAAGAAAATTAGAACACTTTCAAAATTGAGAATACTCCAACACAATGTTGCTCAACCATTTATTATTACTATTATTGACTCCTCTTTCCTACATTCACCCAGGGAGAATTTTTGGTCATTGTTTTCTTAACTGTTCTCCCAGAAAATGTTAATATTACAGATACACTATATATGAACTGTGGAAGCTCTGGTAGCATAGTGGCTAAGGCACTTGACTGCTCACCAGAAGGCTGGCGGTTCAAACCCACCAGCCACTCCTCGGAAGGAAGGTTGGGCAATCCTACTTCCGTAGTGATACTGCCTCGGAAACCCAAGGAGGGGTCGCTATGAGTCGGGGCCGACTCGACGGCAAATAACAACAACAACAATATATGAACTGTACACATAAGCACATCTGTACTTTATACATAAGCACAGAATCATTTTTTACTGCCAGTGACCAATTTTGACTCCCTTGCGTGTTATATCACGAGTTGGTGCAGTGGTTAAGGCATTTGGCTGCTAACCAAAAGGTCAGTCGTTTGAACCCCCCAGCCACTCCATGGAAGAAAGATGGGGCAGTCTGCTTCTGTAAAGATTTGCAGGCGTGGAAACCAAATGGGGATCATTATAAGTCGGAATCAACTTGATGATAGTGAGGATTGTTTTTGTAAGTATTATATCACACTGTTGGAAATACATGTTGTGATAGATGGTAGTCTGCTTTGAAAACAGGTCTTTTACATTTTTTGTAATAATAGACCACCTTTTAAAATGCAACTCTTTAGAAATAGATTCTATCCCTCAGCAGTATTTGCTGAGCATTTACTGTGTGCCAAGGAGTCTTTCAGGCACTGAGTATAGCCATGAACAAGATAGTCAAAAAAGCCCAGCCCTCATGAAATTTGCATTCAAATGCAATTTGCATTATAGATGTAATGGATACAATCGCTTCCACTCTTTGACTGCGACTAAGTAATGCCTGCCATTAAAACTGCTCCAACAAGAGATGGTCTTGAGACTGACTTACTAAAGCAGAACTTGGCATTACTTCAAGCCTGCAAATGTGCTGATGAGATTGAAACCCTGGCTGATGCTGATGCAGCAGGAAAATCAAAGGAGCAAGAAATGACACTTTCTTTAAATCAACATAATACAGATTTCCAGCCCCCATCCCACAGGAGGCGGGAAATTCAGCCTTACTCAGGAATTTATGGAGTTCTCATGACTTGCCTGAAGCCAATGGAAAGTCCCTTGGCCACCTGTCACTCTCCAGCATTGCTTGTGGCTGAGGGAACTGTAGTCCCATCCATGTGGTCCCTTTAAGTTCCACAGTTTTACTGCTGCTCTGTCACTCCTGATGAAGGGACTCTCTGGAGAAGCTGGAGCCATGTAGCCATTGTCCTTTGAAATCTTTATCTATTCTGAGAACACTCGCAAGACAACAGCTCATGGGACTCAGATCTTGGCCCACACCCTGTCAGGCAGTATCTCCTTCTCTCCTTGCCCTTCGTTCCAACATACCTAGCACAGTCCATTCATTGAGACATACTTTTCACAAATGATAGCAAAGTCCATTTTTTTCCATGCTGCTTTCATGCTGCCTCTGCTTCTTTGAGCTCAAAATCTCTAAGCCAAGTAATTATAAAGCCTGGCAACCTGTTGGAAATGGTGATGAAAGGGATCAGTGGCCAGCATGAGAGATGTGAAGAAGGAAACAAATTAATTTTTCAGTCTATTGTGCTGCCACTCTGAAATCTATTATATATTCATTTGTAGAAAATAACTATTCAAAATAACTAACAACCAATCAGAACTAGACTAGAAATGAAGTCTAAATGTCACAATCCATGGAACAGCTGTAATAAGCTTGACCCACAGTAGTGTGTAGATATCTTCCTTGGTCTGTCAGGTGTGTCCACGGAAGGGAGACTCTTGCAAGAAAGGCAAGAAAAAAAAATAGAACTTAGTATTCAGCGGTCCCAGAGAGGAAACAACAGCATGTCTGGACACAAGGGTTTGCACCTGGGCATGAGGTAAAAACAAGCTGGAATTATAGGAAAGGATTTAGGTATGGCAGGCAGGGTAGAGTCTCTGAGTTATGATACACTGAAGTCTTTTGGGTCAGTATAAAAGTTTGTACTACATAGAAGTTTTAATTACAGAAACCAATATGGGGCATGGCTGGGAGAGGCAAGGAGTGATGACAATTGTTGACAGACTCAGCTATAAGATAATAACAGGTTCCTGTCACAGGAAAGGAGCTCTGGTGGCATAGGGCCTAAGTCATTTGACTGATAACCAGAAGGTTAGTGGTTCAAACCCACCACCTACTCCGTAGAAGGAATACTGGACATTCTGCTTCCATAAAGATTTACTGCCTCAGAAACCCAGTGAGGGTTGCTATGAGTAGGAACTGATTTGATGACAGTGACTTTAGAGTTTGTCACAGGAGATCACATGATACATGCCCAGGAGAGCTAGTCACAGACCACCAGTGTTGAAAGATGGTGTGATTAAATAGGAACAGCCATGGTGAAACTGGGTGAAAGGGCAACGAAGCAAAATTAATACACGCTGAAGAAGCAAACCATGTGGGCCATAAACTGGCCTTATGATACTAGCCCAGAGGGAGATCCCAGATTCTCCCCACCTCTGTCCTTCCTTAGGCCTTATATCCTCTGTTAGACTTTACAGGGCAGCCTCCCTAAATAAAGACTGCCAAAATAATGTCATTCACTAATTTGTTTATCAAAACTCCTATTCTGAGCAAATTCCATATATCAAATGGGGTGTTGGGCAGTGATGATACTGCAGAAAACGGACAGGCAGTCAGACATCCTGCCCTCACTGGAATTACAAAAGGAGCCTGGCCTCCCACTTCTGATGAGGAGTCTCCAGATCCTGTTGTTGTTGTTGTTGTTGTTGTTGTTGTTGTTATGTGCCATCGAGTCCTACTTCCGTAGTGATGCTGCCTCGGAAACCCAAGGAGGGGTCGCTATGAGTCGGCCCCGACTCATTCCAGATCCTGGGAGGGTGGAATAAAAGTGTTTGACCATAAGAACAGATGGTGTTTAATCTTGAGATCGAAGACGGTCCTTCCTGTTACCCTGGTGTACTCACCAAATAAGCTGAAACCAAAATGACATTAAGGAATCCACTAGACACCTTAAAGATATGATTTTTGCATTTATTCAAGAGCAGGTTTAAAGCATATAGCTTGAGTTGGGTAGATGTGATACTGATTCCTGGTTCAGCCATTAACAAGCTGTGGGGTTGTGAGCAAGTTACTTACCAACAAATTTTCTCACTTATGAAGTAAGAAAAGTAATAATTATCTCATATGGTCATTGAGAAGACGCTTGCTCTGCTAGCTATACTGTGTCGTTCTGTCTTGTTGAGGATCTTTCCCTTTTTCACTGACCCTCTACTTTACCAAGCATGGTACCCTTCTCCAGTACTAGTCCCTCCTGATAACATGATCAAGTATGAGAGAGATAAGGCCATTCTCACTTCTAAGGAATATTCAAGCTATACTTCTGCCAAGATAGATTTGTTCGTTCTTCTGACAGTCTGTGGTGTATTCAATATTCTTCACCAGTACTACACTCCTAATTCATCCATTCCTCTTTGATATTCCTTATTCATTGTCCAGCTTTGACATGCATATTAAACTACTGAATATACCATGACTTGAGTCAGGTGCACCTTATTCTTCAAAGTGACATCTTTGCTCTTTAACAAAAGAGGTCTTTTGCAGCAGATTTACTCAGTTCAGTATGTCTTGACTGCTGCTTCCATGGGCGTTGATTGTGGATCCAAATAAAATGAAATCACTGACAACTTCAATCTTTTCTCCCTTCACTGGGATGCTTCTTGTTGGTCCAGTTGTGAGGATTTTAGTTTTCTTTATGTTGAGGTGTAACCTTTGATCTTCATCAGTAAGTGCTTCAAGTCATCTTCACTTTCAGCAAGCAAGATTGTGTCATCTGCCTATCACAGGTTGTTAATATGGCTTCTTCCAAACCTGATTTGCATTCCTCTTTATATCTTCCAGCATCTCATATTATTTTCTCAACAAAAAGAATGAATAATTGTGGTGAAAGTGTACAACCCTGATGCACATCTTTCCTGATTTTAAACCATGCAAATATCTTGTTCTGTTCTAATGATTGCCTCTTAGTCTATGTCCTGGTTCCTTATGAGCGCAATTAAGTATTCTGGAATATAGGCATCCTATTTTGCTCCGAATATAATCTTTTATTTAAAAGTGTTTGTTTTATAATAACGTGTAACACAAACACAGTTTATAGAGGTTTAGTATGTGTTTCTGTGAAATGGTACTCAGTTGCCGCTCCACCTCCTGGGAATGATCAAGAATAATACAAAATAACAGATAATCCATACAGGTTTTCATTTGGCATTTGAAGCGTCTTTCAATATTTTCACTCACCTTTTTCCTTTATTGCAGATTCTACCTGCTAGTGGTATGACATGATTGTGTCCTCAATGCCATTGCTTCTCATACTGTGTTTGAATGCCCAGACTGGGTCCTTATGGCATAGTTTTCCCCACAAGTACCATGAATAGAAATATACAAATGGCATGCTATCTACGAAGGGACAAGATAAACGTGCAGGATCTTCTCTGATCCATAGACCCAAGTGGCATTATTAAGGAGAGGTGGAGGAAAATGCCCATTTTTCACTAGGTCATTTAAACCCTCTGTGTCATGTTTGTACTGAATGGATTGAGGTACAGAGCATAACAGTAATGCCAGAGAGAGGACACCTCAGACTCAAGTAAGAAGCTTAAGTGGTGTGAAATAATATAGGTGAAAAAAATAGATGTGGCGAAAAGCCATGGTGAATAGATGAGCACATGATATGTCCAGGCAGGGCAGCTATTCCTTAGTTCCATAAGAAATAGGCGTGGAAGAATTCAGGCTCCAGCTTGCCTGACATTCTAGTTATCCTCAGAACCTGGAAACATGGATTGTTCATTCAGATCTTTCCATTTTCAAATGTTATTGGAAATATGGAGGCATAAATCAAAAACAAGCAAATGGTATGTGCATGCACACACACACACACACACACATTACTTGTTGGAAGAGAAGTCCAACAAGGTGGAGAGGACAAGGATGCTAGACGTCTTTGAATAGAACTTGTTTTTACATTTGATTTTGATGCCATATAAATGTCTTGTAAATCTAGAAAACAAAAAGCCATTAAAACTTAAAAGAAAAATTAAAAAAAATAGGCTTTACTGTATGTCAAGATTGATGGCATAACCAGATGGAGAGTCATTATTTCAAGTGACATTGAAAGTCAGCAACTTGACAATACTTTCTTACCAGGATGTACTCTGAACAGCAAGCAAGCAAGCAAGCAAGTAAATAAATAAATAAATAAAAATAGATGCATTTTAAATTATTATTATTCATAATGTTCCCATATAGTGACATTATTGTTCTGAAACTTTTCTAGGTCTATTTATCTTGGTGTTATTGAGAAGTGGAGTTTTGGGATGGGGAATGTTAATAAAATTGTTAGACCCATGAAGTTAAATAAAATTTAAAAATAAAACTTCTGAATGTGAATTGAAGTATCATGTGAGTTCATGATATATTTTCTGTTAACAAACACACACACAAACACATATACACACACACATGCACTTATTTCTTAGCTCCTTCCAGTGGAAGTATGTATAAATAATAACTAACCCAAGGAGCTCTGGTGGTGTAGTGGCTACTAACCAAAAGGTCAGTGGTTTGAACCCACCAGCCTCTCCATGGAATGAAGATGAAGCAATCTGCTTCTGTAAATATGTATAGCCTTGTAAACCCAGTAGTGGTATCTATGAGTTGGAATCAACTTGATGGCAGTGGGTTTGGTTTGGTTTTGAGTAATGAGAAACCCTAGCTCCCAGATTGCAGTCTCTAAGTACCATCTCCCACTCAAGTGAACCAGGGCTTCGTAGCCTGATTCCAGGCCTGGGTCAGGAAATGTATAATCCTGAAACATTTTGTCATACCATATAGCAAGAAGGCTATCAAATACTACAACTAGTACCAGCTGCCAATGAATCCATTGCTACTCAAGGCATCTTCATGTGTCAGAGTAGAATTGTGCTCCATAGAGTTTCCAGTTATCGATTTTTTTAGAAGTAAGTCACCAGACCTTTCTTTTGATGTACCTCTAGACAGACTCAAACCTCCAAAGTTTCAGTTAGCAGCAAGCTCATTAACAATTTCACCACTCAGGATCTTTTATCAAAGACTAAACCAAAACCAAAAAAAACAAATTCGCTACCATCAAGTGGATTCAGACTCATAGCAACCCCGTTGGGTTTCCAAGGTGGTAAATCTTTACAGAAGTTTCCATCCACGGAGCAGCTAGAAGTTTCCATTCATGGAATGGCTGGTGGATTTGAACTGCCAACTTTCTGGTTAGCAGTCAAATGCCTTAGGTACTATGCCACCAGACCTCCTTTATCAAAGACTAGTGAGGTCATATTAAAAGGATCCAGGAGCCAACTGGAAAAGATTCTCAGTGACCAAAAGTAATAATGGAATGAAGCCAATAAAAAAATTCATTGTGATATTTGAAAAATAAGACTTCATTGGTCATCTCTGGAGGATATTAGGTAACCAACTAGTATTTTCTTTTTTTTTTTTTCTTTTAATTGTGACTTGGGTGAAAGTTTACAGAGCAAATTCACTTTCCATACAGTAGTTCACATATACTTTGTCTCATGACATTGACTACAATTTACCACAATGCAACAGCTCCCCTCCCACTTCCTCCCCATAGTTACCTCTTCCCCGTGTCTATCCCTCCATGTGCTCCTGCCTCCTGAGCTGTCTCCCTGTGCATAAACAGCCCTTCTATCTCCCATGATTGTTCTCTCCAAGGAGTGTATCTACCTTGTGTAAATGTTCGACTCATATGCCTGTCTTTTGTTTGGCTGGAAGCCACAGATGTGGGTTCAATTCCAGACCTGAAGGGCAGGAGAGGCCATACCCTCAGTGGTTCCACCAGGCTCTATCAGACCAGCAATGCTGGTCCCTTTTTTTTTTTTTTT
>NW_006921747.1:1741490-1741985 GCF_000298275.1 Orycteropus afer afer | reverse complement strand
TTGTTGTTGTTATGTGCCATCAAGTTGGATCCTACTCATAGTGACCCTTAGAGTAAACAAATAGTTGTAAAGTTGAAATATCTCCTGATAGAAATGTCCCAGCTAATAAATTAGAAGAAATAATAGAATTAGCAAATTCTAAACTTTGAGAAACATTATTGGATAAGTGAACTGTTTTCTATATCAAATAGTGTGTATATGTCTGGAGTAGAGGGAATGGTGAGAGAGAGAGTTAAGGGCTATATCCACCAATTGCAATAAGAAACTTAATTTAAATAAACAGATTGTAAGGAAAATGTATATTAGTGAAATATGAATATTGACTGTATTTGAAGATATTAAGGATTTTTTTTTTTAAGATTGGTAATGATATACTGGTATGTTTAAATAAAGGAAGAGGCTGTGGATGTAGATTGTTGTTGTTGTACTTGAGTGCCATCAAGTCGGACCTGACTCATAGTGACCCCTCCTTGGGTTTCTGAGGCAGTATCACTA
>NW_006921747.1:1716703-1741390 GCF_000298275.1 Orycteropus afer afer | reverse complement strand
TGCTACCAGAGCTCCCTATAGATGTGGATGGATGAAATAACAAGATAAGCCATGAGTTTAAATTGTTGAAGATAGGTGATAGGTACATAAGTGTTTACTATGTATTCTTTGTGTCAGTGTACATATTTGAAATCTTCCAGAATAGAATGTTATCAATTAATTTAACTACTTAAATGTTTTGTGAGCCAAACAACATCCAAGGGGTAGATGTAACTAACAGACTGCCAGTTTGAAATTTTTGCTTAGAGTTTTGGAAACAAAATATTTTGCTTGAATAGGGAAAATTATCTTTTAATCTCTTCTCACTCACCTCTTGCCTCCTTTCTGCACTGCCTAGCAGTGTACGTGTGAATGACTGGGGGGCATTACAGATTGCTTGGAATAGAATTTTCTCAGAATAAGTGAGCAAAGAGGATAATATACACAATAACATTGAACAATGCCTTCAAGTATTTTATGTATTCCTTTAGACTGCTCCTCATTCAAAGAAAGAAAGAGCAATAAATTTGTTTCAATTTTTGACAGCCTGAGGTACTTTCAAATTTTGACTAATCACATTTTCCCTGTTTTGTTTTGGTGCCTCTATTTCAGGATGGAATGGGAAACTTGAGAATCACAGAAAAGGGTCTAAAGCTGGAAGGAGACTCAGAATTCTTACAACCTCTCTACGCCAAAGAAATCCGGTCCCGGCCAGTAAGTTTTTGCTGAGAAAAGAACGAATGATTGTTCCTCTGGAGTCCAAATCTGGGGAAAATTATCTTGCTGCCAGCTGAGTATAAAGGGTTGGAGAAGGGAGTATAGTAAGATGAACATGGAGTGTAAAGATGGCTGTGGTGTTGTAAACAAGCAAGATGATCTCTTTGATCCTCTTTCCATTCCTGCTCAAATAAAGGGCAAGAACCCTTGCTAACCAACTAAGTGCTTGAAGTACTTAAAACACAAGGTAGTATTGCTGTCATTTTAAAATTGTTAACTGTTTCCAAAGCATTTTTTTTTTTTTTGGTCTTGGTTTTCTATTAAGAATTTGAACAATGTAGCCAAAGTTAGTTAGAATCAATTATTATCAACAATTATGCTCTGAAATGATATTTAAATAATCAGTATAGTGTCTGTGCCTGACATATCACTGCTCTGCATCCATTATCAGTACCTAATTTAATTCAAAGGAGCTCTGGTGGCACTCTGATTGAAGCATTCTTCTGCAAACCAAAAGGTCAGGTTTTCAAACCCACCAGCCACGTGCCTAGAGAAAGGAGAGGCAGTCTGCTTTAGTAAAGATTTACAGCCTTGGGCACCCTCTGGTGAAGTTCTACTCTGTCCTGTAGGGTTGCTATGAGTTGGAATTGACTAGGTGGCAGTGAGTTTCTTTCTTTTTAATTTAATTCACTGTGCAGTACAATAGGGTAAGGACTATCATTGCCTCCATTTTACATATTAAGATATTAAGGCTCAGAGAAGAAATTTGTCTGAAGCCACATACTTAATAAGTAGTAGAATGAATATTTGAACTCAAGAAATCTAACTTTAAATCCTTTTCTATTAACACAGCCTCCTACCTAAGTTTTTTTCACTCATGATTTCTTCACTTTTTTTTCTTTCTTAAATCATGATAGTAGTGATTCCTAAGTATCTTGCTTTTATTAACTAATCTAATAAAAATTCCCCCCCTTTTTTTTTTCAAGTGGGCTTTGTTGGTTGTTGGTTGATTTTTAGCTTCTTTGGTTTTATTTCTTATTTTAGAAAGGGGGGATTTTCCCACTGAAAAGTATTATTAAGGCATTTACTCTGGAAGCAAAAGATGACATGAAAAGTTCCCGAAAGCATCATTTGCATTGTGTTTGTTGATTAGCATAATTAATGAAATCCAGCAACTTGGCACAGTGGGTAATTTTATTTGAATGTTATCTATGCTATAGACTTGTACATACTAAACTAATTGCAAGTACTGAACTGCCTCATCAAAAGAGGGTGCCATGATGATCATCACAAATAGCAAATCGAATTAACCACAGAATAATTACGACATTTATGGGGAACCCATAACAAACTGGCTTGGGCTAAAAATACAAGAAGTATTGTAAACATATTTTCAGTCTTGGAAAAACCTATATCCTAGAATTTCTGGAACAGTAGGATGAATCTACAATGAGGTAGGTCAGCCCTTGTTGAATTTGGTGATGATTCTGCCTAAGGCTGAATGGAGAATCAATTTCAAATATTTAAGAAATACCTTTTATATACACTGTTCTTGATCTTTATTTAGTTTTCCCAACCTGGCAAGTTGGTTGTTAAGTCACTGATTTGACTTACTAGTTGTATTCTAGATTAATAATATTATCTATATTAAGTTTGTGTAACTCACTAGTTTAGATTGGTCATTTTTCTTACTTGGGTCAGCAAACTTGTTTTAGGAGCTCTGGTAGCATAGTGCCTAAGGCATTTGACTGCTAACAAGAAGGGTCAGTTCAAACCCACCAGCCACTCCTCGGGAGGAAGGTTGGGCAATCTATTTCCGCAGTGATATTGCCTAGGAAAGTCAAGGAGGGGTTGCTATGAGTTGGACCTGACTCAACAGCACATAACAACAACAAAACTTGGTTTACAAAGGGCCAGATTGTAAATGCTATAAGTCCTTTTTTTTTTTTTTTTTTAAATAAACCTTTAAAAAGTGAAAACCATTCTTAGGCCAAGATCCATACAAAAATAGCCTGTAGTTCATAGTTTTTCACCCCTGGAATCTATACTGGTGATATTTCCATAAATTTAAAAATGTGATGATTATGTTGAATGCAGTTTAAGACAGTAGATTTTAAGATCATGGGTGGTATAGTTGGCATGTGTTAAGCAAAATATTCTGAAATAAGTTCCCTTGGTCTAGAATTAGTGCCCCATAAAGGAATTGAAAACTGTGTTTTAGGAAACTTGAGAAAGGGTGGCTGTTATGTCTCTTAGACCCATGAGCAAGAATTCAGCTTTTAGCAAATATGGCAGCCAGCTTGTCTGCAAATTGACAGAGCCAGCTGCTCCCATTTATAGATATGCTTTATTGAAAGCTTAAAAACAAGTATTAATTTCAAAAAGTACTAGTTTTTTATATTGAAAAATCGATGAATTAAATGCAATCTTTTCAAGTTATCTTTTAAGAAAATACAAATAGTATGAGAATTCACTGTTTTTCCATTCTTCTTGATAAAGTAGTTTTCCTTTCAATAAATAAGAAAATAGTATATAAAATCTTTTAGCCTTTTTTTATGATAATGAATTATTTTCTAACTTAAAAATAAAACACAGAGATATGCACATAAGATCAATCTTTCAGTCAGCTGTGCCTATAGCATGTGTTCTCCATTGCATGCTACTCCCTAACTCAAGCAACCAGACTCTCTGACCTGAACTGTTTTTTTTTTTTTTTCCTAATGCACCTGGCTAATGCTTGAAGACCACCTCTGAAGGATTCTTCTCTGGACAACAATTTACAGTAACCTTTCTCCATAGATCACAGTCGCTTCTTCTATGTTGTGAGACATGCATAGCCTTCTATTTTTTTCCCATTGGAAAGAGATCATTGTCCAGTTAAACAAGATTAGTCAGCCATCCTAAATGAGGATGACTAATTAAGTAACACTTAGCTTCATTCCAATTTTGCATTTCACTAAGATGAGATGAACTGAGATTGGTTAAGTAACCCACACAATGTTCAATAATGTATCTGATTTCATTATTGAAGGTTGTAACCTGGGTAAAGTCACTGAAAATTGAT
This sequence comes from Orycteropus afer afer, assembly GCF_000298275.1. Lineage (NCBI taxonomy): Eukaryota > Metazoa > Chordata > Mammalia > Tubulidentata > Orycteropodidae > Orycteropus > Orycteropus afer. The sequence continues at coordinate 1,737,630 of NW_006921747.1, read as the reverse complement.
TAGTATGATAGAATCACTTAGGCAGATAAGTTAATGAGAAAATGTTCATCTCTGTAAAAACTTCCATTTGTAAATTGAATGAAAGTCCCAGGACCTTCTAGTTGCAACCTCATGGATGCATAGCTTTGAAGTGGTAAGAAATCACATCATTCAGAAAATAGATTGAGGAGGACACACACTTAATTAACTATTCTACTACCATAACTGGAAGCTAGCCTTCCCCTTGACACTTGACTGTATTAACACAGAAATTTTTAAATCTAAGGGACTAAATATTATAGAAGTCTGCATTTATATCACTATTTCAACATGATTAGCATCTCTTTAATTGCTACAGACAGCTACACATTTTTGCCAGGAAGGTACCAGTAGATGGAATAAATTAATAACTCTAAGGTGACCTTTAGGAGCTCTGGTGGCATAGTGCCTAAGGCATCTGACTGCTAACCAGAAGGCTGGAGGTTCAAACCCACCAACCACTCCTCAGAAGGAAGACTGGGTAATCTACTTCCACAATGATACTGCCTAGGAAACCCAAGGAGGGGTATCTATGACTTTAGCCACAAAGTATCATTTTGCACAACCAGAGCAGAGGCCCACTTTTTGGGAGAGTCTTCTTAACTTGCTTACCTTGATGCTGGAACTAGATGATGCTTTTGTATAACTTTAGGAGCTCTGGTAGCATAGTGGCTAAAGCACTTGACAGCTAACCAGAAGGCTCAAACCCACCAGCCACTCCTCAGAAGGAAGGTTGGCCAATCTACTTCCGTAGTGATACTGCCTCGGAAACCCAAGGAGGGGTCGCTATGAGTCGGGGCCGACTCGACAGCACATAACAACAACAACAACAACAACAACAATGTAAAAACAGCAAGGAAAAGGAAACTTGCATTTCTTGGGCACCTACTATGTGCCAGACACTTTTATGACTTAAACAAAGACCTCCATTACAGAAAAAGTTGCAAATGAATTTATTTCCATTCTCGCCTTCAAACTAAACTTGTGAGGATATAGAGGTCCTAGTCCACTGCTGTATTGAATTTAGAAGTTCAAGAGATAAAAGCATAGGAAGAGAAATGAGAGAAGAGATCAAAAAATTAATTCTTATTAGGAGAATAAAGTAGAAAACTGTTATTAAGACTTGAGAATATTTTATGGCATACAAAACTCACATATTCTAAGTTGTTCTCACCTATCTGCCTATGTTGTTGTTGTTGTTATTTGCCGTTGAGTCGGCCCTGACTCATAGCGACCCCTCCTTGAGTTTCCGAGGCAGTATCACTACGGAAGCAGGATTGCCCAACCTTCCTTCCGAAGAGTGGCTGGTGGGTTTGAACCGCCAGCCTTCTGGTTAGCAGTCAAGTGCCTTAGGCACTATGCTACCAGAGCTCCTTATCTGCCTATAGAATTATGAAATTATGTCTGAAGATTTACCAACAGGAAGTACATTACATGCCTAAGGCATGTGCTGTGCTATTGGACTTGGGTGGCAACAAATGCCACCATTTGCCAGTAGTAGTCTTTGCTTTCTTATCTATACAATTGAGATAGCATTAGTAGCTACCTTATGGGTGACTGTAAATATGTAAGATTTAACGAACAACAACAACAAAAAAAAAGCCATTGAGTCATTTCTGACTCATGGCAATCCCCGGTGTATCAGAGTAGAACTGTGCTCCACAGGTTTTTTTATGGTTGTGTTCTCTCAGAAGTTGATTCTAAACATTTCTTCTGAGCTGCCTCAGAGTGGACTGAAACCACCAGATTTTCAGTTAGAAGCTCAGTGCTTAACCATTTGTGCCACCCAGAGACTCCTGAGTAAGAAAGATAATATTTGTTAAATGCTTACTTCAGAACTTGCCATGAAGTTGTATTCCAGAAATGATAGCTCCTGTTCTTACCCTCTTCTCCTGATGACGGTGGTGACGACAATGAGGATGATGATGGTGGAGATTTACACTATTATCATCTAGTCCAAATATCATCTGATGTTTGAACTTCCTCTGAACCAAATGGTCTTTTAGCCTCTGATTGTCTTCTTAATGAGAAACTCACTACCTTCAAAGAAAACATTCTATACAAAAAAAGATTTATTTTAAATTTTTCTTTCTTTCACTGAGTTACACTCTTCAGATATTCAACCCACTTTGTTCTTATTCTTCTGATGTAAAGCTTCTGGTAGTTTTGTAATTCATACAGTATTGGCAGAATCTTTCTAAAAAAAAAAAAAAAAGTTTAAGAGTCTATGTCAGGTCCCTTAATAATATGTATATGCTTTATCCAGTAATGACATTTCCACTCATTTTATAAAACATAGTAAAGGCAAAATGTAATAAAATGTTTAAAGGTCAAAACACACACACATACAAAATTGAGTGCTGTACAAAGACCAGTCTAAGTGTTGGTTCATATGAAAGTCTGAATTCCACATACAAATGGAGTTGGAGGGTATCCAAGTTTGTCGATATATATTAAACTAGGGCAACACCTATATACTCTGAAACTCTGAGCTGGTCGTCCTCACTGTGAATTTTTACATTAGAATCTATCATCTCTTTGTTTTACAGAAAGATGTTTTTAAGATCTATTTTGATTTTAGTATCATGTGAATTTAATTTTATTGCACTAGCCTGAGTTACTGAAATAATTGAGGCTGGAGGTTGAATTCTCCTAAGAATTCAATGAGACAAGTCACTTTATTTAATGGAAGGGACACTGAGTCCAAGAAAGTATATAGGATTTACCCAAACTATATCCAGCTAAGGAGCCCTGGTGGAGTAGTGGTTAAAGCACTTGACTGCTAACCGATAGTCATCAGTTCAAAACCCCCAGCCAATTCACAGGAGAAAGATGTGGCAGTCTCCTTCTATAAAGTTCACAGCCTTGGAAACCCTATGGAGCAGTTGTACTCTGTCCTATAGGGTTGCTAAGTGTTAGAATCGACTCAATGGTAATTTCCCAGCTAAAATCAGAACTAAAATCTAGTAATACATTATTCTTTCACTTTAACACTGTTTACATGGTAACTAATTTTTTCATGGGAGCTCTGGTAGCATAGTGTCTAAAGCACTTCACTGCTAACCAGAAGGCTGGTGGTTCAAACCCACCATCCACTCCTCGGAAGGAAAGTTGGGCAATCTACTTCCGTAGTGATACCGCCTTGGAAACCCAAGGAGGGGTTGCTATGAGTCGGGGCCGACTAGATGACATATAAAAACAACAACAACAATTTTTTCATGACTCAGCGTTTAGTTAGATAGGTTGAGTTATACATGACCATTTCTCTCTCAGGAGGAAAAACTTTGACTGGAAGTCATATTGTCACCCTGAGAGGATTCAAAAGCACTAGGAAAAAGAAACCAGAAAGAACAGTGGGTAATACAAGAAAGACTTAATTATGGCTTTCTAATCACTGGGATGGTATTCTCTGCTTTAAAATTTTATTGTGAGGATTAAATGAAATAATTTAAGTGGCATGCCTCATAAACCATTAAGATTTATGAGAGAATTTTTAAACTGAATTCGACCCACAGAAATCAGTTATTTGCCTCACACAAGTGTTTTCCTTTTAATATACATTTGTTTCTAATGTTTAAAGATCTGAAGATTTCATGCTTTAGAGATTTGCACTTCCTGATTCTCATAAAAGAACAGAAAATTTGGTAAAATGGCCTGATAATCCTAAAGGCTAAAGCTGAGCAGCAGCTGTGCCCTTAGGTCTCCAATTTGCCACAGTCCTCTCTGGTCCCTATTGTATGTCACCCAGCCTGATTAACACATTATGATATAGGTCCCTGAAGTCCATTGAAGATGCAATTACTGATGGAATAGAATTGTGGATGTTTATATCTAGTCATTCCCAACTCCTCACTGTCATCGGTTCGATTCTGACTCAAAGCAGCCCTATAGGACACAGTAGAACAGCCCCGTAGGGTTTCTAAGGCTGTAAATGTTTATGGAACTGGGTTGCCTTATTTTTCTCCCACAGAGTAGCTGGTGGATTTGAACCACTGAACTTTTGGTTAGCAGCTGAATGCCTTAGCCACTGAGCCAGCAGAGCTGCTATCTAGTCATATAGTGGTGAGGAAATTAAGTTGCTTCCTCAGTAATCATATTCACTTAAATAATAATAAAACCTCACTGCCATCAAATCTATTCAGACTCATAGTTACCCTCATTGGGTTTCCAAGGCTGTATATCTTTACTGAAGCAGATTGTCTCATCTCTCTTCCACAAAGCAGCTAGTGGCGTTGAACCACCAACCTTTTGGTTAGCAGTCAAATGCCTTAACCATGGTACCATGAGAGTGACTCATTTTTCCTGGCTTCTCATTTCTATTGCTTTGGCCCCAGTTTCCCCTAGGATATCATGAGAAGGTCTACCTCCTGTGGGCTGATGAAATTGTTTGCAAGCTCAGTGGCCTAGCAGTATTAAAACCTCTAGAGGTGGAGGCTACGGCCTACAGTGTCCATTCCACACTCTGAGTTTTCCTAGAACATTCCTCCTTTTTGTGGTTATTCCTCTAATTTCTATAGAGCATGAGCTAAGGGAATGAGGCAAATAGAGAAAAGAAAGTGTGAATATTTGAATTCTTCATGCTCTGCATGAGGCAAGCAATCCAGAAGGAGCATGGGATGGCAGATACATGCAAACTTTGTCTGAAAAGGTGCCATTGTGAATTTGGTTGCAATGAGCAGAACTGTGTCCCTGGTTAGTATAAAACCCAATTGAAGGCTGTAGCAGCTTCTCCTCAGTGCACAAAACAGCTTCAACTCCCAGCTGAACATATTGCACACAAAACAGTATTTTCCATGCCACTTGCATGGAACATGAGCATCTTGCTGTCTTTAATTAAGAAGTTAACTGGACCATGAAGTATTGCCCAAGTAAATAAAAGTGATTTGTACTAAGTCAGAGCAGTGCATTAGGTGCCTTTGCATTTCTTTGCTCACACATAAATTACTGAGATGATTAAAAATTGCACTGCAATGTTGCTTGCCATTCCCCAAATGGATCTGTTTTTTTTTTTTTTTTCCCCATGTCATAATTTATTGTGGACAATAGTGTGAACTACCTATTTACTTCTTTTTTTTTTTTTTTCTTTTAAGCAGACACACAGACTTTGACACTTAATAGTATGGTTTATTTGTTTGTGTATCTTGGAAAGCAGATAATTGTTTGAAGGCTTTTGGTAGCCTTAGAATTAAAATGGGCTGACAAAATCTTTGTTGTTTTGTTAATTTGGGAGAAATTGACTGTGCATGGTTTTCTTAAATGAAAACCAGAATGGAAGTATAAGAGTTACTAGGAGCTTTGATCTTATATCATTTGTACTCTTCTGGAAGAAGTAGAGCCAAACTTAAAATGAGGATGAGAATATCTAATTTATAGGATTTGAGAAGCTTTGAGCAAGTGCTGTTCCAAGTTTGTTCTTGTTGTCTGTCATGGCACTTGAAGATCCCCTATGAGAATCTCATTTAATTGAAGACTTCTGAGTCTCTCAGAAATGTTTACATATCCCAAACTGCTACCTCAAACACCACTACTTCCCATGTGCAAACACATTTCCACAAAGGATTTGAAGCAGCTTATGAGAAATATGTACAGTAGCACAGTCTTAAAAGATATATGGGTCAAGACCAAGAAAAATGTAAATAAGAATAGTAGGTAGAGATGGTAGCAGTTAATGGAATCCAGGGGGACAGGAAAGAAGGTCCAATATAGTTACTTTCACTAAGCCTGGAGTTTGGCTTTGAAGTTTCCAAACAGACAGACTCAATCTATTGAAGGAGACCTAATATTTATACCCTCAAGAGATTAAATTAAAATTATACTGGGGAAGGAGGAGAGTAAGGCTGGGAGTATGATATTCTAGAAAATGCCTCGTTTCAAAGTTATAGAAATTGGGTTCTCTTCTCGATTGTCCTAATGGCCAGCAGTGAGACCTCAAGCAGGTCAGTTCTTCTCACTACTTTCAGTTTATCTGTGAACTGAAGAGGCTGGATATGATCAGTGGTTTCCTAATCCTTTGGAAGCCATTTTTTCCCCCTAAAATACCAAAATCTAAATCAGAGGGTAGCTAAGTTGCTATGGTTGTCCAAAGATTAGATCCTGCAACCCAGTCACACTGACTGCTCAGTCTCTTTGTCACCATCTGTGATAGTTGGAGTTGTGTGTCAACTTGGCTGGACCACATTTCTGAGTGGTTTAAGCAGTTGTGATGTGGGTTATTCCCATGATGAAATCAGATGTGTATGTCTTGAGCAACCAGTTGGTTGAAAGGGAATTTCCCTACTTCCAGTATATTTATGGACATCCTGTTCTGCTACTTACAAATGTCCATGAGTGAATGACCCACCATTAGGCCTGGAGATCTTAGATTCATCATTCCTTGGAGACAAAAACCGGTTTACTGCCTGCCAACCTTGAGCTCATCAGCCTCTGCAGGGGCATGAGTCAGGAAAAGCAACCAGCTTAACTTTTGATCCAAGAACTTGGGACTTGCCAGTTTCTATAAGTGTGTAAGCCATTTTCCTAAAATTTGTCTTAGATAAATTTCTCTTTCTCTCTCTCTCTATAAGCTTTACTGGTTTTGCTTCTCTAGAGAACGCAGCCTAACACACCATCTACAGGTGACCTTAGGATGTCAGTGTCCTCCCTAGGTGGTGTCCTATTGACTGCAGTCTGACAACTGTAAGACTGGATGAAAATTAAGCCTGGCCTGCATTCAGACCTCTGCTCAAATGGCATCTCATGGCGCCCTTCCCTGACTACCCAATATAAAACATACCCCTTACTCAATACCTTTATATTCCTGCATTATGTTGTGTCATGTTATGTTATATTATTTTTTTATATATTTATTTTAACCACTTGTCTGTCACTTTGTCACATGGTGGCTTATGTGTTTCTTGATTTTAGAAGTTATGTTGGTATTTAAAATTCCTGCAAGGTTCCTCATGGTGGACAAGCTTCAGTGTACCTTCCAGACAAAGACAAACAGGGAAGAAGAAATTGGCAATCTACTTCTGGGGTATGTTGGGCAGGGGAACTGGCCAGCAAAACCTTATGGATGACAGCAGAACATTGTCAGATACAGTGCCAGAAGATGATACCCTCAGATTGGCAGGCACTCAAGATACAACTAGGGAAGACCTGCTTCCCCAAAGTAGAATTGACCTTAATGATGTGTTTGTAGTAAAGCATTTGGAACCTTCATTTACTGATGTGTCATGTTTCAAAATGAGAAGAAATAGCTACAAATATCCATTAAGCATCTGAATGTGGAAGTGGTCAAAAATGAAATGGAATGCATAAGAATCAATATCCTGTGTACTAGTGAGCTAAAATGGACTCGTACTGGCCATTTTGAATTGGGGAATCATATGGTCTGCTATGCTGGGAATGACAAATTGAAGAAAAATGTTATCTCGTTCATTGTCAAAAAGAACATTTCAAGATCTATCCTGAAATACAATGCTGTGAGTGATAAGGTAATATTCATATACCTAAAAGAAGGACAAGTTAATAAGACTTTTTTTTTTTTTTCAAATGTAACCACTAATGCCAAAGATGAATAAGTTGCACATTTTTACTAACTTCTGCCATCTGAATTTGATCAAACATGCAATCAAGATGTATTAATAATTACTGGTGATTGGAGTGTGAATGTTAGAAACAAAGAAGGTTCAATACTGGAAAATATGGCCTTGGTGATAGGAATAACACCAGAAATCACATGATAGAATTTTGCAAGAACAATGACATGTTCATTGCAAATACATTTTTTCAACAAATGAATGATGACTATAGAAATGGGTAACATTAAGAATAATGGGAATTCCAGAGCACTTAATTGTGCTCATGAAAAACCTGTATGTAGACCAGGAGGCTGTCGTTCAAACAGAAAAAGGGGATACTTCATAGTCTAAAATCAGGAAGGGTGTGCATCAAAGGTTGTATTCTTTCACCATACTTATTTAATCTATGTGCTGAGCAAATAATCTGAAGACTCATTAACAACTTGAAATATGCAGATTACACAACCTTGCATGCTGAAGTGAAGAGTGCTTGAAGCTCTTACAAAGATTAAAGACTACAGACTACAGTATGGATTATACCTCAACATAAAGAAAATGAAAATACTCACAGCTGAACCAATAAGGAGCATCACAATAAATGGAGAGAAGACTGAAGTTGTCAAAGATTTCATATTACTTGGATCCACAATCAATCCCATGGATGGAGTAGTCAATAAATCAGACAATATATTGCACTGGGTAAATCTATTGCAAAAGAACTAAAAGAACTAATGCTAAAGAGCAAAGATGGCACTTGGAAGACTAAGGGGCACCTAATCCAAGCCATGGTATTTTCAGTAGCCTCATATGCATGTGAAAGCTGGACAATGAACAAGGAAGACCAAAAAAAGAATTGATGCTTTTGAGTTGTGGTGTTGGTGAGGGATACTGAAAGTACCTTGGACTGCCAGAAAACAAACAAATCTGTCCTGCAAGAATTGCAGCTGGAATGTTCCTTGGAAGTGAGAATGACAAGACTTCCTCTTACCTACTTTGGTCATGTTTTTGGAAGGGACAATCCCTGGACAAAGATATGATGATTGGTAAAGTTGAGGGTCAGCAAAAAAGGGGAAGACCCTCAATGAGATGGATTGACACAGTGGCTATGATGATGGGGTCATGTACAGCAAGGATTGTGAGATGGTGCACAACAGGTCAGTGTTTTGTTCTGTTGTACATAGGGCTGCAATGAGTCAGAGCTGACTCGATGGCACCTAACAACAGCAACAACATATATATGGACCTCAGCAGATGGAATACACAGGAATCAATTCAACTACATCTGTGGGAAGAAGTGATAGGGAAGCTCAATATCATTAGTCAGAACAAGGCCAGTACAAGCGAAGCTGAAGAAAATTAAAACACGTCTGTGAGACTGAAAGTATGACCTTGAGTATATTATACCTGAATTTAGAGACCATCTCAAGAATAGATTTGATCCATTGAACACTAATTAACAAAGACAAGACAAGTTGTTGGAGAACATTAAGGATATCACACATGAAGAAAGCAAACGGTTATTAAAAAGAGAGAAAAGAAAAAGCAGACAAAAATAGATGTCACAATTGCCTCTGAAACTTGATATTAGACATAGAGTACTTAAAGTGAAAGGAAGAAATGATGAAATGAAAGACTTGAAAAGATTTTAAAGGGCAGCTTGAAATGACAAAGTATTATAATGAAATGGAGTTAGAAACTAAAAGAACACTCAGAATTTCTCAAGCTGAAAGAATGGAAGAAAAATGCAATATTAAAGAATTCTATGGGCAAAATATTGGACAATGTGCAAGAGGTACAGATAATAAAGATAAATACTTTTACAAAACATATATTGGACAATGCTTGAAGCATCAAAAGAATATGGAAGTAGTATACAATCACTGGACCAGAAAATATTTGTCCATGTTCAACCATTTCAGGAGGTAGCAAATGATCAAAGACCAATAGTATTGAAGGAAGAAGTCCAAGCTGCACTGAAGGCATTGATGAAAAACAGGCTCCAGGAATTGATAGAATGCCAATTGAGATGTTTCAACAAATGGATGCAACTTTGAAAGTGCTCACTTGTCTATGCCTAGAAATTTGGAAGATAGCACCTGGTCAACCAAGTGGAAGAGGTCCACATTTATGCCCATTCCAAAGAAAGATGATCCAACAGAACACAGAAATCATCAAACAATATCATTAATATCACATGCAAGTACAATTTTGCTGAAGATAATTGAAAACCAGTTGAAGTAGTATATCAACAGGGAACTGCCAGAAATTCAAGCCAGATTCAGAAGAGGACATGGTACAAGGGATAACATTGCTCATGTCAGGTGGATCTTGGCTGAAAGTAGAGAATACCAGAAAGATGTTTACATGTGTCTCATTGACTATGCAAAGTCATTTGACTGTGTGGATTATTACAAAGTATGGAGAACATTGTGAATAATGAGAATTCCAGAATACTTAATTGTGTTCATGAGGAACCTGTATACAGACAAAGAGGCAGTCATTCAAACAGAACAAAGGGATACTGCATGGGTTAAAATCAGAAAAGTTGTACATCAGGGTTGTATCCTTTCACCATATTTATTCAATCTGTATGCTGAGCAAATAATCTAAGAAACTGGACTGCATGAAGAAGAACACAGCATTAAGATTAGAGAAAGAGTCATTAACAAACTGTGGTATGCAAATTACACAATCTTGCTTGCTGAAAGTGAAGAGAACTTGAAAAACTTACTGATGAAGATCAAAGACTACAACGTTCAGTATGAATTAAACCTTAATATAAAGAAAACAAAAATCTTCACAACTAGACATATAAACAACATCATAAATGGAGAAAAGATGGAAGTTGTCAAGGATTTCATTTTACTTGGATCCACTATGAATGCCAATGGAAGCTTGTTGTTCTTATGTGCCATCAAGTTGGCCCCAACTCATAGTGACCCCTCCTTGGGTTTTCAAGGCAGTATCACTATGGAAGTAGATTGCCCAGCCTTCCTTCCGATGAGTGGCTGGTGGACTTGAACCACCAGCCTTCTGCTTAGCAGTCAAGTGGCTTAGGGACTATGCTACCAGAACTCCTAAAGGGTCATGCTCCAGGTGAGGCTTGAACTCACAAACTTGGCATTGTTCTGTATGTACTGTATAAGTACCATGTGCTACTCGATTGTGCCACTGGAGCAGTAGTCACTAAATCAAATGATATACTGTGGTAGTTAAGTTTGTGTGTCAACTTGGCTGGGCCTGGTTGAGTGGCTGGGCAGCTGGATATAGTATTCCCTATGATGAGACTGCTAATCAAATCTATGGTGAATCTACTGCTAGCAGCTGAGTAGCTGCCTTAGGGTTGTGGTCTGCTTCCTGTATATAAGGAGAAGCCTTGGGAAACAGTCTCTAGCTTATGGCACTCTTAAACCCTGGATGTAGCTATTTCATTGTTCAGCAGCCTGCCATGCTCTGCCAAACTTGAGACTTTCAATGGACTTGAATTAATATCCTGCCATGTGGTCTGGTAACATCAGGACTGTGCCTTTTTACTCGTCAACTTTGGACTTGTCAGTCTCAGCAGCCAGCAGCTGCCTGAGTGAAGAAAAGCCTCTAGCTCCATTGGGCCTAGAGCAACAGGCAGAGCTGAAGGCCAAGGTTGAGGGACTTTCACCCAGCCCCTACAGCCGGGCTGGCACTTTGAACTTGGACTTAAAGCTTCCTAACTGTTACAGAATAAACTCCTGTTTGTTCAAGCATCCCATTTGTGGTATATATTGCTGTAAGAGCAGCACTAGCTAACCAAAACGCAATATTGTATTTAGGCAAATGTGCTATGAAAGAACTTTTTAGATGTCAACTTGAGGACTAAAGTGTGTTTGACCTAAGCCATGGTGTTTTCAGTAGCTTTATATGCATATAAAAGCTAAACAATGAATAAAGAAGACTAGAAAAGAAGTGATGCCTTTGAGTTATGGTGCTGATGAACAATATCGCCTATCCCAGAAGAACAAATAACACTGTCTTGGAGAAGTACAGGCAGAATTCTCCATAGAAGCAAGATGAGACATCCTCTCATGTATTTTGGACATGTTATCAGAAGGAACAATCCCTGGAGAAAGACATTATACTTGATAAAGTGTCAGTGAGTAAGAGGAAGACCTTCAACTAGATGAATTGACACAGTGTCTGCAACAATAAGCTCAAGTGTGGCAAGCATTTGAGGCTGGTACAGAACTGGGCAGTGTTTCATTCTGTTGCGTATAGGGTCACTATAAGTCAGAGCTTACTTGATGGCATCTAACACAACAACCACCATCTGTTGTTTATATGTTATTTTTAATACACACATACACAGTATACTATTATATTAAAGGTGCATCACAGGAGAATGATGTGGCAGTCTGCTTCCGTAAAGATTACAGCCTTGGAAACTCTACGGGGCAGATCTCTGTTGTGCCGCTATGAGTCAGAATTTTCTTGATGACAACAAGTTGATTTTTTTAAAAAAAAAGTATACTATTAGATATTGCTGTACTTACCTGTTAGTTTTCCCTGTAAATATATAATCTCCATGAAGGCAGGGAATGAGAAAGACAGTGCTAGGTTGCATTTAAGACAGCTGTTGAACACTGACTTCCTTGATTCAGACTTTTGCTCCATCATTTACTAGCTTCATGACCTTGGGCAAATGACTTAACCCTTCTTTGCATCACTTCCCTCATCAATGAGCATAATAATAACACTACCTCATAAACTTATCACAACTTTACAAGAGTTATTTTATACAAAGTTTGTAGAACAGTGTACTACATGTAAAAACCAAAAAAAAAAAAAAAAAACCTCACTGCCATCGAGTCAGATCTGACTCACAGCAACCCCTCATTGGGTTTCTGAGGCAGTATCACTGTGGAAGTAGATTGCCCAGTCTTCCTTCCAAAGAGTGGCTGGTGGGTTTGAACCACCAGCCTCTGGTTAGCAATAAAATGCCTTAGGCATTACTCCACCAGAGCTCTATTACATGTAAAGCACTATATAAAACCTGAATATAATGATCATTTATTATTATTAGCATTTTTTTTTGTTGTTATATGTTTACCACTGTATTCCCAGTTGCTAAGCTAGTTGATGTCACCTGAAAGAAAGAAAAAATTTTTGTGAAAGAATTAATGATCTCTTAAGACCCTTCTGTCATAAAGATTATATGAGAACTTCTTAGCTAGAAAGACAGAAACAAATTTCTCTTAAATTGGAACTTACAAATTGATCATTTACATACTAACTATTAAGTTGAGTAGAAGAGGATATGACCAAATACATGAGATGAAGTCATGGGGGAGCACAAAGTAGGCGGAAAAGATAAAAGTGGTACTAAAGTTATTAAACCCCCATATTTAGTTGCTTTGCATTTTAGCACTACTCTAAACCTTGATTCTTGCCACCCATAGTATAATGAAAGCTTCCAAGTATGATGCTGTGTATTACAGACAAAACAGTTTAATAGAACATAATTAGCACTCCCAGCCCTTCACATCTTTGGGCTCCTCTTTCTCATCACTACAGCATATGGACACTGTCTTACACTTTTATTTCCAGGAACATCCCAGCCACTTATAATTACTCTTTGCTGCTGAGACCTCTTCTTGTTTATTTCATAAATAACACTTAAGAGGAAAAGATACATACCAGAGTTTACTCTAGTGTGTTCTATGCTCCTTTAATGATGGGAAGAGTCCTACTTCAGTTAGATAGCATTTCCCTGCCAATAATACTAGTGTAGAACTTGGAGAGAATTCTGGAGGGAGAAGCTGGCTTTAAGGGAGAAAGACGGAGAAAGACGTTTTAATATATTCTAAAAAGCTGTATTGTTCTTCACTCCTAACAACTTGGGAGGAAAAATTATTTTTTTTATGAATTATTTTCTTAATGTTGTTGTTGTTGTTATGTGCTGTCAAGTCGAGCCCGACTCATAGCAACCCCTCCTTGTACTCATCTCCTGGGACATCTTGTCACACCAGTGCTTTCTACTTGCTATAGGTGAGTTGCACTGTTAGTCTTAATTTTTCAAAAGCTTGTTCATTGTCACAGACTCCACGGTTTTCTCAGGAGATAAAATTTCAGAGGCTGAAAAATCACTTTGCCAAATGAAATTATAAGCTAATACTTACTCTTACTTTGATTTTGTGATCTCTATCAGCAGATAAGCATAAGCATTTGATGCAGTGCTCTATAAATTATTACCACTGATGTGTAAATGGCAGTTGTCTAAATCATGAATGGAGTGTGTTCCATTTCCATGAATGATTCTGTTTTTATTAGCAATGATTTTGCCTCTAGGAAAATATCAAATGCTCCACAAAGTAAATGAAGCTTTTTAAGACTGGTAAGTGTTTTGCACAGGTACTTGTTGCATGCTGGAGGGAGAGGAAGACGTAAGGTAGACTGTGGCCAAAATGTTGTTGTTGTTGTTGTTATGTGCCGTCGAGTCAACCCCGACTCATAGAGACCCCTCCTTGGGTTTCCGAGGCAGTATCACTACGGAAGTAGGATTGCCCAACCTTCCTTCCGAGGAGTGGCTGATGGGTTTGAACCGCCAGCCTTCTGGTTAGCAGTCAAGTGCTTTAGCCACTATGCTACCAGAGCTCCCGTGGCCAAAATAGTCATGTTGAAAAAGTGAAGAATTTGACTATTCACTTTACCTTCCCATTTGGTACAAAAAGGTGGCATTTCTCCACCTAGTATGCCACAGCTTCCATTTTACAATAGCAGAGTCAAAGAAATAAAAAGTGGCATCCCTCCTTAGTAGAAGACAAGCACATACGGTGTGATAATTGCAGTTTTCTACCATCAAACTTTGTACATTGGTTTTAGCCCTCAGTTAAGGCTCAGACCTTAATTAAATATGAGATGAATGTTTATGGAAAGATGTATTATCTCATGAAGAGATGAGAAATGGAGCTGAGTTTATTTTTAAGTAATTAATACATGGGTATTCATATCACTGGATGAGAATAGTTTTGGCGTTTGCTCTTGTCTTTGGCTGTAAACAAACCTAAGTCTTTCACTATTTCTTAGCATTCTAGATAGCATTTGACTTGTCTTCACTTGAGAATTTTCTGAGATGTGTAATTCACCTCCATGCTTTCAATAACTGCCACAAGGTTCACAAAATTACGAAGTGTTCCATTCTTCCTCATCATATCTCAGCAGCACTTAGGTTAGGGAAATAAAGGAAGAAGTTTAATGAAAAGAAAATAGGATTTGACAATATTATGGCAGAAGTTTGTGTGAAAGATGGCCAACACCCACACCATCATGGATAATAGAGGACAATAAGGAGTTTTGGTATTGTGTAGTGGTTAAGGCATTGGGTTCCTCACCAGAAGGTTGGCAAGTCAAACCCACCAGATGTACTGTGGGAGAAAGATGACGTAGTCTGCCTCCATAAAAATTTAAAGTCTTGGAAATCCTTTGGAGACAACTCAGTGACAGTGGGTTTGGTTTTGGTTCTATGGGTGAAGGTACTGGAACTCTTTCCATTAGGGTCCTCAGCACCACAGTGCAACATCACAGGGGTCATGATCCTGTGGGATTCAACAGTGTTAATTAATTATACAACAAAGCCACATGTTACAATTAAAAAATCCACCATATAGCAGAAACTGTATATGTGCGTGTGTATGTGTGTATATGCTTCATTATCCTGGAAAAGTTGTGAAATCACTCATCAAGTACAGTATCTGTGATATTACATATATAACTTATACAGTAAATCTAATGTCCAAGAAAACTACTGGCTCCTTGGACAATTTCCTAACAGGAAATGGTGGATGGTTAGAAAATTTTAAACTGTTCCTAAGTGCCTGCAGGATTTTGTTGCTCCTTGGAAGGAAGTCTGGGCAATCTACCTCTATAGTGACACTGCTTTGGAAACCCAAGCAGGGGTCACTGTGAGTTGGATACGATTTGACAGCAATGGATTTTATCTCTAATGTTAATATATATTAATAGATTTGTTATGGAGATTAAATGAGTTAATAGGTATTTTAGCATTTGAATTAAAGTGTTGGTGAAGAATATTGAATATACCATGGATTGCCAGAAGAACAAACAAATCTATCTTAGATGAAGTACAGCCAAAAGGCTCCTTGGAAATGAGGATGAAGTCTCTTCCCCTCACGTATTTTGGTCTTGTTGTCAGGAGAGACCAGTCCCTGGATAAGAATATCATGCTTGGTAAAGTAGAGAGTCAGTGAAAAGAGGGAGAGCCTCAATGAGATTGATTGAGTTAGTGGCTGCAACAACAGTGGACTCAAGCATAGCAAGGATTGTGAGGATGGCATAGGACCAGGCAGTGTTTCATTGTGTTGTACATAAGGTTGCCGTGAGTCAGAACTGATTCCACAACACCTAACAACAACAACAACAACAAAAATAGGTACAAAAGCACCTAGCAGAGGGCCGGGTCCATAGTTATTGCTCAGAAATGTTTACTGATTTGAATTTAAATAATGTGTGATTAGACTTCATATTGTAATAGCTACCATAGATTGATTATTTATCATGCAGGACATGTTGTTGACATAAAATTACCTCATGTGTTTCTTGCATTAAACTCTATGAAGGATCTGTTATTCAGATCCTTTATTTAGAAATGAGCTACCAAAGGCTTAGAAAGGTTTTAGAAGAATAAACATCACATATTCCAACAGTTTGACTCTAAAACACATGCGCTTAATTGGAGTACTATTCTTTAACTGATAGACTATAATTACCATTGACTTATACAGTTTGTCTAAATTACTTTCTCTGAAACTCTAAGAAACATGCAGGGTCCTTGCCAGTTCCACAAAGAAATATTGTTGTTCATGTTAGCTACCATCAAGTTGCCCCCTGACTCTTGGCAATCCCATGTGTTAAAGAGTAGAAATGCTGCATAGGATTTTCAAGGCTGTGAGCTTTAGGGAAGCAGTCTGCCATGTCTTTCTTTTGCAGAGCTTCTAGATGGGTTCAAACTGCCAGCGTTTAGGTTAGCAACTGATTGCAAATTACTTGTACCACGCAGCTCCTCTATGAAGACAAGAGCACCTTATTTACTCTGTTTGCCCATTGCTATCTTTGTAGTCTCCACTGCAGAGGGCTCCTCTCCTCTAGTTTGTCTTTGTGCAGTCATAACTTCTATGGAGGCCTATTTTCTTTCAAATCATAGATCTTCTAAAATGTATCACCTTCCACTACACTATTACTTCACACTGGCCATGCCCTTTGTTGGAATTATATTACAGCATCTGTTTCAAAATAATCAAGGACTCATTTGCAAATGAAATCCCGAAGTGAGGACAATATGGTATTCTAGAGATTTGAGGAAGGAGCTCTGGTAGTGTAGTGCCTAAGTCATTTGACTGCTAATCAGGAGGCTGGTGGTTCAAACCCACCAGCCACTCCTTGGAAAGAAGATGGAGCAATCTACTTCCATAGAGATAGCACCTTGGAAACCCAAGGAGGGGTCGATGTGAGTCGGGTCTGGCTTGACGGCACATAACACCAACAAGAAGAGATTTTGTTTTCTTTGCATGTTTACTTCCAGAACCTTAGACTACAAATTAATTATTAAATTCTGAAGCATGCTACCAGTTTCTCATTCTGGTTCACCAAATGAACTGAGATTGACTTCCAGTAAGATGGAGGAATAGGCAGACAAGCTACACAGATCCTCTTCAACAAAGAAAAGAGAAACCAATCAACAGAGATATAGAAGATAATCCTGGAGGCCTGAGCTTTGACAGGAAGTATATAGAATTGGGTTAAGCATAAACAAGTGGAAAACCTGAATGAAAACAGACACAGAACTGCAGACTGCCAACTACTTTGACAGCACCAACAGCCTGAATATTTCCAAGTGGTGCTGGGACCTCAGCATTGACCTAAACATCAGCCTGACAGTTGTTTTGGGTGGCTTCTTGGCACCAAGGGGCCTCGGGAGCAGATTTTTTTGTGTGTGTCTGAGCCTGTCAGAAGGTGGCAACCCCCTAACAACTGGAGTCTTTGCTGAAATTGAGCTGCAGGCCTGTGAATAACAGTACAATGTCAATATTAGCAGCCCACTCAAAGCCCTAGAAACTGCCCCTACCAATAGGGAACTTCCCTTCTCCTGATCTTCCACTTCCACCTTCTCCACCAATAACTTCACTCATCCAATAGAAGAAATCACATTCAGCCACCATAATACCTCCCGGTTTGAACTCTAAATCCTCTTTATGACAAATGGAAACCCATATCCACATTCCACATAGTGACTCCACCATCACAAAGAAAACTGCAGAGCAACCCAGCATACCTGATTAATTACTAAAAAATAAATTACACCAGCTTTACCTTTTCAAAATATTAAACCATAAAACCAAGACAAAACAAATCAATACATAACCAACAGTTAAAGACAATCTCAAAATATCTAGGAAATAACAGGCAACCTTAAATGAAACAAACAAACAAATAATAAAACAGGGACAAGGCATTAGAAGCAAAACCACAAACAAAGGTCTCATTAAATATGGAGGAAGAGGAGGCAATAGAATTCTCTGAGAAGGAATTTACAAGATATGTTTATAGAGCTTTATAAGAGTCTAAGAAACCCCAAACAGAAGCAAGGAGAACACAGACAGTTCCCTGGAAGAACTCAGGAAAATCATTCAAGAACAAAATAACAAGATTAATGCACAATCAGAACTCATACAAAAACAGCAGCTAGAATTCCAGAAGATGAATACCAAAATGACAGAATTGCACAATACAGATGAATCACAAAAGAGTAGGTTAGAACTGGCTGAAGAACACATATCTCAACTAGAAAAAAAAATCTGTGGACACCAGCTTGGATGAAGAAAAATCAGAACAAAGATTTAAGAGAAATGAAGAGAACCTAAGAATTATATGGGATGACATGAGAAGAAACATCATACGACCCATTGGAATTCCAGAACAAGGGAATGTGAATAATTAGCACTGAGAAAATTGTGGAAGACCTGCTAACAGAAAACTTCTCCCATATCATGAAAGAAGAAAAGATATTTGTTCAAGAAGCTCATAGAACCCCACACAAGATAGATCCCAAGAGAAAAACACCAAGGCATATTATAGTCAAACTCTCCAAAACCAAAGACAAAGAAAAAATTTTGAGAGCTACCCAGGACAAAAGAAGTATTTCTTATAATAATCAAACAGTTAGGCAGAGCTCCAATTACTCAGCAGAAACTATGCAGGCAAGAAGCCAATGTGATGGCATATATAAAACACTGAAGGAAACGAACTTCCAACCAAGAATCCTATATCCAGCCAAATTATCCATCAAATATGAGGGTGAAATCAAGGTATTCCAGACAAACTGAAATTAAGGGATTTTGTGAAAACCAGACCAACCCTACAAGAAATGCTTAAGGAAGTCCTCCCAATAGAGAATCCACAACAGAGATCAAAAAAATCAGAATACTTGGCATCAACACTAAAACCAAATCAGAAATAGAAACTCATTTAAAATAAGACCATGAAACATTGTACACTAAAAACCAAAGAAGTCAATCAGCACATGACAACAGCAACTAACCTATCAGAGGGAATAAAACTTCTAGGTACAAACTTACAAATGGAGAGGAAAACAGGACAATGACTTCACAGTACACACTGTTCTAAAAATGCAGAAACAAGAATACACTCCAAGGTAATCCCAGAGAGAATTAACAATCTCCCTAAGTAAATCCAGAAGGAAGGAAAACATATGGGTTTAATAAGCACAAAACCAACAATAAAGAAGAAAAAGGAGAAAGCATTAGCCAACAAACTGAACTCAGCACAGAAAAGTATATGGACCAAGGAAACACCAACAACACAACCAAAAAAAACACAATAGAATGACAGCAATCAATTCATACCTATCACTAATTACACTCAATGTGAATGGACTAAATGCACTTATCAAGAGAAAGAAAGTGGCAGACTGGATGAGAAAAGAAGGCCCATCAATATGCTGCCTACAAGAGACCCACCTTAGACACAAAGATAACAACAAATTAAGAGTTAAAGGATGTAAAAAAATATACCAAGTCAAGGGAAACCAAAAAAGAGCAGGAGTACCAATATTAATATTTCTGATAAAATAGACATTAAGGTGAAAAACATCACAAGAGACAAAGAGGGACATTATATGATGCTGAAAGGGTCAATTGACAAAGAAGATGTTACAATAATAAATATTTATGCACCCAATGAAAGTGCCCCAAAATATGTGAAGCAAATATTAACTGAATTAAAAGGGATGATAGACAATTCTACAATAGTAGGAGAAGATTTTAACACACCACTTTCAAATAGAAACAGGTCAACTAGAAAAAAACTCAACAAAGATACAGAAGAACTAAACAATACAATCAACCAACTCAAACTCAGACATATACAGAGCATCTCACCCAACAAAAGCACAATTCACATTCTTCTCCAGTGCACATGGATCCTTCTCCAGAATAGACCATATGCTAGGACACAAAATAAGCCTCAATAAATTCAAAAGCATTGAAATACTACAAAGCATCTTCTCAGACCACAATGCTATAAAATTAGAAATTAATAATAAGAAGAGCAAGGAAGAAACATCAAACATATGGAAGATGAACAACTCACTGTTTAAAAAGTACTGAGTAATAGAACATATAAAAACTGAAATTAAAAAAAATTCCTAGACAGAAATGAGAATGAAGATACATCATACCAAAAACTATGGGAAATAGCAAAAGCAGTACTCAGATGACAGTTTATAACAATAAATGCATACATCAAAAAAGAGGAAAGAAACAAAATCAACACTCTAACTCATCAACTCCAACAACTAGAAATAGAACAACAAAAGAACCCTGCAGTGTCTAGAAGCAAGGAAAAAATAAAGATCATAGCAGAAATAAACAGAAAACAAAAAAGCCATAGAGAAAATCAACAAAACAAAAAGCTTGTTTTTCTAAAAGATTAATTAAATAGATAAACCACTGGCAGACCTAACAAAAAAAAAAAAAAAAAGAGAGAGAGAGATAAGATCTAAATCACAAGAATTGTAAACGGAAAGGGTGTCATCACAACAGAACCAACTGAAATAAAAACGATACTGACAGAACATTATGGAAAACTGTACTCCAACAGATTTGAGAACCTAGAAGAGATGCACAAGTTTCTAGAATCACAAGACCTACCTAAACTATGCCACTCAGACGTAGAAAACTTGAACAGACCTATAACAAAAGAAGAAATTGAAAAGGTCATTAAAAAAAAAAAAAAAAACTTCCCACAAACCCACAAAGAAAAGTCCCTGCCATGATGGCTTCA
>NW_006921747.1:1707516-1716603 GCF_000298275.1 Orycteropus afer afer | reverse complement strand
AAAAAAAAAAAAAAAAAAAAAAAAACTTCCCACAAAGAAAAGTCCCTGCCATGATGGCTTCACTGGAGAATTTTATCAAATATTCAGAGAAGAGTTGACACCTATGCTACTCAAGCTATTCCAGAGCATAGAAAAAGATGACATACTCCCAAACTCATTTTATGAAGCAAGTAAAACACTAATACCAAAACCAGGGAAAGATACCACTAGAAAGGAAAACTACAGACCAATATCCCTTATAAACATAGATGCAAAAATCTTTAACAAAATCCTAGCCAACAAAATCCAACAACATATCAAAAAATTAATACACCTGGACCAAGTAGGATTCATACCAGGTTTACAAGGGTGGTTCAACATCAGGAAATCAATCAATGTAATCCACCACATAAACAAAACAAAAGAACCATAAAACACTACTACAGGAGACAACAAAGGATCTATGTAAATGGAAGAATCTGCCGTGCTCATGGATAGGTATACTGAATATTGTGAAAATGCCAATACTACCTAAAGCAAAGGAGTTCTGGTAGCATAGTGCCTAAGGCACTTAATGACTGCTAACCAGAAGGCTGGAGTTTCAAACCCACCAGCCACTCCTCGGAAGGGGCAACCTGCTTCCGTAGTGATACTGCCTCAGAAACCCAAGGAAGGGCCTCTAGGAGTCGGGTCCAACTCAACAGCACATAACAACAACACCTAAAGAAATCTACACATTTAATGTAATCCCAATCCAGATACCAACAAAATTTTTTAAGGACATGGAAAAACCAATTACTAACTTCATACAGAAAGGAAACAGACCTCGGATAAGCAGAGCACTACTGAAGAAGAAGAACAAAGTGGGAGGTCTCACACTCCCAGAATCTTAAAACCTACTGTACAACCACAGTAGTCAAAACAGTGTGATGTTGGGACAATGATAGACCAAAGAACAGAATCATAAGCCCAGAAATAGAGCCATCCATCTATAGTCAACTGATCTTTGACCCAAAACCCATTAAATGAGGAAGAGACAGCATCTTTAACAAATGGTGCTGGCAAAACTGGATATTTATCTGCAGAAAAATGAAAAAATACCAATACCTCACCCCATACACAAAAATAAACTCAAGCTGGATCAAAAACTTAAATATAAAACCCCAAACTATAAAATTCATCAAAGATAAATAGGGTCAAATCTGGGAGCCCTAATTTATGTCATAGACTATCAAGCATAGCCCAGAATGTGCAGGAGATAGAAGAGAAGCTAGATGACTGGTACCTTTTAAAAATTAAATTCTTATGTGCATTGAGGGAGCTCTGGTAGCATAGTGGCTAAGACACTTGCCTGCTAACCAGACGGCTGGTGGTTCAAACCCACCAGCCACTCCTCAGAAGGAAGGTTGGGCAATCCTACTTCTGTAGTGATACTGCCTCGGAAACCCAAGGAGGGGTCGCTGTGAGTCAGGGCTGACTCAATGGCACATAACAACAACAACATAACAATGTGCATTGAAAGACTTTGTCAAAAGGTAAAATGTGAACCTTCAGATTGGGAGAAAATATTTGCCTATAATAGATCTCATAAAGGACTTATCTCCAAAATCTATAGAAAACTTCAATACCTCAACACCAAAAAGACAAATAACTCAATTCACAAATGAACAAAAGACCTGAACAGACACTTCACCAAAGAAGATATACAGACAGCCAACAAGCACATGAGAAATTGCTCGTGATTATTAATCATTAGAGAGAAGTAAATCAAAACAACAATGAGATATCATTTCACCGTAGCAATTATAGCAAAGTTCAACAGGTCAGAAAACAACAAATCCTGGTGAGGTGGTAGAGAGATTGGAACTCTTATGCACTGCTGGTAGGATTGTAAAATGGTACAACCATTGTGGCAAACAGTATGGTGTTTCCTTAAAATACTGAAAATAGAAGTGCCATTTGACCCAGCAATTCCATTACTAGGAATATATCCCAAAGAGGTGAGAGATAGCATATGAACATATGTACACCTATGTTCATTGCAGCACAATTCACTATAGCAAAGAGATGGAAACAACCTAAATGCCTATCAACGGACAAGTGGATAACCAAATTATGGTACATGCACACAATGGAATTCTATGATACATTAAAGAACAATGAGGGATATATGAATGAACCTGGAAGACATTATGCTGAGTGAAATAAGTCAATCACAGAAAGACAAGTATTGTATATAAGCCCATTATTGTAAAAAGACAGAGAAGGGTTTGCTTGGGAAAGGGAACTCACTGTGTAGATTACCGGGATGGGGAAAGAAGAGGAGGGATTAATTCCAGGCTAGTCAGGACCCACACATTGACACAGGTAGGGGGAGCGATATACAGAAAGGATCTGTGACCACCATGATAATATTAGGAAATGGGAGGACACCAAATTGTGCACATAAGAGATAAACAACAGATGCTAATACCAACCAATGTGTCCACAATACTGCATTGCCATTAACACCAAACATCAAGCTACAGAAAAAGACACAAACACCTGAGACGATCAGACAGGACAGTGAACAGGAGTATACTCTAGACCAAGGATGATTCAGCTGAGGCTAATCTTGCACACACACAAGGGATATGAAATACCTGCAATTCTTACAGAGACAGACACAGAGTAATCCCTCACAGATAACCAGACACTATGGTAGAGAGATCCAATAGATCTACTGTCTCAGGACCATAGTACTGGGGGTCACCAGACTCAATTGGCACAAGAAAATACATAAAAGTCTTGTTTCGTGTCCTACATTGGTGAGTAGTGACTTGGGTCTTTAAAGCTTTCAAGTGGCCATCTAAGATGCAGCTAACAGTATCCAAGCATTGGAAGTGAAGAAGAGTGCAATAAAACAAGGGCATTTGGAAGCAATTAGCCCTAGGACATGATGGCTCATGAGACCAGAAGAACTAGATGGTGCCTGGCTACCAATGCCAGCAACTCAGGAAAGGATCAAATCTGAAGACCCTGAATAGAGTGGAGGAAAAATGTGGAACAAAATCCTAAAACTCAATAATGACCAGAATTACTGGTCAGATGAAATCTGATGAGACCCCCAATACTATGGGTCTGGAATTCATTCTGGGCCTGGAATAAAACACACCCCCAGGGGCTGGCTCTCAGCCCAATAGTTAACAAGATGTACACACTTAGCATTCAACCCAAGATGACATACCCACATACTCTATGGTAATACATCCCTTAGAGCAATAGCTCACAGGGCACCAGAGGACCAACATTCAAACTGAGGAAATGCAGGGCAAACAGGAGTGCATAAATATTAGGGGTATAGGGGAAGGGTTAAAAGGTAGGGAGGGGAGGAGACTGGGTTAGGACTGGACATGGTAAATGGGAATGAAACTAAATGTACTTGTAACATTGAATGTAAAACATGCTCTTAAAATAAAAAATATATATATATATATAAAAAAAAATAAAAACATCAGCCCAGATCACCAAGGGCTACAGGGATGACCGTGCTTGTGGCTGATGACTAGGAAGTGAAACAGTAAGGAGGGAGACAACCTAAGCTTTCAGCAGTTGGGAGGGTGCAGACATTTTGATTGCTTACAAGTGGAGCCCATTTTGGATATTTAAAGTGACTGAGGGCACAGCCATTTTTAATGTTTGCAAGCAAAGGCCATTTTGGATATTTAAAGTGACTGAGGGCAGAGTCATTTTCAATGTTTACAAGCAGTGGCCATTTTGGATATTTAAAGTGAGCAAGGTCACAGCCATTTTGAATGTTTGTAAGAGGTGCTCATTTTGGATATTTAAAGCAACACCATTCTCATTCAGATTCCAGGAACCTAAGAATAGGCTCGCTTGCCAAGAACAGCAGAGACATATGGAAGCATATGGAAGGCTGAAAATGGAAAGGAGACAGGTGGTAAGTGTTTAAGTGCTGCCAATTAGCAAATAGAGGGGCACAGTAACCTGCTTAGATAAATAACATCCAAACAAAACAAAGAAAATGAAAATAATGGGCAAAACACTCCAACATTACAATCACCACTTAAATATAAACACAAAAATGTGGCATTGTCTCGCAGACAACAGAGCATCACAGTCCACAGAAAGAAGCAAGATAAAGCAGAAGAAACTAGGGACCAGGATACAAACCCAGAACACATCCCTGAGGAAGATGCAACACTGAAACTCCCTGATAAGGAATTCAAAATAATTATATTTAAGTATCTTCAATGGATTGAGAGATAGATGTAGGAAAACACTGACAAATTTAAGGGTAACACAGAGAAAACCCTAGAACAATTTTGAAAGACAATAGAAGAACAAAATGACAAAATAAATGAAAAATTAGAAATGATATAAAATCTACAGATAGAAATCCAGAAGGTTAATACTAAATTTTCAGAAATAGATAACACATTGAACAAGTAAAGAAGTAGAATTGAATCAATGGAAGACAGAATTAGTGAGATTGAAGACAAATACCTCAATACTTCTTTGGAAAGGGTCAATCAGAAAATAGATCAAAACAAAAGGAAGAAAGCTTAAGGTTCATGTGAGATACCATCAAAAGGAATAACCTATGTGTAACTGGAATTCCAGAACAGGAAGAGACAAATAAAACCACAGAGAAAATTGTCCAAGATTTGTTTGAAGATAATTTCCCTGGTATGATGAAAGATGAGAATATATTCATTCAAAAAGCCCAGTTAACCCCAAATAGGATAGACCCCAAAAGAAAATTACCAAAACATATTATCACCAAATGCACCAAAAACAAAGACAAGGAAAAAATCCTAAAAGCAGCACGGGAAAAACAAATAGTTATCTACAAGGGGCAGCCAATAAGATTAAGCTCCGATTTCTTGGCAGAAACCATGCAGGCAAAAAGAAAATTGGATGGTATAGATAAAACCCTGACAGGAAAAATTTCCACCCAAGAATTATATACCCAGAAAAATTGTCCCTCAACTATGATGGTGACATTAGGAGATTTCCAGATAAGCAGAAATTAAGGGATTTAAAAAAAAAAAAAAATCAGACCAGCCTTACAAGAGATGGTAAAGAGAGTCCTTTGTGCAGAGAACCAACAACACCAAACAACAACTGACCATTAACACACATGATGACATAACCCAGAAACCAAACCAGTCATGGAAGTATCCAAAGTAAATAAGCCTGCAAGATTGTAAACAGAGAACCAGAGAAATCAATTGACAAATGAGGACAACTACAAATCAAAAAGAGGGGAAAAAATTGGCTAGTTACAGAACTTTTAATGGTAGGGAAGTCAAGACAACTGCAAGATAGAACTGACTGTTATAAGCTTGGGAAGAAATTCCAAATCACAAGGTAACCTCAAAGCAAAATGATAAACCTTCACATCAAAATAAAAAAGAGGACCAGCACAAATATTTAGCAAATAGTAAAACAATAGCAACGGAGAAAGTGATAACAGGATTCATAAACAAAACATGCACAGCACAGAAAATTATATAGAACAAAGACATTAGTAACACCATGAAAAACCACACAACAAAATGACAGCAACAAATTCATACTTGTTGATAATTACATTGAATGTCAATGGATTAAATGCATCATTCAAGACACGAAGAGTTGCAGACTGGATAAGAAAACATAACCCATCGATATGTTGCCTACAAGAGACACACCTTACAGAGAAAGACACAAACAGACTGAAAGTAAAAGGTTGGAAAAAGATAAATCAACCAAATGGCAATCATAAAAGAGCAGGAGTGGCAATATTAATTTCTGATAAAAATTGACTTTAAGTAAAAAACCACCATAAGAGATAAGGAAGGACATTGTATAATGATTAAAGGATTGATTGAACAAGAGGACATAACAATAATAAATATCTATGCACCCAATGAAAGAGCCTAAAAACACATAAACCAGACACTAACATAACTGAAAAGACAAATAGATGACTCCACAGTCATAGTAGGAGAATTTACTACACCACTTTCAATCACATACAGAACAACTGGAAAGAAAGTCAACAAAGACACAGAAGAACTAAACAGTACAACCCACCAACTTGACCTTATAGATATCTACAGAGCACTTCACTGAACAGAGCACAATATACATTCTTTTCCAGTGCACATGGAACATTCTCCAGGATAGGTCGTATGTTAGACCACAAAGCAAGCCCTAATAAATTTTAAAACATTGAAAAAATGCAAAGCATCTTCTCAGATCACAATGGTGTGAAATTAGAAATCAACAATAGGAAGATGAATAGAAAAAGAGCAAACACATGGAAACTGAATAACACCCTCCTCAAGAATGACTGGGTAATACAAGATATATTTAAAAAATGAAATTAAAAAAGTCCTTCAATCAAATGAGAATGGAAACACACCATACCAAACTCTTTGGGACACAGCAAAAGCAGTGATCACAGCCCAGTTCATAGCAATAAACGAACACATCAAAAAAGAAGAAAGAGCCAAAATCAACACCTTAACCAACATCTCCAACAATTAGGAAAAGAACAGAAAAAAAAAAAAAAATCCGACAGTAACCAGAAGAAAAGAAATAATAAAGATTTGAGCAGAAATAAAAGACAGAAAATAGAAAACAGAAAAAATGAACAAGACTAGAAGTTGGTTCTTTGAAAACATCAATAAAATTTACAAACCACTGGCAAATTTAACAAAGGAAAAGAGGGAAAGAATACAAATAACATGAATAAGAAATGAATTGAGTGACACCACAACAGAACCAACAGAAATTTAAAGGATAATATCAGGATACTGTGAAGAACTATACTCCAACAAATTTGAAAATCTAAAAGAAATTGATAGATTTCTAGAAACATACTACTTACCTAAACTAATATAGGCTGTGGTGGAAAATTCAAACAGACCCAATAACATAAGAAGAAATTGATCAGGTCATAAAAAATTACCAACAACAACAAAAAAAAAGCCCTGGCCCAGATGGTTTTGCTGGTGAATTCTACCAAACGTTCAGAGAAGAACTGACACCTACTCAAACTATTCTAGAACATGGAAAAGGATGGAATCCTTCCATATTCAATTTATGAAGCAAGCATAACCTTGATACCAAAACCAGGCAAAGACATCACTAAAAAGGAAAATTACAGACCAATATCCCTCATGAATATAGATGCAAAAATCTTCAATGAAATCCTAGCCAATAGACTCCAACAACATATCAATAATAATAATAATAATACATTATGACCTAATGGGGTTCGTAGCAGGTATGCAAGGATGGTTCAACATTAGAAAAACAATTAGTGTCACCTATCGCACAAATAAAACAAAGGAAAAGAACCACTTGATCGTATCAATTGATGCAGAAAAGGCATTCTTGGTAAAAACTCTCAGAAAAATAGGAGTAGAAGGTAAATTCCTCAACATAATAAAGGGCATATATGCAAAACCAACAGCCAACATTATTCTCAATGGAAAGAGACTGGAACTATTCCCCTTGTGAACAGGAACCAGACAAGTACGCCCTCTATCGCCACTTCTATTCAACATTGTATCGGAAGTCCTAGCCAGGGCAATAAGGCAAGAAAGGGAAATCAAAAGCATCCAAATAGGTAAGGAAGAAATAAAGCT
This sequence comes from Orycteropus afer afer, assembly GCF_000298275.1. Taxonomy (NCBI): domain Eukaryota; kingdom Metazoa; phylum Chordata; class Mammalia; order Tubulidentata; family Orycteropodidae; genus Orycteropus; species Orycteropus afer. The sequence continues at coordinate 1,708,981 of NW_006921747.1, read as the reverse complement.
ATCCCTATTTGCTGCTGATATGATCCTATACATAGAAAACCCAAGATACTCGGGGGAAAAAAAAAAAAAAGCTACTGGAACTAATTGAAAGATTTAGCAAAGTGCAGGATATAAGATCAACATCCAAAACTCAGTTGGATTCCTCTACACCAGCAAAGAGATTCCTGAAAAGGAAATGAGAAAATCAATACCATTTACAATCCCAAACTCACTGCCATGGAGTCAGATCTGATTCATAGAGAACACTCCTTGGGTTTCTGAGGCAGTATCACTATGGAAGTAGATTGCCCAATCTTCCTTCCAGGGAGTGGCTGGTGGGTTTGAACTGCCATCCTTCTCCTTCTGGTTAGCAGTCAAGTACATTAGGCACTACACCACCAGAGCTCCTGCCATTTACAAAAGCTGCCAAAAAAATTAAATATTTCGTAATAAATCTCATTAAGGACACAAAAGACCTCTACAGAAAAAAAAAAAAAAAAACTACAAATCACTACTCCAAGAAACTGTAAGAGGTCTACAAAAATGGATGAAGATACCATGCTCGTGGATAGGAAGATTGAACACTGTGAAAATGTCAATACTACCCAAAGCAATCTATACATTCAATGCAATCTCAATCCAGATCCCATCAGCATATGTTAAGAATATGGAAAAACCCATCACTAATTGTACATGGAAAGGAAAGAGACCTTGAATAGGCAAAGCACTTTTGAGGAAGAACAACAAAGTAGGAAGTCTCACACAAGAATCAAAAGAGAACCTACCGATTAGGAAAATATATTCAGCAATGACATATCTGACAAGGGACTTATCTCTAAAATTTATAGAAAACTCCAATACCTCAACAACAAAAAGACAAACAATCCAATTAAAAAATGGGCAGAAGGTGTGAAAAGACATTTTACCAAAGAGGATATGCAGGGGACCAGCCAATACATGCAGAAATGCTCATGATCATTAGCCATCAGAGAGATCCAAATCAAAACAAAAACAAGATACCATGACACCCCAGCACCGATGGCAAAGTTCAACAAGACAGAAAATAACAAATGCTGGCAAGGATGTGGAGAGATTGGGACTCTGGTGCACTGCTAGTGGAACTGTCAAATGATACAACCACTGTGGAAAACAGTATGACGATTGCTTAAAAAGCTGGAATTTGAAATATCATTTGACCCAGAAATCCCATTACTAGGTATATGTCATAAAGAAGTGATAGCCAGGACAAGAACAGATATATAAACACCCATGTTAATCATAGCACTATTTACAATAGCAAAAAGGTGGAAACAACCTAGGTGCTCATCAGTAGAAGAATGGATAACCAATCTATGGTACATATACACAATGGAATACTATGCAACACTAAAGAATAATGTAGAATCTGCAAAATACCGTATAACATGGATGAACTTGGAGGATATTATGCTGAATGAAATAAGTCAATCACAGAAGGACAAATACA
>NW_006921747.1:1682584-1706916 GCF_000298275.1 Orycteropus afer afer | reverse complement strand
CTCAAGGAGATATCCTTGTTCCTCAGCACTTGAAACAGTTCCTTCGCAGTTGACTTTCCCAATGCTACACGTCGTCTAATGTCCTGACTGCTGCTTCTGTTGGCATCAATTGTAGAACCAATTTAACTAAACACTTTAGTTTTGTGTATTTCACTGTACATAAATTATATTTCAATAAAATGTATTTTTTCAAAAATTAACTGAAATGGAGTCATAAAAACCCATGAAATTCAAAATCAGTAACCTGGATTTTCCTGACGGGGGTTAGTCATCTGAACTACAGAACAAAGAAAATATGAATGATTATTCTGTCATTTTTTCCAATTCTTCAAAATATCTAGTATGGATTTAAATGCATAGTTGTTGTTGTTATGTGGTATCTAGTCAGATCCGACTCATAGCAACCCCTCCTTGGGTTTCTGAGGCAGTATCACTACAGAAGTAGATTGCCCAACCTTCCTTCCGAGGAGTGGTTGGTGAGTTTGAACTACCAGCCTTCTGGTTAACAGTCTAATGCCTTAGGCACTATGCTACCAGAGATCCCTAAATGCATAGAGGGAAGGATAATTCATTAAATATAATGTATTGCCGTTAGGATGTAAGGACTTAGTTATCTCTAAGAACTACTTTGGAGAAAAGATTCTGTTTTTATCATTCTGAATTTAACTTCTCGTGAGTAAAGAACCCATGGTCATTCTCATTCCTTCTACTGATCCTTCATTTCTTATCCACTCAAACTGACATGCTTGCAATATAGTTAAAACCACAATACATACCAATAACACAGTAAATGTTATAGGATGAAATTTTCTTCCCTTTTTAAGATGAAATCTTTCTTCTGTCTCCCTCAGGTATTAATTTGAATTACCATGGCAGTTAGTGTAACACTATTAATTAGTATATTTTCATGGTCCACTAGTTGTTAATAGTAGCCTGGGGAATGCCTAAAGGAGATCTAGTGGTGTAGTGCCTAAAGCATTTGAGTTCTAACCAGATGGTTGGCAGTTCAAACCCACCAGCCACTCTGTGGAAGGAAGACTGGGAAAGCAATCTACTTCGGTAAAGATTGACTAATTCAGAAACCCAAAGGGAGTTGCTGTGAGTCTGAATCAACTCAATGGCAGTGAGGTTTTTTATTATTATTATTATTTTATTTTTAGGGAATACCTAAATGTTTCCTGATCGTCTGTTTAATTTGTAATCAAATGCAGACAATATATTTGGACACAATCTATGTGCCTTCATTCTAGTTTTTTGCAGTAAAGGTTTACATAATGAACTTGTCTTGTCCTACCCAGTTCCATTGAGCCATCAGAAATGCCTCACCATATGCAACTGTTGGTGTTGTTGTGTGCTATCAAATCGATTTTTTACTTACAGTGACCCCCTGTGACAGAGTAGAACTGCCCCATAAGGTTTTCCAAGCTGTTTAAAACCACCAACTTCTCCATTAGCAGCCAAGCACCTAACTTTGGTGTCACCAGAGCTCCTTGATATTTGCCTAGCCATGCACAGAAAGAGAAGTCTAACCTTTCCCTGGTTTCACAGTCTTAGTCTAATTAAATTCCTATGCTTGTTAAGACTCACACTGTTTGTCACAGGTCATCCTATATTCCTTTCCTGACCTGTTTCCAGACTTCTTCATTTCTAAATCATCCTCTGTGTCTGGCCTTGGCTTCTCTGGTTCCTTACATTCATCCAGCCCTGATTCTCCAACTTTGATGCATATGTTGGTCCTAGGTTGTGGTGTGAATTCTCCCTGATTAACTCTGTAGCCGTCAGCTATACTAGATTATCACCCTACCTTGTACACCCTGGTAGCCATGTGGAAATACTCTCTCTGGACATCTGTATTCCCATGAGAAGACTTGGAACAGGGTTATTGTGAAGGAAATATAACATAGTAGGCACACATATGATTTAGAGTCAGGTGAAAACTGAGTGTAAAGCTCGGTTCTGCCTCATTAGGTTTGTGTAAGTTGTGGCATGTTAGTAGACTTCTCGGCACTTCAGTTTCTCTATGAATAGCATGAGTTAGCTGATGGTATTATAAAGTTGTTTCAAAACTTAAATGAGAAAACATTATAGAGTGCCTAGAACAGTGCATGGCAATTAGTTAGCCAGCTTTAAATGGCCAAATACCTATAAAGGCTTCAAAGAAGAAGAAACCTCTGAGATGAGTCTTGAAGGAATGATATTTGGTACATCTCTATGTCATTAAAAATATAAAAAAGATTCTATTTGTCCCTATTTATTAACTCCAGTTACACTAGTCAGATGACTGATTTTGAATTCCACCAGAATTGTATATTCTGTACTGAAGCAAATGGAAAGGGAAATCTCTCTTTCCCAGAAGCCAAACACCATTACCCAAGAGGTATCTATTCAACCCATATGTGCAAATGCAGCTGTGATGGTTTCATCAGAAGTTTTTCAGAGTACCACACACCATTGCTAACCTTAAAGAATGATACTGGGGCTTGTTGCCTTGTGGATCAAGGGGTGTGCCCACAAGGAAAATAGAAACAAAAGCAAAGGTAGGTAGCCCCACTTGGCACAGTTGATTGACTTTAATAGGTCCTGATTATGCTGCTCATATTCCATGAAATTAAAAAGCTTACAAATGTTATGAGCCATTACCCTTCCATTTAAGGGAGCTTATGACATGTTAGCAACATTTAATGAAATTCTTTTCAAAATGCCATCGGCAGACTCAATGAGATTCCATATTGAAATTCAGCTTGAAGAATTGTTCAGGGAAGTTTGTTCACTGACTGCCTGTCATTGTAATGTATAAGACCCTCCCTTATGGCACAAAGAAGTTTCTTATCACCTAAGGGTTGATCTCCTGGTATAAGGAAATATTTCTGCTTTGATCATGAGAAGATTTTCCAGTAAGGAGTGATTACAAAGATGTTCCCCCATGTTATTGTTCTTAAAGTGGGAGTTCAGAATAGCCTGTTTTTACGCACTGGCAGATGTTAAACTGAAATCTTTTCTATTCAATTTTGTCTATATTTTCTGAATCTAAAATATTCTAGCAGATGTTCCACAGTGTTGTTGCATGCCCTGCTTTCAATGAATTCTTATAATTTGGGAGATAAGACTTCATACAAGAAAAAAATTTAAAGCACAAGAAATGAAATTATTAAGTCATAGATTATGTAATACTGATTATTTATACAATAAAAATTTAGAAAATAAGAAATTACATCAATTTGAGTGGGGAATTTTTACACTATAAGAAAGATACATAGTGAAACACAAGTTTTTCAGAGAGAACGGAGCATAATGCCTAAGGTACTTGACTGCTAACCAGAAGGGTAGCAGTGCAAACCCACCAGCCATGCCTCAGAAGGAAGGTTGGACAATCTACTTCCATAGTGATACTGCCTCAGAAACCCAAGGAGGGGTCTTTATGAATTGGGTCCTACTCGACAGCACATAACAACAGCAACATTGAATAGGCCATAAGTATTAATTCTCTCTAAATAACTTGTATTTCACTGTGTATCTTACTATATTTTCTATTGAATACTTTCACCACTCGTCTGTCAGTTTGTCATACTGTCACGGCTTGTGTGTTGAAGTCATGCTGGAAGCTATGTCACTGGTATTTCAAATACTGGCAAGGTCACCCATGGTGGACAGGTTTCAAAGCTTCCAAATTTTTACATTAGGGAGAAGGATGTGGTGGTCTGCTTCTGAAAATTTGGCTACTGAAAACCTTATGAAAAGAAGGGGAACATTGTCTGACAGTGTCAGAAAATGAGCCCCTCAGATTGGAAGGCACTCAAGATACAACTGGGGAAGAGCCGCCCCTGCAAAGTAGGGTGGACATTCTGTAGATGCAGTAATACTCTTGGGGTCTTCATTTGCTGATGTGTCATGATTCAAAATTAGAGGAAACAGCAAACATCCATTAATAATTGGAAAATGGAGCATACAAAGTACAAATCTAGGAAATTGGAAGTTTTAAAAAATGAAATGGAATGCATAAAGATCAATACCATAGGCATTGGTGAACTGAAATGGACTGGCATTGGCTGTATTCATTCAGACAATCATACACCCAGCTATGCTGGAAATAACAAATTGAAGAGGAGTGACATCACATTCATCATCAAAAAAAAAAAAATTTTCAAGATCTATCCTGAAGTACAGAACTGTCAGTGTTAGGATAATATCCACATATATACAAGGAAGACCACTTAATACAACTATTATTCAAATTTACACACTAACCATTAAAGCCAAAGATGAAGAAATTGAGTATTTCTACCAACTTCTGCAGTCTGAAATTGAACAAACATGCACTCAAGATGCATTGATAATTATTGGTGTTTGAAATATTAAAGTTGAAAATAAAGAAGAAGGATCAATAGTTGGAAAATGGGGCCTTGGTGACTGAAATGATGCCAGAGATCATAGAATAGAATTTTGCAAGATCAGCACTTAGTAATTGCAAATACTTTTCTTCAACAGCCTAAATGATGACTATACATGTGGACTTCACCAGATGGAATACACATGAATAAAATTGACTATATCTGTGGAAAGAGGTGATAGAAAACTTAATACCATCAGTCAGAGCATGTCCCAGGGCCAACTGTGGAATAGACTATCAGCTTATGATATTTCAAGTTCAAGTTAAAGATGAATATAATTAAAGCAAGCCCATGAGAGCCAAAATATGACCTTGAACATATCCCATCTGAACTTAGAGACCATCCAAGAATAGATCTGATGCATTAAACACCGGTGACCAAAGATCAAATAAGTTGTGGGATGACATCAAGAACATCATGTATGAAGAAAGCAAAATATTATTAAAATGATAGGAAAGAAAGAAAAGACCAAAGTGGACATCAGAAGAGACTTTGAAACTTGCTGTTGAATGTAGCTGAACAGAAGATGTCAAAGAGAGAGTCGAGAAGACAAATTAAAGTATCATAATAAAAAATGCAATGAACTGGAATTCAAAACCAAATGCTCAGATTTTCTCAAGCTGAAAGAACTGAGGAAAAAAATCAGCCTCGAGTTGCAATATTGAAGGATTCTATGGACAAAATATCAAATGATGTAGGAAGCATCAAAAAAGGATAGATGGAATACACAGAGTGACTTTTCCAAAAAGAATTGGTTGATGTTCAACCATTTCAGGAGGTAGCATATGATCAAGAACTGATGGTGTTTGAGGAAGAAGTCCAAGCTGCACTGAAGGCACTGAAAAACAAGCCTCCAGGAATTGACAGAATGCTCATTGAGATGTTTCAGCAACACAGCAAGTTCTCACTTGTCTATGCCAAGAAATTTGGAAGACAGCTAAATGGCCAATGAACTGGAAGAGAGCCCTATTTTTGCCTATTCCAAAGAAAGGTGATCCAACAGAATGCAGAAAATAATTCAGAAATAATTGCAGCAATACATAGACAGGGAAATGCCAGAAATGCAAGCTGGTTCAGCAGAGGACGTGGAATGAGGGATATCATTGCTGATGTCAGATGGATCTTGTTTAAAAGCAAAGAATACCAGAAAGATATTTACCTATCATTTATTTATTATGCAAAGGCATTGGACTGTGTGGATCTTAAAAAATGATGGATAACTTTGCAAAGAAATGGAATTCCAGAATGCTTAATTGTGCTCATGAGGAATCTGTACATAAGGCAAAAGGCTGTCATTCAAACAGAACGAGGAGATACTACATGGTTTAAAATCAGGAAGGGTGTGTGTCAGAGTTGTATCCTTTCACCATTTTATTTAATCTGTTTGCTGAGCAAATAATCCAAGAAGCTGGACCATAACAAGAACACAGCATCAGGATAGGAGGAAGATTCATTTCTGATATGTAGATGATACAACCTTGATTGATGAAAGCAAAGAGGATCTGAAGCACTTATTGATGAAGATCAAAGACTATAGCCTTCAGTATGGATTACACCTGACCTTAAAACAAAAATCCTCACAACTGGACCAATAAGCAACATCATGTTAAATGGAGAAAAGATTGAAGTTGTCAAGGATTTCATTTTTCTTGGATCCACAATCAATACCCATGGAAGATGCAGTCAAGAAATCAAATGACTTATGGTGTTTGGCAAAGTGTTAAAGAGCAAAGTCTAAGGGATTGCTGTTTTCAGTCACCTCATATGCATGCAAAAGCTAGGTAATTAATAAAGTAGAAGACAGAAGAATTGATGCATTTGATTATGGTTTTATCAAAAAATATTGAATATACTGTAGGTTGCCAGAACAAACAAATCTGTCTTGGATGAAGTACAGCCAGAATACTATTTAGAAGTGAGGATGGTGAGACTTAGCCTCTTATATTTTGGTCATGTGGTAAGGATGGACCAGTCCCTGGGGAAGGACATTATGCTTGGTAGAGGGTCGACAAAAAAGAGGAAGACCCTCAATGAGACGGATTGATACAATGGCTCCAACATGGGCCTAAGCATGGCAATGATTGTGAGAATGGTGCAGGACTGCGCAGTGTTTCCTTCTGTTGTACATACAGTCACAATGAATCAGAGCCAACTCGGCAGCACTTAACAACAGCATTGAATAGACTTCCATTTTAACATTTATTTTGGAGATATTTAATGGCAATATTGATTTCCTTTATATTTTTTATTCTAAAAAATGACTAACCATATCACTTATCGGTGAAATCCCCTACTACTCTCGGAGATCTTATACATTGGGAAGTACAGTCTGTGATTTATATACATTCCCTTAAATCCTCATGGCAATTGTATGGAATTTATTAGATTATCTCCATTTTGCAGATGAGGAGAACTGAGGGGCAAAATAGGTATTTTCTGCAAACAGTGGTTGGGGCAAGGAGCCCAGGTGGTGCAGCAGTTAAGTGCCCAGCTGCTAACTGAAAGGTTGGTGGTTCAAACTCACCCAGCAGCTACTCAGGTGAAAGACCTGGCAATCTGCTCCTGTAAATATTATACTCTAGGGGGCAGTTATATTCTTTCACAGCTGCAAGTGACTCAACAGTACCTAATAACAATGACAGAAATAAATGTGTGTAGTAGTTGGTATATTGCCCACATATAAATTACCTCAAAAGCATATGTTTGCTATTGACATTGATCTTTGGAGAACAGATCATGCCAAGTCAGCCCCATCCTATCCCAAAGGATTGTAAATATGTGCATGCAGGAGCCATGTAGGATTTGTTCACCATTGTATTCATTTGTGTATCACAGCATTTGACACTCAACAAATATATGTTAAATAAATATATCATTGCATGTCAAATATGCACAACTCATAACATAGGTAAAATGTAACTTTATTTTTGTCTTCATTGTTTCTTTGAAATTTGAATGGGGAAGGTTATCTTCTCCTTCCCTTCCCCCAGGAAAAGCTGGGTAGGTCCCATAAATTTCTGCTCTCTCTAAGGTTGGAAGCACTTTTAAGTTACTAGAAGTAACAAAATACAGGCTCATTCAGAAATTTTAACTGTCTCAACTGTGATATCTATTAATATTTCAAATCTCATTCAAAATTTCCACCACCACCCCAAATACAGCCTTAGTTATGTTGTTGTTGTTGTTATGTGCCGTCGAGTCAGCCCTGACTCATAGCGACCCCTCCTTGGGTTTCCGAGGCAGTATCACTACGGAAGTAGGATTGCCCAACCTTCCTTCCGAGGAGTGGCTGGTGGGTTTGAACCACCAGCCTTCTGGTTAGCAGTCAAGTGCCTTAGCCACTATGCTACCAGAGCTCCCTTAGTTAAGGGGAGAAAAAAAAAAAAAAAAAAAACAGTCTTAGTTGATGATTCCTTATCTGTGGGGGTAGATGTTCAGTTTCGGCCTCCACCTTCTTCACCTCCTCCTGGCTTGATAACTCCTAGGTGCCATTTAAACTATACCAGGATTGGGAGGTGGACAGGTGTATTGAGAGGTAGAGCAGTTCTTCCTTAGCTGAGTGACTTGTACCCTCTGTAACTGGTAGAGGGTTAAGCTGACGTGTCTCATGAGGCATTTTCTGGATTCTTTAGAAATTCTCAACCCTGAAATTGTGATGTGTTGCCTACAACTCCTATGGAAAAAACAATGAAGCTTTCCATTACTGGATAAGCTGCTTCATGCCTCCTTCCATCCTATGCAGAAACTCTGCCTCCCAGAAGGTCCTCTGGGGAAAAGCCTCAGAGATCTAAAGGACAGCATTTTTCTCCACTTGGCCCACCTCTGGTTCATGGAAAACAATATATCTACTTTATGTGATATCCTCTGAGAGTACAGACTCCTTCTGAAGAAGCAGCTCTTCCCTGCCTTCAATATCAAAGCAATACATCTATTTAAAACCCCCTGGATTCCCTGCTGGAAAGTCTATGGGGACCTCAGTGGTAGGAAACCCATGATCTCAAAATGGATACATTGACTCCTTTCCTCACTAGGCTTCAGGATAGAAAGTCTCCTCTCCTCCACTCCTTTGACTGATATCTATGTGATGCCAATAAGGGAATTCCTAGTTATATCCTTAGTCAATGCTGCATATTTTGATCTAGTACCTTACCCTGGAATTTCACAGTAATTGCATCTTGGTGCTTGGTTGAAATTTCATTTTTAACATCCTTGTAAATATGTCCCTGTGATTGGCTGACTTTCAAAGAAAAAGAGTTAAGAATGCTGCTTTCACTAGTCCCATCGCATCCTATGTATAAAGTTGTTAACTCCATGATGGAAGAAAGAAAATGTCCATACCCACTCAGGATGTACAAATAAACAGAAAGAAAGTCAAGGATGCCAGTGGTTGGAAATAGATGTTTCTGCGTTTATGACTTCTCTTGCTGACTTGCTCCTCTGTGCCTAGACCACCATACTGACTCTTCTTCCTGTGAGGATTAAAAAAAGGGGATATAGGAGTTCCTTGGTGGTGCAAACAGTTAAATGCTGGCTGTTAATTGAAAATATGGAGGTCCAAGGCCACCCAGAGGTATCTGGGAAGGAAGACCTGACAATCTACTTCTGAAGAATAAGCTATTGAGACAGGCCTATAAGGTGAACAGTAGCAGTAGAAGAGTATGCATGCACTCATTAGAATAATCAAGCTTATGAGATCAAGAGGTCAGCATTTGCCCAAGGCTAGAGCTAAGAAACTGGGAAGGGATGGGAAGGAAGAATGAAGGAAAGGGGTAGGTGCAGAGAAGAAGTGGGGAGAATATTATTATAGTGTGGTGATTGCAGTCAATTCACAGAATATGTGTGGATTGTTGAATGGAGAACCAGATTTCTCGGTAAACTTTCCACCAAATCTCACACACACAAAAAAAAATTATGATGGAAGAAATCATGGAAGCATATGATAGTATAGCATCAAACTGGAGTACAGTTTGGGAGCATATCTTTCTGTTTAGGAATTGTGAAAAACATACAAGGGAAGAAAGAAAGGAAGGAGATCGGAGAGTAAATAAATGATGTTGCATAAACCAAATCCAGAAACAGAGTTTAAGAAAAAAAGAGTGTCAATATTGAATATAGACAGAATATATTCGGTCATTAGAAAGATACTGTTGATTTTGAAGAAGTTTTTAAGTTGGATCAGGAGTAGAAAAAGAAGAAAGAAAACACTATGGATCACAAGTGTACTCTGACATGATCCAGAATGACTTTATAGCAGCTGGTTAAAAAGGAGATGATGTATTTTTCCCTTGCAGTTGAGCTTCTATAGATCTATTCAAGGGTCCTTTCAGAAGGCTGGTTAGCCCCAGCATCTCTAGAACAATAAACTTGGCAGCAGTTGCCACTGAATAAACTCAGTATCTGGCTGAAGGTGCTGTCAGTGGATGCTATGGTGATGTTATTTAGAATGATTTGCTTTGTTTTATTAAGAAAGACAAAAGCAAATGTTTGGAGAGATGAGAAAAACTGCAGTAAAAGGATATTGTTTCCAGTGGAACTGACCAGAATTTGGAGCTGAATATGTTCTACTTTTCTGTTCATTGTTTCCTTTTGATACCTTACTTTGCTGACTTGGAAGCACAAGAATGGCTTTTCTTTTCTGTGCCTGGAGACTTCCCTGTTTTGATTAACTAGAGACACTACCTATGAATTCATTGCCATTCCAGTCCCATCACCTCTGTTCCTGGACCTCTGTGATTCCCTGCTCCCATTGTCTCATAAAGACCACACATATGCATAGAAACTGTTTGTGGAATTAACATGAATTGATCCACCTTCATTCTTCTTCCTCTGAATTGCCTTGTGTACAGCACTTAAAAATATGCCTCTGAGCCCCTTCCATTGGTTGAGCTTTGTGTTAAGTATTCAGATAAACTAGAACGGAGTAGGTGCTCAGTAAATGCTTACTGAGTGAACAGAAAGTAAGAATGGAGAAAGGCAAGGAGGGAACTCTGGAGTCTCAGGAGAGAGACACCCCTCTATATGATACCTTGCCCTAGCCTAATTTTGCAAGGTTCACACATCTCTTCATATTTTCAAATTGTTCTGTTCTATTCTCAATTCCTCTGTAAAGCAATTCCAAATTTAATACCAATTAGGTTATAGATAACTGCTGACAATTTCATGTATTAAACTAACAGGATGTGTGTGTTGCGGCAAAGGACTAGAGGACACTAAAAAAAAAAAAATTTTTTTTGTACTTTGGTGAAGGCTTTGGGGGACCCTGCCAGAAGGTACCAAGGGATCCTTTTAAAATCATGGCCAAAAAAAGCCACAATTTACGCTGCCAATATCTGTGTCTGGCCTGTGTATGTTGGGTAGTGCATTTGAGAGCTGTAGGGAAAATGAGGGGAATGCTACTGGACTTGGCAGGTCTCCCTTATTTATAAGAGTTCCAACTGTGATACATTTCAGAAGTTGGATTTCATCTAAAGGGCAACAAAGTATATCTCCATAGGCTTTGGCCCCAGATAGGTCTTGGGCAAATTACTGAGCCATCATTTTCTTCAATTGTAAAATATGAATATGAGCTCGTGGAGTCAAGAACCTAATAAGCACTAAGCAGAGCATGAACTGAATAATACATTTTTCTCTTTTCTATATATAGCACTTCTTTGAAATAGGAACTGTCTTATAAGTGAGGAAACTGAGGTTCACTGAGGTTCTGAGAGGTTTTTAATTTGTCTAAATGTTCACTTGAACCCTAGACTCCCTGACTCCAAAAGTCCATATTCTTGACCATGATGTCATATTACCTAATTATCTCAAACTCAGGATGGCTAGAAATAATATATGAAAAACACTTAATGTGGTCCCTATCATTTGCTAGGCTCTCAAGCAGTAGGAAGCTATAATTATTCATTATTCACTTTATTTATGATTTCTCTCTGTATTTAATAAGGTAGTCGATTTAAGGGAGAGGTCAGAATTATAATGTTCTGTCTGGAGGAAGCAATTGTTATAGCAGGTACTTTTTCTCTCCATAGTTGTATCTGTTGCTATACTGGGAATTAATAAAGCTAGAGATAAGTGCCTTTACTTTTTGCATGGATAACCTTAGCTACATTACATAATTTAAACTGCCATTCAGTTCCGTGCCCCCTCCCCCCAAACAATATTTACATGAAAATCATGAACCTTAAATGCTTCTGTGCTTTAAACTTGTGATTAATTTATCAAGTGCTTGTCGATCCTTACTTTGTATCATATAGTTTGCTGCATTATCCTAGCACATATCAACCCAAACCCACTGCCACTGAGTCCATTCCAAGTCATTACAATGCTATAGGACAGCATAGAACTGCCCCTTGGGTTTTCAAGGTTATAAATCTTTACAGAAACAGACTGTCTCATCTTTCTCCTGCAGAGCAGCTGGTGGGTTGGAACGACCAACCTTTTGGTTAGCAGCCCAATGCTTTAGCCACATTGCCACCAGAGCTATTTTAGCACATATGAAAGTGCTGATCAAATCCTGCTGAGCCGCATTCTCCTGAATAGAAGCAGTAATTCAGAAGTGTGGTATTTATCCAATTGCCTTATCATCAATTAAAAAAAAAAAGCACTGCCATCGAGGTGATTCCAACTCACAGCAACGCTCACTGGGTTTCCAAGGCTGTAAATCTTTACAGAAGTAGATTGCCTCATCTTCCTCCCACAGAGAAGCTGGTGGGTTTGCACTGCAACCAAATGCTTTACCCACTATGCCAGCAGAGCTCCTTCTGTCATCAATATGTTGTTGTTGTTAGGTGCCATCAAGTTGTTTCCGATTCATAGCGACCCCATGCACAGCAGAACAAAACATTGCCTGATCTTGTGCCAGCTGCATGATCCCTGTTATACTTAAGTCCATCATCACAGCCATCGTGTCAATCCATCTTGTTGAAGGCCTCCCCCTCTTTCTTCCACCCTCCACCCTACCAAGCATAACATCCTTCTCCAGGAAATGGTCCCTTCTGACAACATGACCAAAATAGGTGAGACAAAGTCTGGCCATTCTCGCTTCCAAGGAGCATTTCGGGTGCACTTCCCCCAGGACATATCTGTTAGTTCTTTTAGCAGTCCATGGTTCTTTCAGCATTCTTCGCCAGCACCACAACTCAAAAGCATCACCTCTTCTTGGGTCTTCCTTATTCATTGTCCAGCTCTCACATGCATACAAGGCGATTGGAAATATCATGGCTTGTGTCAGGCACACCTTAGTCCTCAAGGAGACATCCTTGCTCCTCAGCACTTGAAACAGTTCCTTCGTGGTTGACCTTCCCAGTGATACACATCATCTAATGTCCTGACTGCTACTTCCATTGGCATTAATTGTAGAACCAAGCAATGTGAATTCTTGCTATACTGGGAATATAGCAAGAATCAATGATAGCCTCCTGGTCAAGGTACAGGTCCTCATGAGTACAACCTCAATCTTCCCTCCATTTATTGTAATGCTGCTCATTGGTCCAGTTGTAAGGATTTTTGTTTTCTTTATATTAAGACGTAATCCATACAGCAGACTGTATTCTTCAACCTTCATCAGTAAGTGCCTCAAGTCATCCTCACTTTCAGCAAGCAAAGTTGTATCGTCTGTGTATCTCAGGTTGTTAATAATTCTTCCTCCAATTTTGATGCCATGTTTTTCTTCATATAGTCCAGCTTCTCGGATTATTTGCTCAGCATATAGATTGAATAAGTGTGGAGAAAGGATATAACCCTGATGCACTCCCTTCTTGATTTTAAACCACGTAGTGTCCCCTTTTTCTGTTTGAACAATAGCCTCCTGGTCAAAGTACAGGTTCCTCATGAGTACAATCAAGTGCTCGGGAATTCCCATTCTTCTCAGTGTTATCCATAATTTGTCATGATCCACACAATCAAATGCCTTTGAATAGTCAATAAAACACAAGTAAACATCTTTCTGGTATTCTTTGCCTGAGCCAAGATCCATCTGACAACAGCTATGATATCCCTTGTTCCACATCCTCTTCTGAATCCAGCTTGCACCTCTGGAAGTTCTCTGTCAATATACTGCTGCAAATGTTTTTGAATTATCTTCAGTAAGGTCTTACTTGTGTGTGATATTAATGATATTCTTCTATAATTTCCACATTCCTTTCTTTGGAATGGGTACAAATATGGATATCTTCCAGTCAGTTGGCCAGGTAGCAATCTTCCAAATCTCTTGGCATAACTGAGTGAGTGCCTCCAATGGGGCATTCATTTGTTGAAATATCTCAATTGGTATTCCGTCAATTCCCGGAGCCTTGTTCTTTGCCAGTTCTTTCATTGCAGCTTTGACTTCTTCCTTCATTACCATTGGTTCTAGATCATATGCCACTTCCTGAAATGGATGAAGATCCAGCAGTTCTTTTTGGTACAGTGACTCTGTGTATTCCTGCCATCTTCTCTTGATGTTTCCTGCATCATTCAATATTTTGCCCATAGAATCTCTCAATATTGCAACTTGAGGCTTAAAATTTTTCTTCAATTCTTTCAGCTTGAGAAATGCCAAGCATGTTCTTCCCTTTTGGTTTTCAGACTCCAGGTCTTTGCACATTTCACTATAGTAATTGGTTTTGTCTGCTCAAGCTGCTCTTTGAAATCTTGTGTGCAGGCCTTTTATCTTGTCATTTCTTCCATTTGCTTTAGCTACTCTCCTCTCAAGGGCAAGTTTCAGAGCCTCTTCTGTCACTCATTTTGGTCTTCTCTTCTTTTCTCATCTTTTAGTGATCTCTTGCTTTCTTCATGGATAATGTTCTTGATATCCTCCCACAATTCTTCTGGTTTTTGGTCATTAGTGTTCAATGCATCAAATCTATTCTTTAGATGATCTCTAAATTCAGGAGGGATATATTCAAGATCATACTTTGGCTCTCTTGGACTTGTTTTAATTGTCTTTAACTTCAAGTTGAACTTGCATATGAGCCATTGATAGTCTGTTCCACAATCAGCTCCTAGCCTGGTTTTGACTGAAGATATTGAGCTTTTCCACCACCTCTTGCCATATAAATGTAGTCAATCTGATTCCTGTGTGTTCCATCTGGTGAAGACCATGTGTAGAGCCACCATATGTGTTGTTGAAAAAAGGTGTTTGCAATGAGCAAGTCATTGGTCTTGCAGAATTCTACCATGCTAATTCCAGTATTATTTCTGTCACCAAGGCCAAATTTTCCAACTACCAGTGATTCTTCTTTGTTTCCAACTTTTGCATTCCAGTCACCAGTGATAATTAACACATCCTGATTGCATGTTTGGTCAATTTCAGACTGCAGAAGTTGATAAACATCTTCAATTTCTTCATCTTTGGCTTTGGTGGTTGGGGCATAAATTTGAATAATATTCATATCAATGGGTCTTCCTTGTAGGCATATGGATATTATCCTATCACTGACAGCATTGTACTTCAGGACAGATTTTGAAACATCCTTTGTGATGATGAATGCCATACCATTCCTCTTCAAACTGTCATTTTGTGTCATCAATATGGATCTGTATAATTTTGATTAAAAAATCAATTGCTCATTTTTCCTACAAAGACATTGAGCACCCTCTGGTTATTGGGCAAGAGGCTCTGTGCTGGGATATAATTTTTTCAAGAGAGAAACATTTTCCAGTTTTCATGGAGTTAATAATCTATGGGGGAAGACAAACCACAAAGAATAACTAAGTAAGTAACAATTGTGTTAAGAGTTATAAAGGGTACAAAGTGTGATGTGCTGGTGACAACAAACAGAAAGACCTAATATAGATACTTAGGGGTGCAAATAGTTAAAATGCTCATCTGCTAACTGAAAGTTTGAGGTTCAAATCCATCCAGAGACTCCTCACAATAAAGACCAGACAATCTACTTCTGAAAAATTAACCATTGAAAACCCTGTGAAAGACAAGTGGCTCATCATGAGTCAAAACTGACTAGACAGCAACAGTTTTTGTTGTTAGTTGGTACTGAGTCAGTTTCAACCATGGGAACTTTAGTGTGTAATGAAATGATACATAGCCCAGTCCTGTCTTTATGGAAGATACCTTTGAAACTCAGAGGTTAGCCATGGCAAGAAGAGAGAGGAGGATGGTTCAGGGTGAAGGCATGTGAATGCAATAGCTCTAAGACAAAGATTCTGCTTAAGTAGCATAAAAAAGGTTAATATACCTGAAAGAGTAAGGAAGGGAAGTATTGTCCAAGCTGAGTTGCAGCAGGCCTGTGTAGGTTATGTCGTAGGGGCTGGGGTTTTATCCTAAGTGAGCTGGGAATTCAGTGAGGGATTATAAACTGAGAAATTATCAATATAAATCTAACAATTTACTGTGGCTGGTGTGCAAAATAGGGATTATAAGGGAGCAAGAGTGGGAGCACAGGTAATCAGAGAAGGGGCTGCTCAGTGGTTTAAGGGAAAGACAATGGCAACTCCCCAGATGGCATGATGACAGGGGAAATAGAGGATGAGAGCTGGAATATTTGAGAAGTATTTTGGAGGTACAGTTGTTAGGAGCTACTGAGACAAATGCTGAGAGTACGGTCAGAAGAAGCAGGAGTCAATTCTTAGATCGCTTTTAAAAACAAGTGTACATTAGTCTTTTCTTGATCCTAAACTAAGCATGGCTAGAGGGCAGTGTAAGGGCATATTGCATAAAGGAGATCTAACGTTACAGAGCCCCTAAAGTACGTCACATGACAACAACAACAAAGTACATCGGCCATTGCTAACCTTGCATATGCTATTTAATCCTCTATTTTATAGCAACCCTACAAAGTAAACATTATGACATAAATATGAAGATGAGGAAATGAAGCCTTAAGAAAATTAAATAAGTCACCAAAGTTCATAGACTTGGTAAATAAGGAAACTCACAATTGAGCAGATGTATCTATCTACAAATTTTTTTCTCTTTCTACAATTTCATTCTATTTGCAAGGGCAACAGTAATGCCATACAATTAGATATTTTATTGTTTGAAGGTTACTAGCATAGTTGTAAGCACTGTTGAATGTTCATTATATTGTTCAGTGCCCTTAGGTGCCATTGAGTCAATTCCAATTCATAGCAACCCTATTGAACAGAAAGAAGTACTTCCCAGTTTTGTGCCATTCTCAACAACTAGTGCTATATTTGGCCATACTATTGCAGCCACAGGAGCTCTGGTAGCATAGTGCCTAAGGCATTTGACTGCTAATCAGAAGGCTGGCGGTTCAAGCCCACCAGCCACTTCTCAGAAGGAAGGTTGGGCAATCTACTTCCATAGTGATACCGCCTCGGAAACCCAAGGAGGGGTTGCTTATAAGTCGGGTTCAATTTGATAGCAGTGAGTTTAGTTTTGGTTTCGTTGCAGCCACTGTGTCAATCCAGCTCATCGATGGCTTTCCTCATTTTTATTGACCTTCAACTTTACCAAGCATGATGTCCTCCTCTAGGGAATGGTCCCTCCTGTAGCATATACAAAGTATGTAAGACAACGTCTTACTATCCTCCTTCTAAGTAGCATTCCTCTAAGACTGGTTTGTTTGTTCTTCTGGCAGTCCATGGTATATTCAATATTCTTTACTATGCAGAGGCATTTGACTGTGTGGATCATAATGTATCATGGATAACTTTGTGAAGAATTGTTCACTATATACTGATGTTAAAATAAAAATCATATTAATCCAATAATAGAAATTGATTGATGTTTACAGTCAGTCCACAGGTTAACAAACATCTGACTTACAGATGGCATGTACTTACCCTTTACACTTATGTAAATTTATCCTCACTTTGAAATGATTGAATGAACCTGAGCTCTGGTGGTGTAGTGTCTAAGGCATTTGACTGCTAACCAGAAAGCTGGCGGTTCAAACCCACCAGCCACTCCTCAAAAGGAAAGTTGAGCAAACTACTTCTGTAGTGATACCACCTCAGAAACCCAAGGAGGAGTCACTATGAGTTGGATCTTACTTGATGACAGTGAGTTTGGTTTTGGTCTGATATATTTATAACAAATTCATCACAGTCATCTTCACTTGCTGCAAATGCAGAATTTTAATCACTGAAAAAGCTTTGAGCCTTTTTTTTTTTTTTTGCCCCCTGGCACAAACCAAACCAAACCCACTGCCATTGAGTCAATCCTGACTCATAGAGATTCTATGGGGCAGAGTAGAACTTTCCCAAAGCTATCCATCTTTACAGAAGCAGGCTGCCCAGTCCTTCTCCTGTGGAGTGGTTGGTGTGTTCTAAGTGCTGACCTTTTGTTTAGTAGCCCAGTGCTTTAACCACAGCCCCACCAGAGCTCCTTTCTTGCACTAAAACCAAACCCACTGCCATAGTGTCAGTTCCAACTTACAAAGACCCTAGAGTTTCTGTTTTCTGAAACTTCACTGCACATAGATAATCTTCAAAAGAACCCAATGGCAAAGGAAAAATGTTTTCACTAAGCTGCTTAGTAGACTATTGTTTGACTTAAAGGTGACTTTAGTATACCAGTCAGCTCAAGGCTCCAGGTTCAAAAGGATACCTTCAGGGCAATGGCCTGGGTAGGTCACCAATTCCTTCGACCACAGAAATGTGGATTGCAGGAGAGTTAAAAGCAGTTACTCACTGGTTAAGTAATAGATTTAAATAATCAGTGCAAACCTTTCCTTTACTGAAATATCAAAGGCTTTGAATACTAAGAAATACAGTGTATTTCAAGATGAGTTGATTGTAACATTGTGCAGGTTATTAATAGCCAAAGCTAGAAAGAAAACATTTATTTTAATGCCTACTGTGTGGAAAGGACTCTCTCACATCTCCAATGAACTTGCAGAATTGGCAAGGAATTGTGGAGAATTGGTAAAATGAAGTATAGGTTCCAAAAATAAATGTATTTAAGTCTAAAATACAAGCCATACTAAAGGTTGCCAACGGAAGTTCCATAATTAATCTTCAAATAGTTGGTGTTGGAAGAGTTGAGAGGAAGAGAGAGAATTCAATGGATGCTAATTTAAGCTGGTCAGAGGACTTCACACTGATCTTGAAAAGATGACTTCTGATTTGCTTGGCATTATGTGTATTTATTTACAACATGCTCTGGGTCAGACTATTTGGGGTCTAGCCCACTTAGAGCTTGAGCATCTTTGCTTTGAGCAAGTCACTACATGAAATTTATACTGAAAAGGGTATACCTTTGTAGACCAAGAGTTACTAAAAAACATTCAGGTTTATAAATTGAATGACAGCTAGTGCAATGTGAAAACTTATTTTATGTTGTGTGTGTGTGTGTATGTATGTACACATGTGTGTGTGTGCATATGTGTGTTTATCTGTATCTGGTTTGGAAGAAGACAGAGGATGTTAGTTTTTTTTTTTTTTATTTTGTGTGTGTGTGTGTTTAATGTGTGTGTAAGGTGCTCTGGTGGCACAGTGCCTAAGACGTTTGACTGCTAACTGGAAGATTGGTGGTTCAAACCCACCAGCCACTCTGCAGAAGGAAGATGGGGCAGTCTACTGTAGCCAAGATTTACCTCCTCAGAAACCCAATGGGGGTCACTATGAGTTGGGATTGACTTGGTGGCAGTGAATTTGGTTTTTTTGCGTTTAATATGTGTGTGTATTTTATGCTTTGGGCAAGGCATGCCATTCCTCAGATTGACAAAGTCCCCACCTTTCCTATTCATCTTAATTCAACCATTTTACCTATTAATAATATCTGTCTTGTCCCTCAAGGTAGTTTAGTTTGAGGTAGATATGTTAAATATAGTCACCTCTGAATTCTGCATCCAAATGTAAGGATTTATCAGAATGATTTATCTGCACTATGTGAGTACAACCTGGCTTACTGGAGCCAGCTTATATGAATGCAGCCAGCTTTCTGGAAAAACATTAAGTTAAGCACTCTTTCATATACTGTCAGGCAATATGCATTACATACATTAATTCACGTAACCCTGCTAGCAAGCCAGTGAAGTAGGTACTATTATTATTCCTGTATTACAGGTAAGAAACAAGAAAGTGAGCCTCAGAGAGATGGAGTAACTTGTCTCACAGCTATTAAGCTACATAACCAGCATTCCCACATAAGCAGGCTGACTTTAGAATAAGCATTCATTTCTGTGCTGCCTCCCCTTAGCAGTAACCAGCTCCATGGCTTCTTCTATGCTGCCTATCACACTCTGGTTCAAGACACAGAATTGTACAGAGTCATAGCAAACCAAGGGCAACTGTAGAGCAAAACTTTCACAGCAGAAGAGCTTGATGCTAGTAGTATTTTGAGATTAGAAGTGGCAGACCATGTAAACTATGTATGTAATGCCAGGTAAATAGAGGCAGGGATCCACGGTGAAAAGATCACTGGTGGCATTACAGTTAAGAGCTAAGCTGCTAACTGAAAGGTTGGTGGTTCAAGCTCATACAGTGAAAGACCTAATGATCTACTCCCATAAGAATTATCACCTAGAAAACCCTATGGTGCAGTTCTACTCTTTTAGATGAGGTCACTATGAGTCAGCAACACCCAAAAATAACAACTTCAAAGTGCAAAGAGACCAGGATCCAGATGAAGACCAGGCTAGGTCATCAATCTAAAAACCAGAAAAGTAACCCTGATTCTAAGAAATTTTTCAAGGCACCAGCTGCTTTTTGAGTTGTAGGTACATCCACATAGCAGGAAATGTGGACAGGATTTCTCATTTTTGCCATTACTGTAATTTTGGGCTAGAGAATTCTTTATTGTGGGAGATCTTCTGTGCTATTGCAGGATCACTGGCCCTTACCCACTAGGTGCCAGTAGGACCATCCACACACACCATTCATGACAATCAAATATTGTAAAATGTCCTCAGGGGGTGAGGGTCCCTCCTTCCTCCCATCAAATAACTGTTGTTATTAATGAAGAAATGATGCAAGAAAATCCATCCATTCATTCAACAGGCACTTGCTAAGTAGTACTCATTTGTAGATAACATATGACCTTACATCCTTTCCACAATATTAATACATAACTCCTGAATTAGAGTTGTTCTCTGGAGACTTTGGGAATATGGCATTGACACTGAGGGCACACTTACTGGGTCTTCCTGTTCAGAATCTAATCCATTTAGAATTTGGCCATCTTTACCTCAGGTAAGTCACTCTCTCTGAGTCACTATGCCATTCCCTGCAAACAAGAAGTAATAATAATAATGCCCAACTCATGGGTTTGTGGTGGCGATTAAATGGATAATAAGCTCTGGTGGCATAGTGCCTAAAGCACTTGACTGCTAACCAGAAGGCTGGCGGTTCAAACCCACCAGCCACTCCTTGGAAGGAAGGTTGGGCAATCTATTCCGTAGAGATACTGCCTCAGAAACCCAAGGAAGGGTCACTATGAGTCAGAACTGATTCGATGGGAGTGAGTTTTTTTTTCTTTTTTTTTTGGTAAAGTAAGAGAATGACCAAGTGCCAGACACAGAGAAGATGCTCAGGTGATCCTGAGATGGATAGTGTTTGAGATACCACACCTGAAGGGATCTAGAGATCTCATTTGGCCCTCTGAGCTGGAAGTTGCTGAACCCACCTTTACTGCTTTAGTTTTAGGACAAGGGTCAAATAAGTGGCCAGTGAAGTGGGTGTTTTTTGTTGATTGTGTGGAAACTTTTCCAAAAACTCTGGTAGACCCTGTGGAGACAGTCCAAAAGGTGGACTGGCTCAGCTTCCACTGCAATTTTGTGATTAAAGGATTTAAGAGATTAACAGCATCTCTTCAGGAAGCAGCTCGGAAAGCTCAGTTGGGTTTATTCCAGGGAGGATGTTCTGAATAAAATCTCCTCTATAAAGAGTGAGATGTATGTGTATATGTAAGAAATGAGGAGGGGGACCTCAATTTCAAATTAACAAGGAGTTGGTTACCTAGTCAAAGTGATAACCCCTCATGAAGATGATAGTAGGAAGACTGTCAGCAAAACCACAGGTAAGTTGCATTATTCTCTCTCCTGTCCCTAGGTGGGGAGAGAAATTTGGATATGGTACAGTAAAGAGCTAGCTAGGAAGCTTGCCATCCAATCCTCTGTGTAATTTTCTGTGGGAATCTTAGCAGGTCACTCAACCTACCTGGACATCAGTTTACCTCTAAATGAAGTAAGAGAATTATTTGAGGACTGCCAGATTGTGAAATTTGAAAATTGCTGAGTCAGAACATCTGAAATATGTGACTTTGCCTAATTTGAGAATTGCTTCCAAGCTCAAAGTCCCAGCACCTAGTCAGTTTGAATGTTATGATAGCACATAAATGTTAGCTGCATTGAATTGAATTGCTGAGTAATGACATTTAAATATCACAGAGTCATCAACTACAGAAGCACCAGGTCGTCAAGGTTATGAATTCCCCAGTCATTAAGTTTTCCAAGACTTGGAGCCAGGACTGACACTTAAAGCTCAGAAAAACTCCTTCAGGTTGTATAAATGTTACTGATTCAGTTTCTAGTTTTGTTTTGTTTTGTTTTCTTCCTTTCCCTCAAAGACTGGAATTTCTAGACATGAGTAGTTTCCCTACTATTCTCATTTCTCAGTCTGAGACCTCCAAATAGAATTCAAAATGAAAGCTCTGTAAGGTTCCAGAGCAAGGGATGAGCCTTGGATGACCAGAAGAAGCATTTTCTTCATTCCTCTGGTCTAAAAGTTGACATTTTCTGAATTATAACTACCCACAACAGATTTGGGGACAGGATAATATTATGTTTAGAGTTTTTCAGGGACTGTAGAAGAATCTAGCAAGGATTCAGGGGAGAAGAAAAGAACATTTATTAAAGTCAAAAAGTAAAGACTTGTTCTGTATTAACTTGGTTCTCAGATCAGCTCCACCTGAGGCCCTCCTATGGCATGTATTTGCCATCTCAGTGTTTTCAAAAATTGGAGTTTGTGCGCCTTCAAGTGGGCATACACATTTCCAGCAATGCTAGGTGCCATCACTCTCTATTGCTTGGACCATGAAGACATTTGAGTTTTTGCTTTCATTGACTTTGAAGTAAATACAATGTTGGAATGTTGGCAGCAGCAAATGGACTAACAGAACAAAATAAAAATCAGGGTAGTTTTACTTTTGGCCAAGAAAGCAAAAAGTAACCTTCTACAAAGGCTGTAAAACTATAACAACACTCAACTCAGGTATGAGTCCTTATGGGCTTTTTATGTTACTCAGAAGAATGGAGGTTCAAAGGTACCCAGAGATGCCTCAGTAGAGAGAGCTGGCAATCTACATCTGAAAAATCAGCCACTGGCAACCCTGCTGAGCACAAGCCTACTCTGACACGCATAGGCTCAACATGAGTCAAGATTCACTTAACAGCAACTGATACTGGTAGGGAAAGTAGAAGTCTTCTGACTGAGAGTCAGAGGCTTATTGATTGAACTTGTGCTCTACCACTAACAATATGTTTCATTTCCTTTTAAGATGTCAATTTCTTGGACTGCTAAATGAAGAGGTTGGACCAGATACTTAAAATGCCTCCTTGTTTTAATATCACATTATTCTAGATGATGACTTTTATTTGTGTTTATCCCAAGAAGTGAAATATTTTAATGACATATTTTAACTTAATGCCAAGCATCAGTAGATTATATCCATACCCCCTTAAAATTTGTTAAAAAATAATTCCTATTGCAACCACGAAAAGAAAGAGGCATGTGGTAAGATCATGGAATTAGAAGCCTCAGACTTGTAGCTCCAGCTCTGTGATGGTTTACATGGCTCTGACCAAACTGCTAAGCCTCTCTGGAGCCTCAGTTTTGTCATCTAGCAAGTGGGAGTCACATATGTCCAGCTTGCCATGCAGGATTTTGAGATAGAAGTGTGTGCATGTCCCAGGCAAGCAGAGCACTGGGGGAGGTTGAGACAGTATTGAGGGCACACACACACACACAAAAAAAAAACAAAATAAGGAAGGATTCCACAGCAGTAAATCTGGCTTCTGATTCTCTAATTAGCCAATGTCATAAGGGTATCAGTTTCTTTATTTGAAAAATGGAAGCATTAGTCTTGATCAGCATTGCTAAAACTACATGTGAAGAATAAATGTCCCTCAAAAATATCTTTGGAACATAAGTTTGGCAAACCTAGCATACTCTCTTAGAGATTCACATTCTGCATTAGCATATTCTGAGATGGTCTGCAGTAAAGAAACATATTAATTTTATTTAACATGTCTGTCAAATTAAATTGACCATGGTACCCTTTTGTTCTGGAATGCTTTTTAATAACCCATGAAATACATTTGGAAAATTCAAGACTAGATAGTGGGCTTCTCTGAGGAATTATAAAGAGACTATGATGTACCTGTTGCAAAGCTGCATCTATGGTCTATCTACAAGTGTTGGGAATCATTTTTCTTTCTTCTCCTCTCCTCTCTCACATACAGTTATCTTTGCTCTCTTAGTGTGAACACCAGCAGTTGTGGATGTATGTGTATTTTATCAGAAACTATTTTGAACACCAATGTGCTTACTACTATGGTAGATTCTATGAACAATGAAAGACCAACATAAAATACATTTCCCACTTGACATACCCAACAACAACAACTTCTGTTGTGGATTATATTATCTTTGAAATAAATTTGAATGCCTAATGATTTACAGATTATTTTAGCTCATTAAAGTATGTGGCATTACATGATATAAAAGAAAAAACAGTGGAGCTTATAATGGGCTGAAGTAGTTAGAGAAAGCATTGTGGAATAAATGCAATTTTGTGTAGATGTTGAAAATGTGTGATATGTGGTATTGTCAGGTAGGAATAATATGGAAAAGACAGGAACAGATCAGGGTTTGAAGGGCAGGAGAAGTATCTTGACTTGTTACAGCAGATCCTAGCAGCCATAGTAAGTCAGGGAGCACAGAAATAGCTTAGTGAAGAGAAAGGTGGGATGTAAGATAGATAGGAAGCACTCAAAGTAATCCCAAGAAGGGTGACTAGATATAGTAAGGCATTGTCACACAGGAAAA
>NW_006921747.1:1678866-1682359 GCF_000298275.1 Orycteropus afer afer | reverse complement strand
ACACACACACACACACACACACACACACACACATACATTGTATATATACATTGGATTTCAAATAAGAAAAATTGCATGCGTTCCTTTAAAACAAGAAATTACCTTAAAAGTACTTCATAATTGATTTTAACCATTGAATTAAAACTAATTGTGTTAGTTTGGGACACCCTTCTGTCTCAACTATGCATTCCTCCTTCAAATTGACAATTATAACAGTTGTATGTTTTGCTGTGTAGATTTTCAACAACATAAATAAATAAATAATTTTTGAAAAATGAAAGAAATGTATTAACTCACTTAGGTGATGTAAGTCAAACTTGAGGTTCTATTGATTCAAAAGCTCATAGTGTCATCATGTCCCAGATTCTGTCTGGGCTTTGGCCTGTCACCAATAGCATTGGGCTGCTTCCCTCAGGGTTATAAGACAGCTACCACAGGCAGCTGTGTATAATTTCTTCCTTATTCATACACAGTGGAGATAGCCTGACACACTTAATGTTGAGAATACCTCTTCCAGAACCACTAGAAGTACTCTCTTCAAGTATCATTGGCCCAAATAGACTTAGCTCTCCATTCCCCCACCACCAATTGGCAAGTTAGATAAGACCAGCCAAGTAGAGTGTTCTTAACCACAGTGTCCCCTTCACAATCTAACAGGAAAAGAGATAATCAGACAATTATGGAGAATGTTAAGTTTAATGTGGCATCTCATACATTTTGAACCAAATTGAATACTTTATTTGTGAAGACACCCAAAGGAAGAATTTACTGAGAATATGTGAAGAGAGAAAAGTAGCGTAGAGGACCAAAGACCATAATCTTGGGGGAACTGGAAATCGCTAATTAAGAGCCTTGGTCTTGGTTCTGAACAAGGCTGGCTCAGCTGGGTGTGTGACTTTGGCCAAATCACTATTCCTTTCTGTGCTTTGTTTTCCTTATTTGTAAAGTTGGGAGAGTAAGACCTTACTCATAACATTGGTGGGAGGATTAAATGAGGGAAATAGTGCTGAATCACCAATGGGCACTGGAGAGTCCTGTCTCTTCAACTGCTGTACTGCATTAAATGGACTAGAAAAAGAAATGCCAGTTAGAAATGCATGTGTTATTTAATCCAATCCACTGGTGATTGTGGGTGAGGCAACTGTCATTGCCGTGGTAGGAGTACAAGGAGAAGTGCTGGGAGCACAGGGCAGATCTCTGTGATCTTACAGGAGGAAAAGATTGCCCAGAGCATCCTTGAAGAACGTAGTATAAGGCAATAAATTATTCTATCTCCAGATAAGTATCACAGCATTGTAAAATTTGGCTCAGCCCTGAACTATTTAAGGTCCTATCAACTTACAAAATTTTCCAGGTCAGACTGGAGGCTACTTAGGTCACCCCTCCCTTTCTACCATCTAATTCTTTCCTTGTGACAAAAGGCAAAATTCAATTATTTAAACTAAAAAGAAAATCAACCTAAATCTGGAAAATATGTCCAATGATTTTAGAAATATTTAACATTCCATTAGCATTTAAATATGCTATTACCTTGCCCAAGGTACAATATTATCTTTGATCACAGACTGGTATTAAAAGAAAACATCTGTCCTGTAGAACTTTCAACAGAATGTATTTACATTAGTAAAGCAGGATTAACTAAGATTGTCCACTGAGATGTGAATGTGGTGGTGTTTTACATCCCTGGTTTTAAAAGCCTATTTAAAATAGTATTCTACTGTTTAACATACTTAGTTACAAATATTCATCCATTCCATCAAACACTCATTTGTCAAGAACCTACTATATGCAAGGCATGTACTGAGACTCTAGGTGGAGTAGGGGATCTTAAAGGATTTACTTATCGAGCATCTGCACTATTCCATTAAACGTGCTAGAAATAGGATATACTAGGTAGAAATGCATGTGCTATTTATTCTAATGCACATAACCACCTTATTCTAATGTGCATAACACATTGCATGAGGCCATGCTCACTGTGTCTACTATTAATTGGGACATCAATGTTTCTTTCCTTATATGATCCTTAGGTACTTTGTTCAAATGCTGAGTGTTTATTAATAGCCTCTCTGACTCAGTTCCCTAATTCATTGCCTAATTCACAGGTGGCCATACTAAAAAAAGGGGGAAAATTGGTAAATTTCCTTCTAGATTTGTTTTAGTTGTCATTGTTGAATAAGAAATTATGCTATGAATTCTGTTCTACAACTGAAAAATATATCACAGGATTAACAACAAAAAGTAAACACAACTCAATAAAAAATGGCAAAAGACTTTGCATAGTCATTTCACCAAAAAGGATATGCAAATGGCCAAGAAGCACATGAAAAGTTGCTCAATGTTATTCGTCATTTTGTTGTTAGGTGCCATCCAGTTGGCTCCAACTCATAATGACCCTATGCATGACAGAATGAAAGAAACAATGCCTGGTTCTGTGCCATCCTTGCAATCTTTGCTGTGCTTGAGTCCATCGTCATAGCCACTGGGTCAATCAACCTGATTGAGAGTACATAGCCCAGCAATCCTAATCCTAGGTATGTACTTTGAAGTGAAAGCACAAACATATAGAAACCTTGACACTAATGTTCATAAAAACACTTTTCATGGCAACCAACTGTTGGAAACAACCAAAATGTCCATCAGTAAGTGAATATATAAACCAAATGTGGGATAAACACACAATGGAATACCAGTCAGCTACAAAGAGAAATGAAATCCTGATGCATGCCACTACAGGGATGAATCTTCAAAATATCATGCTGAGTAAATAACTCATATTCAAAACACAAATATTATAAAATCACACTTACATAAAATAAGCAAATATATACAAATCAAAGATTATCAGTGGTTACCAGTGGTAGAAGAAAAAGGAGAGGGAGAGGGAAACTGAGTTTAAGTTGATGATGGTGAAGTGATTTGGAAAAGGATATCAAGAATGCTTGTACAACTTGAAGAATGTAACCCGTGTCACTGAATTGTACCTGTAGATATTACTGAGATGGTGTGTGTTTTGTTATATATATTTTAACCTCAGAAAAATTATATATATATATATATATATATATATATATGTACACACACACACACATATATATATATATATCATACTGTTTCTTTCATGACACGATACATTCTATATTTCACCACATTCTTCTTCATGACTTAACAGTATTCCATTTTATGGTTACACAAAAACTAACTTTTCATTCTGAAACTTGAAAAAAAGTTTATGGCTATTGTTAAATAAAACCCATTGCCATCAAGTACGATCTAACTCACAGCGACCCCTCCTTAGGTTTCCAAGGCAGTGTCACTATGGAAGTAGATTGCCCAACCTTCCTTCAGAGGAGTGGCTGGTGGGTTTGAACTGCCATCCTTCTGGTTAGCAGTCAAATGCCTTCGGCACTACACCACCAGAGTTCCTTTGCTATTGTTAGGTGCCATATAATAGATTCTGACTCATCATTACCCTAGGTACAATAGAATGAAA
>NW_006921747.1:1624134-1678559 GCF_000298275.1 Orycteropus afer afer | reverse complement strand
TATATATATATATATATTTGTGTTGTAGCCACTGTGCCAATCCATCTTGTTGAGAGTCTTCCTCTTTTTTGCTGACCCTCTACTTTATGAAACGTGATGTCCTTCTCCAGGGACTGGTCCCTCCTGATAAAATGTCCAAAATTTGTTAGAAAAAATCTGGCTCTCCTCACCTACAGGGAGCATTCTGACTGTACTTTGTCCAGGACAGATTTGTTCATTTTTCTTGTAGTCTGTGGTATATTTGGATCTCTAGTGGCATAATGGATAAGGCACTTGACTGCTAATTGGAAGGTCAGTCTTTCAAACCCACCAACTGCTCCGTGGAAGGAAGACAGATCAGTCTACGTCCATAAAGATTTACAGCCTCAGAAACTCAATGAGGGTCACTGTGAGTCGGAAGTGACAGATGGGGAAAACTGAAGCACAGAAAGCATAAGTAAAACCTGAGACACAAAGAGTTAGAAAGAGGTAGATCTAGGATTTCAAACCAGGCAGGCTCTCTCAGCAGTCTCACAGCTTATAACCACAGCACTACCTCTCATAATCACACCACAATGTTACACGTGATAAGAATTCTATAAGAAGTATAGATAATCTTTGTTTCTTACATAAATTAACTTCCTTGGGGGAGGCAGTAGGATTCATTCTAGTCCCTAAGGAGGATTTGGTTGTGCAGAGGTGCGGAAATGGGCATTCCAAGTCAAATGCACCCCAACGGTGTAGAAAAAAGGAAGATATGTTGGTGCTTACTTGGGGTAATTGTTTCACACTCTATGTTCTGTGTTAGTTTTAGGATGGCTTGGTCCCCCTCCAGCCCCCAACTGCCAGGTCCCATTGGTCTCTGTAACCCTGAGCCTGCAGCACATTATCACCAGTGCAGCCCAGGAGAGCTGATTTTATGTCCATTGATTTATTCCTTGATCCACAGATACATCAACAAGCACTCCTGCCCCCAGAATCGGTAGAGGGAGGTTTATGACTCAATTTTATTTGTTTGCCTGTGCAGACAAGTGGCTTTAGCAGTGAGGAAATCGTTTGAAATAAAACATCATTACAGGTATCCTCCGCTTTTCAAATGTTCACTTTATACCACTTCACTTCTATGAAAACCCTACATTAGTACCTGATTTCACTAAATGAAAGAAATCCAAAAAGAATTTTCACTTTTACTAAGAAAGGCAAAAAGAATTTTCACTTTTACAAACAAAGGCAAAAAGAAAGAAAGGAAGAAATGTCCCATGTTTATTTTGTAACAAATCCTTAAAAAGGTATTGCACATCCCCAGCAGCAAGAGTGGTGTAACGAAGCCTCTTCCCTGGGAACTACGATCAGCATCAAATCTCCATAACTTTGAACTGTGTCTGTGAACACTATCCAAAAAAAAAAATCTCAAATTCACTGCCATCCAGTCAATTCCGACTCATAGCAACTCCCATTGGCTTTCCAAGATAAATCTTTATGGAAGTAGATTGTCCCATCTTCCGTGGAGCAGCTGGTGAATTTAAATTGCCAACCTTCTGGTTAGCAGTCATATGCCTTAGACACTACACCTACAGAGCTCCTTGTAACACTATATTTTAGTGTTTTTTTAGATTTTATCTGTTATTTGATATGATTTGGTAGGTTACTTTTTGGGTCTGGTAGTGCTCAAAATTTTTTCCATGTAAATCAATGATAATTGCTTCTTCATTTTACAGCATTTCAGCTTACAAGGTTTTCATTGGAATGTTTAGTGGGGGAAACACGTATTTGATACCTGTTCTCTGAGCCCCCTTTCTTGGCCTATGGTTACTTCTGGTTACCTCTGACTCCATTGTGGACCTGCTCGAGAACTTTTCTTTTATAGCCTAAACAAAATAATTTATTAGCAAATAGACATTTATGAATTTTAATTGTTTTAATTTGTTGTCTTTTAATTGTGCTATTGAGGAATTCAATAATAAACGTTTTGTGAAAATATGGCACTTAAATATTCACTTTGCTTTTTTTTTTTTTTTTGCTTTTGTGAGTTTTCTTTGCTTTTATGAAGTAAATGATTAAGAGACAAAAACTCATTTTTCAGGAGAGGTGTCTTATTTGACAAACCTGTTCTTTTACTATTTTACTATTTTGAGTTTCCAGTATGTTATCTATATTCAGTTAGTATGCTATGAGTCAGAACTGCCTTGACGTCACCTAATACCACCACCACCACCATGTTCATTCCTATGCTCTACCATGATCCTGCCCCCAGATATTTTCTGACTTCTCCAGTTCTCATCATTCCTTTAGTCCAGACCTGCCAACAGTGCAAAGTTGCCCCACCTCAGGGCCTTTGTACTTACTGTTCTCACTGCCAGGGAACTTCCTATTTGAAATATCTGCCAGTCTCTCTTCATCTCTGCCCATATTGTCAAAATTTCAGAGCATTCTTCTAATGAAGAATAGGCAATCCCCTACCCCATTTTAATTTTCTTCTGAGCCCTTATCACCACTGAATGTATTTTATATTGATTTAATTTTCTGTCTCATCACAACCATACCTTGTCCCCCCAACACACAACACACACACACACACACACACACACACAAACAAAACACACCCAATCCTGTCCTCAGGTCTTACTGACTGTCCTGGTGTCACAGTCAAGTCTATTCTTGCTTATTCTTCCCCTCAAATGAATATATCCATAAGGAATACAGCAAGGATTTTTTCTTTTCTATTCTGTATTCCCATTGCCTAGATTAGTGTCTGCCTAGAACATGGTGAGAAATTGATAGTAATTGAATGAACAGAATAAACTAAAAAGAAAAGGAATGAGTGGAACAAAGAAAGAAGGGAAGAGAGGAGGGGAAGAAGGAAAGAGAGTAGGAGGGAGGTGTAGTAGTTAAGTTTGTGTGTCAGCCTGGCTGAGTGGCTGGGCAGCTGGATGTAGTATTCCCCATGATGAGACTGGTAATCAACTCTATGGTGGAATCTACTGTGTGTAGCTGAGTAGCTGCCTTAGGGATGTGGTCTGCTTCCTGTACATAAGGAGAATGGTCTCTAGCTTATGGCTTGCTTGAACCCTGCATGTAACTGTGTGGTTGTTCAGCAGCCTGCCATGCTCTGCTGACCTTGCAACTTTCAACAGACTTGAATGAATGGCCTGCCATGTGGTTTGGTAACATCAGGACTGTGCCTTTTTGCTTGTCAACCTTGGGCTTGTCAGTCTCAGCAGCTAGCAGCTGTCTGAGTGAAGAAAAGCCTCTAGCTTCAGTGGGCCAGCAGCAGGAGGCAGAGCTGAAGCCCAAGGTTGAAGGGCTTTCACCCAATGCCTAGAACCTGGCACTTTGAACTCAGACCTAAAGCTCCCAAACTGTAAGAGAATAAACTCCTGTTTGTTCAAGCCATTCGTTTGTGGTATATTCCTGTCAGAGCAGCAGTAGGTAACCAGAACAGGAGGGGAGGACAAGCAGGAATGAGTGAGGGAGATAGAGAAAGACAGACAGAAAGGAAAAGGGAAAGAAACCATACATGATTCTGTCCTGTCCATGTTGGTTAGTTTAACCCAGTCACAGTGCCTCCAGTTCTAAGCGATACCTCTTATGTTTAAGCAATCACTCTGTCAATGATTGTTGATATTCTCCATTCCACCCTTGAGACAGAAATCACCATTACCCAATTTGCCCTTTCTATGCTTACTCACATTCTGCTTTTCCCTACACCTTCTACCTTTTCCATATAGCTTCTTCATGGGCCTGATAAGAATGTCATCTCTTCCATCAAGCCTTCCCTGAGGAACCTGAATGAATGGGATTCTTGTTTATTTGCCTGCATATTGGACCTCATCACTCACACTCGATCGTTTGATTTGGCTTGTTTAGCCCTCAGGAGTAGCATCTGTCCGGTCCTTTATCCATAGCACGGGTATCTGTAAACAGGACTTCCCCTCTATGGATTCAGAGCATCCTTCCAATGAAGAAGAGGCAATCCCCTATACCTGCCCCATTTTAATTTTCTCTGTGGATATTCAGATACCGAGATTGGACTGGAACTCTCTACAGTTCATGACGTGCAGACACACACAGCACGTTTCTCTCCAGCACTCCACTTTCCTCTTCATTTCCCTTGACTACATCAGAGAAAGATCCTGTAGAACAAGTGTGCAAATAGGATCCTCTTGGTTACCAACCTTAGAGAGTCTCTGACTGCTGCAAACATTAACACACTTGGCTGCTAACCAAATGGTTGGAGTTTCAAGTCCACCCAGATGCACCTCAGAAGAAAAGGGGAATTTTGATCTATTGATGAAAAATCAGCCATTGGAAACCTATGGAGCATAATATTAAATTGTGAATTGAATCTGAGTACAGTGAGGGAACTAAGCAGTTATCAGTTAGTATTGCCTGCCTTGGGGCAAGAATAGGGACGTGGTTTTATAGGCTTTCATTTTGCCATCCCTCCCCTAGTAGGTGCTTAACATTCTGTATTTTTGTTTCTGATTAACTTGTTGTTGTTGTTGTTGTCATGTGCCATCGAGTCGGCCTCGACTCATAGCAACCCCTCCTTGGGTTTCCATGGCAGTGTCACTACGAAAGTAGATTGCCCCATCTTCCTTCGGAGGAGTGGCTGGTGGGTTCAAACCCACCAGCCTTCTGGTTAGCAGTCAAGTGCCTTAGGCACTATGCTCCCAGAGCTGATTAACTAATTCAAAGAAAGTATGCTTATATTTATCATCTCTTCATCTTTCAATAGAACTAAATTCAAACAGAAGACCTTTCTTTATATGTATGGTTCGAATGCAAATGGATTTGAAGGCCCTATGAGTGGGGGAAGATATCTAAGCTACTAAGAATAATGATCACCTCACTAGAAAATAAGAATTTCCTACTGCAGTCTGCCCAGAGCATCTATCTATTATTTCTCTCTCTCTGATAGCAGTAACATTCTTACTGATAATAGCAACAATAAGAGCAGCATGGGTCATTTTACCATTGGACACAATTGTCTTGTGTGCTTATCATCAGCTAGAAACATTTTTTTTTTCATCTATTAATTCATCTAAAATTTTCCCAAACCTGATTCCATCATCAGCTCATTCTACCTTAAAGGGTACCAAGTTACCTAAATATATTTCTCCTTTCATCATTGTTATTGTGTGCCATCAAGTCGATTCTGACTCAAAGAAGCCCTATATGACATAGTAGAACTGCCCCATAGGGTTTCCAGGCTGTAATATTTATGGGAGCAGATCGCCAAGTCTCTTCTCCCATGGAAATGTCCTACAATCACTTGTTACCACACTTTGAATAAAGTACCCTGATTTTATCCATTTGAATACTATGACCATCCTTGTTCTCCCTTCATAATCTTCTTTTGAGATATAAAACCAAAACACCAAACTGCTGCTGAGTCAGATCTGACTCATAGCAACCCCTTTTTGGGTTTCTGAGGCGGTATCACTACGGAAGCAGATTGCCCAACCTTCCTTCTGAGGAGTAGCTGGTGGGTGTGAACTGCCAGCCTCTGTTTAGCAGTCAAATGCCTTAGGCACTACATCACCAGAGCTTATGTTATTGTTGTTGTTATTATGTGCCCTCAAGTCAGACCTGACTCATAGTGACCCCTCCTTGGGTTTCTGAGGCAGTATCACTACAGAAGTAGATTGCCCCATCTTCCTTCTGAGGAGTGGCTGGTGGCTTTTGAACCATCAGCCTTCTGGTTAGCAGTCAAATGACTCAGGTACTATGCAACCAGACCTTATAGTACATTTTAAAATTGGGAAGTATGAATCTTCCAACTTTGTTTTTGTTTTGGCTCTTTGAATTTCCATATGAATTTTAAGGTTACCTTGTCTATTTCTGGAAATTAAAAAAAAAAAAGTTAGAATTCTGATTGCATTGAATTTGTTGATCAATTTAATGAGTATTGCCATTATATCAATATTAAGTTTTCAATCTATGAACACAGGATATCTTTCCATTTATTTAGATCTTAATTTCCTTTAACAATGTTTTGTAAATTTTAGTATACAAGTCTTTTACTTTGGTTAATTTAGTTAAATTTATTCTTAAGTAGGTTATGCTAGTAAATGGAATTGCTTTTCATAATCTTGTAAGCCTTTATTGCTTCTCCTTCTGAATATTTATATATTCTGCCTGTAAATTCCCATTTCATAAATCAGTCATCATGTCTCCTCATGTGCTTTGTTAATTATCTAAGCTGTGACTTGAACATCTGAAATCTTAGAAAATACTTTGTGATACAGATGATAAGAAAAATCAGATGTCAAGAATGGACCCAAAGTCAAGCTACATAGATATATTTACCTCCTTCCAAATAAGCTAAGTTCAATCACATCTTACTTTGTTCCCTAGCAGAGCTAGAGCAATCTTTAAGAACATTAAATTACTTGTGGTTATTTTTCACCTAAAAGCCTCCACATCATCTTTGCTGCCACTTCACCCCTTTTGTGGGCCCTTTTTTCAGGATATGTCTTCTCTAGTTACATGCTAGACTCCTGCTAGCCCAATGCCTGACTTGGGTCTATGTTTCAATCTCCCACTGTCATGCTCCAGAGTTTCCTTTCCTTCACTATTCCCCACATCATAACTTAGTCTTTTTCTCCCTGTCTCTCTCTTTGTGTACTATAGATATCTAATGCTAATGTAAAAACTAAGGAAATAATTTGTGGTTGTTGTTCTTAATAGGCGCTGTCAAGTCAGCTGTGACTCATAGTGACCCTATGTATAACAGACTGGAATACTGCCTGGCCATGGGCTACCCTGCTGGTATTTGAAATACCAGCGATATAGCTTCCAGCATCACTGCTACACACCAGCCACTATAATGTGACAAACTGATATCTAGTAATGAAATCTATGCTTAGCAATGGCTTAAACCATCTAATGTTAAGGTTCTCCTAGATTGTAACTTGGTTTGATTATTTTTTTATATCCCTACAACTTCTACATTTTGCCTGGAGTGTGCTAAATAAGTATTTGTGATATGGACAAGACAAGAAACATCTGTCTAGACCCAAGACAGTTTAAATTAGGGTAAGAAAGTCTGGACTGACTTTCCTAAATGAAAGAAATGACTGAAAAGTCAAGTCATATGCATTTTACTCTTGGCTTGGCTGAGAAATACCTTAGCCCCATCTTAAGCATTTAGTTTTTGATGGACACCTGTGTGAAACAGGACATAATGTAAGAATATTCACATACTTAGAGGAAATATCTGCTTTTCTATAACAGCAAAATGGAGTGAAGGCATGGATTATACTCCAGAGGGTCATATATACAAACAGAGTCATATGTTTTGCAACATAATTGATTTCTCTTGTTTATGTAACTAATTTCACAGCCTGGAATTAAGAGAACATTGTGAGTAATAGATACATCTTTGTTTGTCTACTCTTAATTATTTTTGCTTCCCCTGCTACTAACTAAAGGACAGCCCTGGTGGTGCAGTGGTTACGCACTCAGATGTTAAGTGGAAAGAATTTACCAGCTGCTCCATGGGAGAAAGTTGAGGCAGTCTGCTTCCATAAAGATTACAGCCTTGGAAACTCTATAGGACAGTTCTTCTCTATCCTGTAGGGTCACTATGAGTCAGAATTAACTCAGTGACAAGTTTGGTTTTAGTATTAGTGATTTCCTAGGCATTGAGAACTAGCATCTTTGATTTTTCTCTTTTGCTTATGGGTTCTCTTGATTTCAGAAAATCAACTATGGCTGTGAATTTCCCCATTTGCAGAATATTGCTATCTTTTAAATATTTTCCCAGGAATCCATCAGTCAGTTGATCATTTTCAGCCTGCAACCCGCATAGTTACATCTGCAGCTGAGGAGGATGTTGAAGACTCCATAGCAACACCATCTGTCAGTTCACAGAATGTTTTCTGTGGGATGGGAAGTGTGAGTCATAATTAGGCAAGTTGCACGCTGGGATCACAAGCTAATTTGTTTTCCCAGGATTTCTGCACCAATAATTACTGATGGCTATGTGTGAATCCATGAATTTGGGAGAAGTTGGCTCTAACACTAGTATCATTGTTGTTTCTTACTATAATAAGCATTGGCAAACTACAGCCTATGGGCCATATCTAGCCAGCCACCTGGTTGTATAGATAAAGTTTTATTGGAACATAGCCATACCCATTTATTTATATATTGTCCATGACTGCTTTTAAGACACAGCAGAGCTCAGTAGTTGTTGCAGAGATTATATGGTCTGCACAGCCTACAATATTTACTGTTGGACCCTTTAAGAAATTTGCTGAACACTGTACTAGAAGATCATTGAAAGCAGATTTTGTACTGTTATTAAATCACTGTGACCTTTTTTGGGAAACATATGTCAATTTTAGATATGAAATTGTTTGCTTATACTAAAACATTACCACCTCCAGAAGTCTTCCATGACACACCCACCTCAGAATCAAGCTGAGGATAGTCTCTTTCCTGTTTTCCTCTAATACTGTGGACAGGTTTCAAGTACTTCATATATATTATTATCTTTAATAACCTATTTGTTTTTTCTGTTTCTCCCACTAGATGTTGTCATTCTTCAGGGAAAGAGTATGTATTATCATTTATTTGTCTTTCTAGTGCTTAATATTAGTAGTGTGTAGGGCAAAGAATGGACTCAGAAATGTTGAATTAGAGAATAGATTGAATTATTAATATCAAGGACAAAACTATTATTTGACTCTCATTTAGAGGAAGTTTTGAATAGTGATTAAGTATCTAGTCTCTGAACTTCAATTCCATAAGGTAAAAACCTCATTTCTACCACTTATTAGCTCTGAAACTTTGTTCAACTTGCCTATCTCTCTGCCTTCAATGTCTTCATCTATAAGTAACACTATTACTTCCCTCCTAAGTTGTTGTACAGGGAAGTAATAGGGTTATCTCTCTTTTAGCTCTGCTGATGCAGTGGTTAAGGCATTCTGCTACTAACTAAAAGGTCACTGGTTCAAACCCACCGGCCAATATGTGGGAGAAGATGAGGCAATCTGCTTCCATAAAGATTTACAGCCTTGGAAAACCTATGGGGCATTTCTACTGTGCCCTATAGAGTTACTGAGTTAGAATCAACTCAATAGCAGTGAGTTTAAGTTATTATGGATGGCTTAATTCCATAACCTATGCAGAGTTTTGAGCATGTATCCTGGCACATGCTGGGTATTCAACATTGATGTCCATTACTAGTGACTTTCAGTATTTCTTCTAGAGCAAAGCCAACTCCCTGTCATGTCACTGTTAGTTTTGCTACACTTTCAAGTTATTGCTTGCATTTGCGATTACATCAATGATGCTAATAACCATTCTTTTGGTTCCTATTTTGTGCAAGATACCAACTACATTCATCACTGAGAATAGAAACAGGAGTTAGATGTTATCATAATCCATAAACATCTCATAATCTGGTATGCTGAGCCCAAATCTGCTATTTGGTAAAGGATGTGTAACTCAGTGACAAAAAGTCAGAGGTTGATAATTACTGGGAATCACTGCCTTTCTGGAGTATTTTTTATGAAGAGAACAGAACCCTAATCAAATGAAATGAAGCTCTATCTAATAATTTAGATACCAGCCAGAAAATCAGGTTTTGTGGGCAGAGGAGTCTCCCAATTTTCAAGGCCCATGGAGACATTGTTTTTATCTGTACTTGAACATGACCCTAGCTAGAAATATAATCAGGCTTTCTGACCTGAGAAAAAATTCTTCCCTCACCGCAGGGCAGAGAAAAATCTTTGCGTCATGTGGGGAACAGTGATCTGGAAGGCAAATGTGAACATTTGGTGAATGGATTGCTAAACCTATTTGCTATGCAAAGAATAAGGGTAAGAATGCCTGTTCTGCAATCAGCCAGCCATGTGTTGAGTCCTAGCTCCACTATTCACTAGCTAAATGACCTTGTTCAAACCCTTCCTCTCTCTCAGTCTATTTTCTTATCTGAAAAATGTAGATGGTAATAATACCAGCTTCATTGGGAGGTTGTGACACTGAATGAGATAATAGATAAAGTGTTAAATTGTTATTTGCAGCTGTCAAGTCACCTCTAACTCATAGTGACCTTAAATATAGCATGGTGCCCAGTCCCGCACTATCCTCATAACCATTGCTGTGTCTTAGCACATTGTTTCAGCCACATGTCAGTCCATCTCACCAAGGGTCTTCCTGTTTGTTGTTGACCTTCTACTTTACCAAACATAGTGTCCTCCTCTTGCAGTTGGTCCCTCCTGGTGACATATCCAAAGTCAGCAAGATGAAATCTTGCCATATTAGTTTCTAAGGACCATTCTAGCTGTAAGA
Source organism: Orycteropus afer afer (assembly GCF_000298275.1). Lineage (NCBI taxonomy): Eukaryota > Metazoa > Chordata > Mammalia > Tubulidentata > Orycteropodidae > Orycteropus > Orycteropus afer. The sequence goes on along the minus strand of NW_006921747.1, from coordinate 1,668,275 downwards.
CTGATTTGTTCACATTCTTCTGAGAGTTCATGGTGCATTCAATACATAGTATATATGAAATGTTAAATAGTGCCTGGTTTATAGTAAGAACTCAGTAAGCATTAACTTGATTGTGGAGATGGAAGTTACATACAGGGGAAAAGCAAAGGTAGTCTACATTTTTGTTTAGTTTTCCAGAGTAGAAGCATGTTAAGTTGGGCTTCTTCCTAGTAAAAGAAAGCAGATGTAGTGGGTCTTTTTAGGCACAAGCCTTACAAATGCTAGTTCAGTTTTAAAATAACACCTGATTCTCTCAGATCATCATGAAGCCAGCCAAGCTTGGTTTCCCTTGCATACCACCCTCCCTTTCCCTGGACTCAAGTCCTTCTTTAGGCTGTGGCCACATGAAAATGAGAAGGGTGTTTGTGGATAAGACAACAATGTCTCATTGGTACTGTTAAGCTTGCAAAGTAAAAGCTGGATTTAGCACATTTTGAAACATCAAAAATACCAAAAACTTATGTACTGTGGAGATAGATATAGAGGCAAGTTCTGCGTGAAAAATCTATAGTGGATACGTAGGTAGACAGGCAATAAGATCAGGTATGGATAGACAGACAGGAATATATCTAGGACCATATATAGGTTTGGCAGGCAATATTGCTATATATGTACTTGTAAGTGCTATAAAAATTTCCATATGCAGTTTAAACATAGCAGGAAGCAAAGTTAGGATAACTTCTTAGCCACAAATTAGCACTTTGAGGGAGTGAGTAGCTGCTCCTATGGGCTGAGGACCATGGTCACAGCTAATCATCAAGCTCAATGGGCATAACATGGTATGCAAAAATATTGTTTTATGTCTTACTTCAGTGAGTGGTGACAGGGGTCTTAAAATCTTGTGACCTGATATCTAACAGGCAACTATTGGTCTCTCCTCTTCTGAAGCAAAGAAGAGTGAAGAAAGTCAAAGACACATGAAAATAGTCCAAAGGACTAATGGACCATGACAACCTTAGCCCTGAGACCAGAAGAACTAGATAATGCCCAGCTATCAATGCCAACCATTCAGAAAGGGATCAAAATTAGAGATCCTGGATAGAATAAGAGAAAAAATGTGGAACAAAACTCAAAATACTAAGAAAGTCCAGGCTTACTGGTCTGATAGTGACTGGTGAAATCCCCCATAGTCACCCTTATGGCCTGGAATTGAACTCTTCCGTGGCTTAACTCTCAGCCAAAAGATAGGCCTACAAGCTAAACACCTATACCAGGGAAATTCACGCCTTAGAATAATCAACGATGGGAAGTTGGAAGGGCAGCATTTGCACAGGGACAAAAGCAGGGAGGCAGGAATGCATAGGCAAGCAGGACACAGGGAAACAATAACCACAGGGAGGAAGTGGAAGGTGAGCTGTTACACTATAGGGAATGTAACCAATGTCACAAAACAAAATGCATATGAGCTGTTGAATGTAAATGAATCTGCTTTGTAAAATGTCACCCAAATCACAATAAAAATATATTTTTTTTAAAAAAAGGAGGGGGTCTATTGCAGCCCATGCCCACATATTCTCACATGAGGCAGAATAGAGCAATAATTAAAAACACAGGCTCAGAAATAAGAGATGTTAAATTTGCCACTTTTGAGCTTTAAGAACTTCAGCAAGTTATCTAACGTGTCCTCAATTTTCTTATTTGTACAATGAGAATAATGACTGTCTCCTTGGTTACTGTTTTGGTTCTCTAGTGCTGCTCTAACAGAAAATATCACAAATGGATAGCTTTAACAAACAGGGATTATTCTCTTACAGTTTAGGAGGCTACTGTCCAAGTTCAGAGTGTCAGTTGTAGAGGCTGGGTGAAAGCCCTTCAACTTTGGGTTTCTGCTCTGCTTCTTGATACCAGCCCACTGAAGCTAGAGGCTTGTCTTAACTCAGCCAGCTACTGGATGCTGAGGCTGACAAACCCAAGGTTGATGAATGAATTGGCACAGTCCCAAGATCATCAGCAATATGACAGGCCACTAGTTCAAGTCCAGAAACAGTCCCAAGATCATCAGGCAATATGGCAAGCCACTGAGATGAAGACTGGGCCAAAGGCAGAATCCAGAAGTGCCAAAAAGCTCAAGACCCTTCTCAAAGCTTCTTACGTACTGGAAGCAGACCACAGCCTTAAGGGGCTACTCAGCTGCTCACAGCAGATTCCACCATGTACTTGATTACCGGTCACATCATGGGGAATTACTACATTCGGCTGCCCAGCCACTCAAAACCAAGCTCAAAGTTGAGCATAGACCTTTACAACAGTGACTGTTAGGGAAGACACTGTATTCCTGAACCTCTGTAGGAAACACATGTATTCTCTGATACAAATATCTTCACCTGTGTGAGGAAACTTACATTTCCTAAGACTTCTTTTGAGGATCTTTAGATTCTGAAGGAACTGAGAACATTGTGGTAATTACTAAGCAGTGTCAGCTTCTTTCTAACAATATTTATCAAGCCATTGTTGTTGTTAATTATCTAGTCAGCTCCAACTTATGGCAACCTCATGTATAGCAGAAAAAACCGTGCCTGGTCCTGTGCCATCTTCATGATATTTGGTATTTTGAGCCCACTGCTGCAGCTTTTACCTCAGTCCATCTCTCTGAGTTGAGGGTTTTCCTCATTTTCACTGACACTCTACTCTTCCAGACATGATGCCCTTTCTAGCAATTGGTCTTTCCTGATAATGTTTCATAGTTAATGAGCCAAAGTCTCATCATTCTCACTTTTAAGGAGAATTTGGTTGCATTACTTCTAAGACTGAAAATTAAAGGTCTTTTTATATTTTTTCCTACAATGAGAGAGTCAATATCAGATGTTTCTGCAAAAACCTCCCATAACTTTTTGAGGGCAGATGTTAGAAATGTAAATATGTATTGCCCTGATGATAGCATTAAGAATTTTATGGGAAGCTTGCTTTATTTACGGTTAGTTATTCTACTCATTTTCTTTTTGCCTTTGCTTTTTATCAAATTATACAACAATTAAAGAATGTAGCAAGAAAACTGAGCCAAATGTAACAGTTTCCTCTTACATCTCTTAATAGAACCAATCATGCTGTAATGTCATTTTTCTCCCCTCTGCCAAAACTGCACCCTTCCCTGCATTCTCAGCTGAAAACAGTAACAAAGCCTCTTGGAAGTGGAAAAGCCCTTATTCTCTGTGGAATGTAAATAATTATAAATAATGTTGCATCAGCCAGTTAAAGAAGAAAATCTGGAAAGAATATCTGTCTCTGAAAGTTACCCCAGGCTACACCCAGAAACCCTGCTAAGTGCTGACATGTGGTTTCCATTTGATGGTGACATTTCCAAATGCTAGTGGGCTGTAGCTGTACCACACTGAAGGAAGTTCAAGGCATCCCATGAAGCTGAGAGGCTTTGTAATAGAAAACAAAGTTTCAAACTCAAAGACATATAATTTACAACCATGAGTAAGCTACAAAGCTAATTCTTACAATTTAGGATAAGGCTGCTTCTGTTTTCCCATCTTCTGTGTTTCAGGCAAATGAAGTAAAGATGATTTTAATAAGAAACAATATAGTGTAATAAACTGATCATGAATATTGATTTTGGAATTACACAGTGCCTGCTCAATTCAAATTTGTGTTCTGCCTGTTGTCTTCTGGATGGACTTCTTGTTAATTGCCATTGTGTCAGCTCTAACTCATGGCAAGTTCATGTGTATACAAAAGAACAAAATATTGCCCATTTCTATGCCACCTTCATGATTTTTGGTAGGATTGAGTCCATTGTTACAGCCTCTCCAGATTTGGAGTGCCTTCCAACCTAAGGGACTCGTTGTTGTTGCTATGTGCTGTCGAGTCGGACCCGACTCATAGCGACCCCTCCTTGGGTTTCCAAGGCGGTATCACTACAGAAGTAGATTGTCCAACCTTCCTTCTGAGGAGTGGCTGGTGGGTTTGAACCACCAGCCTTCTGGTTAGCAGTCAAGTGCCTTAGGCACTACGCTACCAGAGCTCCCAGGCGACTCATCTTCTAGCACTAGATCAGACATTATTCTGCTGTGATCCATAGCATTCTCATTAGCTACCTTTCAGAAATAGATCACCAGGCCTTTCTTTCTAGTCAGTCTTAGTCTGAAAGCTCCATTGAAACCTATTCATCATCATGACTGCTGATATTTGAAGTATCAATGGCATAAATTCCAGCATCATAGTAAGATGAAAGCCATTATGACAAACTGACAGATGAGTGGTGGCTAGATGAATTTAGATGAGTCAGTTTACCACCTTGATTTTTAATTTTCTAAACTAAACAGAAATGAGGTTTAATAACATCTCTAACTAATTGTTAGGCTAAAATGATCTAGCACATGTAAATGTCTTAGCTTGGCATGTAGTACATTTTGTTATTAGTAGGTGCCATCAAATTGGCTCTGATTTGTGGTGACCTTATGTATAAAAGAATGCACTATCCTTGCCATCATTACTTATTTGAGCCCATTGTTGCAGCCACTGTGTCATTCCATTTTGTTGAGTGTCTTCCTCATTTTCACTGACACCATACTTCACTAAGCATGATGTCTTTTTCCAGTGATTGGTCCCTCCTGATGACGTGTCCAAAGTGAGATGAAGTTTCGCCATCCTGGCTGTATTTCCTCCAAGACAGATTTGCTCATTCATCTGACAGTCCATGGTATATTCAATATTCTCACTACAACCACAATTTGAATGTGTCAATCCTTTGGTCCTCCTTTTTCATTGCCCAGCTTTCACATGGATGTAGGGTAATTGAGAATATCATGATTTCAGTCAGATGCACCTTAGTCAGTAAAGTGACAGCTTTGTTTTTATTTATTTATTTTTTTAACTCCTTAAAGAGCTTTTTTGTTACAGATTTTCCTAATGCAGTACATTGTTTGATTTCTTGACTGCTGCTTCCATGGTCATTGGATTGTTGATCCAAGAAGAATGAAATTCCTGAAAAATTCAATGTATTTACTACATAGCATGATTTAGGTGATTCAGTTTACCACTTTGATTTTTACATTTAGTTATTTACCAGTCCTATTGGCAGGATTTTAGTTTTCTTTATGTTTAGTTGTAATCCATACTGATGGCTATAATCTTTAACCTTCATCAGTAAGTGCTTCAAGTCCTCTTTGCTTTCAGCAAGCAATGTGGAGTCATTTGTATATCTCAAGTTAATGAGTCTTCCACTAATCTCTATACTGTGCTCTTCTTTATATAGTTCAACTTCTTGGATTATTTGGTCAACAAATTGATTAAATAAGTAAGATGAAAGAAAACAACCCTGATACACATCTTTTCCAATTTAAAACCACATAGTATCCCTTTTTTTTCTGTTCAAACAACTGCATCTTGATTCACTGTAATAAATACTCAATTTTAAAAACTAATACTGCAGTTATTTGTTAGGCATTTAGGTCCAGTCTAAACCTCATTAATTAGAATTCACTCCAGGTCAAAGAGAGAAGCACACCAGTATGATTAGTCCTAATGAAGTATCAAGCCATTGCCATCAAGTCAATTCCAACTCATGGTGTAGAACTGCAGCCCATGAGGTAAGACTGAATTAAAGAAATGTAGAAAAATGTACTATTCTAATTCCGACCAGCACACAGGAACTTGAAGTCTTTCAGTTGCCAGGATCTGCTCCTTTGTTGTCTGTATTATAGGACTTTGAAAGTCATTTCCCAACTCTAACCCTCAGTTTTCTCCATCTGTAGATTAAGCAGTCAGAATAGATGGTGTGAGAGGGCCTTTCCAAGTCTTATGCTCTGTCCTCCCGGGAGATTCTCTCAGGATTGTTCCAGGCTATTTGTTGAAACCATTGTTAGGCATAATCATCCTTGTCTGAATATAGAAACATAATAAATGATGTTCCTCATTTGAAAGGAACTAAACCCAACACAAGATATCTGCAAGGACTAGCATGTGTCCAACCTTATTTTAGCCCAATAAGCAAAGCAGTGAAACTCTTAGGAAGATTTAGCTGATGATTCAGGGTTAGGTAACTTGGTTTTGATGAGTTAGAAATGGACCTGAACTGTTCTTGTTAAGGCAGGAGTCAGTCACATCTGCTTATCTGAAGGCAGAATAATCTGCCTAATGATATTGAATGGATATCAGTGGGTTTCTAGTCTTTAAGCAGGTCATTCACGTTACCCTTCCTAGTAAGAGTACAATCTGTAAATGGACCTATTTTTGTTACTTTTTTTTTTTTTTTTTTTGCATAGTAAAATGCAGCCGTAGGCAAAGAATGTTCAATTTAGAGCCAAGAACTTGGGTCTCCATATCAGCTCCAACATCCATGATCTCACATTAATTACTGAATTTCTTTCATTAAACCTCATGTTATCTTTTAAAATAGAGGTAGTATTACTCATATCAAAGAATTTCCATGGAGATTATAAGATAACTCATTATCCCAAGCACATGTATTGCATGTGATACACACTCAGTAAATGAATAAATAAGTATTCATCCACTTATTGTTTTGTTCAACATCTACTGAGTGCAACAACTATCTACTGAACATTTACTATGTTCATGCCATGTAATGTTTTAGGTACTTGGGATCTACTAGATACCAAAACAAACCAAACTCTATGGAGTTTAGTTTCTAGTAGGGAAAATAGACAATAAACAATAAACATAGTAAGGTAAATTATGTGCTATATAAAAAGATGATAATTACTACGAAAAACAAGAAAAATATAGCATGATATCCAAAATATGAGGGGCCAGGAGAATGGAGGAGGGTGTGTGGAAGGTTGTGGAATTAAGTAAGATGGTCAGAATAATGACTATCTTGAGAAATTGACATATGAGCAATGATGTGAAGAAAGTGAAGGGATTAGCCATGAGGATATTTAGCAGAAGAGGATTCCTGGCTCAAGAACCAACCAGTGCAAAGGCCCTGAGGCAGGAGTATACTTGGCATGCTAGGTAACAGCAAGGAGGTCAGTGTGGCTAGAGCAGAGTAACTAAAGTGGACAATAGTAGATGAGGTCAGAGAGGTGATGTGAATCAGACCCATGTACAACCTTGCAGAACATTGTAAGGACTTTAGCTTTTATTCTGAGGGAAAGAAGGAGAAATTGCAAGATTTTGAGCAGAGAAAAGACATGATCTTAACATTTTAGAAAATTTCACTAATGTCCCTATTTTAGGACAGTAGTGTGGTAGGCCCTGGGAAGGGGGAAGCTTGGATATAAGCAGGGAGGCCAATTAGAGGCTATGGCCGAATTCCAGGTGACAGGTGATGTGGTGTGAGCTATCGAGTAGTGAGAAGTGGTCAGATTCTGGATTTAATTTAAAAGTTCTTCTTTTTCATTTATCTTTAATTTCTTGGATAGTAATAATGGTATTTACCTAGTTAAAGTAAGAGAGCTATTCACAGGAGGAAGATGGTGATGATAGATAATTATTGCCCATTTACTCTTAAACAGGCACTGTGCTAAGTACCCATCAATCCTATGAAGTCATTATAATTATTAACTATTTTTGGTAGATAATGATTCTGAGGCACAGAGAGACCAAGTAAAATGTCCAAGGTCACATACCTTCTAAGTGTTGGAGCTGAGACTCAAATTCAATTGGTCAGACTCCAGAACTCTAGGCTATGAGAATGTGGCTTATGTTGTGTCATAATCTGCATATCCCCTCTTTTCTCCTAAAGACAGTCCCCCTCCTCCTCCCTCAATTATTTCAGACTAAATCATAGAGAGATTTGTCCAACTCAGTCTTTTTCCTGTCTGGAGTCATTATCAAAGAATGAGAAAGAAAAACTCGATGCTTAATAGTGGAAGAGATTTGTCCCTTGTTGTTTTGGTTAGTGGGTTCATTTGTGAATTGATTTATTGGGTGTGTGTGTGGGGGAAGTAAGGAATAAGTAATTGCATAAAACCCATTTAAAGAGTCTTTTAACACATCAACTTAACTGCTTGAATTCAAGAAGTCACATCATTTCATAAACAAGTAGGGACTCAAAAAGTAAGCATCTTCCTAGCTCCCATCCTGTAAAAACCAAAACCAAACTCACTGCTGTCAAGTCAGATCCGACTCATAGTGACGCCTCCATGGGTTTCCAAGGCGGTATCACTATGGAAGTAGATTGCCCAACCTTCCTTTCAAGGAGTGGTTGGTGGGTTTGAACCTCCAGCCTTCTGGTTAACAGTCAAATGCCTTAAGCACCATGCTACCAGAGCTCCCATCCTCTAAAAAGGAGAGATCTAAAGGCTCTAGGACTCAGGGGCTGATTTGTCTAAATTAACAGGGAGTCTCATGTTCACAGCACAAAAATTTCTGTTATATTTTCTTCCACTGAATTATAAATGTAGAGCAGTCCCTCTGTACATTTTCATCTCATTTATTATGTTTCATTTATTCTAAATTAAGGTAATCAATTTGCACAGCAATTTGTTTTTTGGGTTGTATTTAGATTTTGTGAAAATTTGACTTTCCACAGTAAGTAATGGATTTGTTAAAATATTAACCTGGGGGAAATGTGATTTGACAGTTCTTCAAAGGATGTGTAAAACTAATTATAAGCGAAAGTCATTTCAGTTTCATTAAAAAAAAAAAAAAACAACTCTACAGGCTCTGGATTAATCTCTTTCAACTCATATCGTTGACCTGTCCATTATTATAGCTGGACACATGCTCACTGACCAAATTACATAAACCAAAGCAGTAAACACTTAATTTTATTTTGTTGGTGTTTTATTCATAATTTACATAAACTTAGTATGTAAACACTAGTGCATTTCTACCACAATAAAGGTATTTTTAGTGTTTACTTACTTATGAAAGTTATTCACATGGCTTATTTAACCTATGTAAATGCTCAAACACTAAACTTATTGCCATCAAATTGATTGTGACTCACAGCGACCCTCCTTGGGTTTCCGAGGCAGTATCTCTACGGAAGTAGATTGCTCAGTCTTCCTCCCAAGGAGTGACTGGTGGGTTTGAACCGCCAGCCTTCTGGTTAGCAGTCAAGTGCCTTAGGCACTATGCCACCAGAGCATGTAAATGGCATGCTATTTTATTATGAGAATAAGATGATACCTATTTTTAAAGACCCAACATGTTACAGAATCATAAAATCCCAGAGCTAAAAGAAATGTTAAAGTTTATCTAGTCCCCGCATTGATCTGGTTTCAATTTACTTGTTGGATTAAGATCCTCCAGTCTTTGCTTAAACTCTATCTACTATATGTTACCCAAACTTCAGTCATCTGTACATCTGGAGAGTGAATGGGGAAAAAACTATGTGCCCACTTTGCTAGTACTTCCTTAGTATTTCTCTTTTAATGCGCTCTTTTTTTTTTTTCTTAAAACTTTTATTTAGAAGAAAAATATAGCACCATTCTAAGTGAAAAACCAGAATGATTTCCCCTAAATAGAAGGCAGGCATAAAAATAATTAAAAACAGCCTGAGGCCCACTCTATCTTTGATAAAAATGGAGGTATGGCATATTAATATTATAAGATAACCAGAGTGAAGCTTTATCTTTAAAATTACTGAAGATAATAAGACAGATGAAAAAGAAATGACTCTCTTATACAGCATGCCATTCTCCATGTCAGCTAAAATCATCTTGCATTCCACTGAGTCTCTAACTGCCTCCAAGAGTTAGGTCTTCCCTTCCTCTCATTCCGTCCTTTGGGACAGTTGGGCTTATGGAAATTTCTTCTTTCATTAAGTTGACAAGTTTCTGCATCCCTGGAGTACCTACCAATAACCAACTCTTCAGAGCCACCTAAAACAAGTTCAGTCTCTCTTCTCCATGGGAGCCCATTGGATGTTTGCACATGACTTTCACATGGGAACTAGCTTTCCTTCCTGTAGGTTGAGCTCTCTTAGTTCCTTCCATATTTCCACATATGAAATAATTCACCCAGGACCAGGCACTGTTTCATTCTTTTATATATAGGGTCACTATGAGTAGAAACTAACTCAACAGCACCTAACAACAACACTCACCCATGTTTTGCCTCTTCACTATTTTTACTCTCAATGATAGCAGTGTACATTAACTATTGTGATTGACATGGTGAGCTCAGAGTGGGTAAAGTGTTTGGCCAAGGTATGATATGTAGGTTATTATAGTACTAATTCAATATTCTACTGTAAATTTGAACTAAGATAAGATTCCTGGAAAGAGATAGTGGTCAATCAGTTGTGGGTAATGGATGATGATAATGATGCTATGATCATTCTTACAGCCATGTCCACAACAGTGGTTATATGGATTGAGGGTGTTATCTACTAGACATAGTTCTTATTGCTTTTCTGAAATTATCTAATCCTCATATTACCTTGAAAGGTAGATTTTGCTTTAATCTCTGTTGTATGACTGTGGAACCTGAGCATTAGGAAGATTAAGTAGCATGTCCAGACTTATGTAGCACTTCCAAGAGGTAGGATAGGATTCAAATTCAGATGCTCTGACCCCAGGATTCATATCATAACCCCTACTGGGCAAATCTGCTGCAAAAGACCTCTTTTTTTTTTTTTTTCAATTTTTGTTATGATTTGGGTGAAAGTTTACAGAGCAAATTAATTTTCCATTCAGCAGTTCATACACATTTTGTTTCATGACATTGACTGTAAGTCCTAACAATGTAACAACTCTCTTCCCATTTCCTCCCTGTAATTAACTCTTTCTTGTGTCCTTCCCTCCCATGCACTTCTATCCCCTGAGCTATCTCCCTGTGCAAACACTGCCCTTCTGTTCCCACATGATTGATTGCTCCAGGGAGTGTATCTGCCTGATGCAAATGGTCATGCCATGTTGTTGTTGTTGTTAGGTGCCGTCGAGTCACTTCCGACTCATAGCAACCCCATACACAGCAGAACGAAACACTGCCCAATCCCACACCAGCTCCATGATCCTTGATATACTTGAACCCATCGTCACAGCCACAATGTCAATCCATCTCGTCAAAGACCTTCCCCTCTTTTGTCAACACTCCACCTTACCAAGCATGACATCCTTCTCCAGGAAATGGTCTCTTCTGACAACATGACCAAAGTAGGTGAGACGAAGTCTGGCCATCCTCATTTCCAATGAGCATCTCGGCTACACTTCTTCCAGGACAGATCTGTTAGTTCTTTTGGTAGTCCGTGGTACCTTCAACATTCTTCGCCAGCACCACAACTCAAAAGCATCAATTCTGCTTCGGTCTTCCTTATTCACTGTCCAGCTCTCACATGCATACAAGGCGATTGGAAATATCATGGCTTGTGTCAGGCACACCTTAGTCCTCAAGGAGACATCCTTGCTCCTCAGCACTTGAAAGAGTTCCTTTGCAGCTGACCTACCCAGTGCTGTTGTTGTTGTTAAGTGCCATTGAGTCGTTTCTGACTCATAGCGACCCCATGCACAGCAGAACAAAACACTGCCCGATCCCGCGCCAGCCCCACAATCCCTGCTATACTTGAGCCCATCATTGCAGCTACTGTGTCAATCCATCTCATTGAAGGCCTCCCCCTCTTTTGTCGACCCTCCACCCTACCAAGCATGAAATCCTTCTCCAGGGAATGGTCCTTTCTGACAACATGACCAAAATAGGTGAGACAAAGTCTGGCCATTCTTGCTTCCAAGGAGCATTCTGGCTGCTACACGTCATCTAATATCCTGACTGCTGCTTCCTTTGGCCTCAATTGTAGGACCAAGCAATGTGAATTCTTTGACAATCTCAATCTTTTCTCCATTTATCATGATGCTGCTTATTGGTCCAGTTGTGAGGATTTCGGTCTTCTTTATATTGAGATGTAACCCATACTGAAGACTGTGTTCCTCAATCTTCATCAGTAAGTGCCTCAAGTCATACTCATATTCAGCAAGCAAAGTTGTATCATCAGCATATCTCAGGTTGTTAATGATTCTTCCTCCAATCCTGATTCTATTTTTCTTCATATAGTCCAGCTTCTTGGGTTATTTGCTCAGCATATAGATTGAATAAGTATGGGGAAAGGATACAACCCTGACGCACTCCCTTCCTGATTTTAAACCATGCAGTGTCCCCTTGTTGCGTTCGAATGACAGCCTCCTGGTCAAGGTACAGGTTCCCCTTGAGTACAATCAAGTGTTTGGGAATTCCCATTCTTCTCAATGTTATCCATAATTTATCATGATCCACACAATCAAATGCCTTTGCATAGTCAATAAAGCACAAGTAAACATCTTGCTGGTATTCTTTGCCTTGATCCAAGATCCTTCTGACAGCAGCTATGATATCCCTTGTTCCATATCCTCTTCTGAATCCAGCTTGCACCTCTGGAAGTTATGTCTGTCTATTGTTTGGCTGGAAGCCCCAGGACTGAGTTAAATTCCAGACATGAATGGTGACTAGGGGCCATAGTTTCAGGGATCTCACCAAGCTCTATCAGACTAACAAACCTGGTCTTTTTCATGACTGAGTCTTGTTCTATGTTGTTTTCCAATCTATCCAGGATCTCCTCACCGATCCCCCTCTGAGTGTTTGATGGGCACCATCTCATTCTTCTGGTCTCAAAGACATATAAGCTGAGGATCACATGGTCTACTAATTCCTCAGAATAATTGTTTCCCTGTGTCTTTTGTTTTCCTCATTTTTCTTTGCTCTGGACAAGGAGAGACCCTCTCTTGCATCTAGATTGCCTCTTGAAAGCTTTTAAGATCACAGGCAAAAGACCTCTTTAAAGTGCAAAGATGTGAGTTTGAAGGCTAAGGTGTGCCTGACCCATCCCATGGTATTTCAATAGCCTCATGTGCATGTGAAAGCTGGGAAATGAATAAGGAAGACCACAGAAGAATTGATGCATTTGAACTATGGTTTTACTGAATAATATTGAATATACCATGACTGCCAGAAGAATGAAGAATTATGTCTTAGAAGAAATACAGCTGGAATGCTCCTTAGAAGCGAGAATGGAAAGACTTCATCTCTTATATCTTGGTACCGTCATGCTTTGTAAATCAGAGGGTCAGTGAAAAAGGTAAAGACCCTCAACAAGATGGATTGGCACAGGGGCTGAAAGGGTATGCTCAAGAATAACAACAATTGTAAGGATGGTGCAGGATAGGGTATTGTTTCATTCTGTTGTACAGTATTGCCCTGCATCAGAGCTGACTATATGGAACCTGTCACAACAAACATATCCCTAGGCCCTACTCTTATGCTATGGACCACTAAAAATTACGGTAGAATAATAGGATGGCCCTAAAGTCTGTTTAGGGCCATAGGTAACCACATGACATATTTGACCATGTTAAGTAATCAATTAATCCCCACACTTCACTGGCTAGAAAATCACTCAGAATGGTTCCAACAGGGCAGCAAACTACTCTACACCAGAGTTATGAGGGACTGCTTGGTTAATAGTTTCTAAAATGGGGTTGGACAACATAGGCATGTGCATTTGACTACATGTTTGCTAGATTTGAACCCTTCTGAGACATGCAAAAAGTAAAGGTATATTCAGTGAAAAAAAGAGACATGAATCATCTGAAGCAACACAGGGTTGAAGGAGAAGTGTTAATATCCATCACTCATTGCAGTTCTTCATAGTGCATTGAACTGTGCATTGCTAAAGAGGAACAAAACATTGAACATATTATGTAATGCCATTGAGCACATCCTGTAATATAATACTATGAAACAATTATTAGGTATATTCACCAGTATTTACAGAATTTTTGGCCATACTGTATTTAGCAGCTTGCTTGTTGAGCTTTTTCTGTCTAGTCTTTAAAATTAGAATCTGGATCTGAACACAGTAGCCCTGGTGTGCTCTGACTATACATGGTAAAATAAGACAATCTTGTCCCATTTTCAAGTAATATTGTTTTCTTAATATAATTTCAAAGAATATGGACCTTTCTGGCAACCAATGAAGCCAATGAACTCATATTAACTTCAATACTCATTTATCTGACCTTTATTTATTTTATTTAGTTGCTGCTTTTGAGACTATACACAGCAAAAACATGCTAGTTCAATAGTTTCTACATGTATAGCCATTCTCACTCTTCTATACTGAGTGGTTTCCTCCCTAATTTTTTTTTTTAATACTTTATCTTGGTTTATTTTTTATGTTATTGTGAATATACACACTGTAGTGGCTACATTTATGTGTCAACTTGGCTGGGCCTCCTTGAGTGGCTGGGCCTCGTTGAGTGGCTGGGCAGTTGAATGTAGTTAGTCCCAATGGTGAGATTGGTAATTAACCCCATGGTGGAATCTATTGGAGCAGCTGAGTTGCTGTTTGGGGTATGTAGTCTTCTTCCCATATATAAGAAACAGCTTTGGGAATGGTATCCAGTTTATGGCACACTTGAACCCTGCAGGTACCCCTGTCATTGTTCAGCAGCCTGCCATGCTCTACCAACCTTGGGACTTCCAATGCACTTGAATGAATGGCCTGCCATGTGGTTTGGTAACATCAGGACTGTGCCTTTTTACTTGTCAACCTTGGGCTTGTTAGCCTCAGCAGCAAGCAGCTGTCTGAGTAAAGAAAAGCCTCTAGCTCCAGTGGGCCAGGAACAGGAAGCAGAACTGAAGCCTAAGGCTGAGGGCCTTTCACCCAACCCCTAGAGCCTGACACTTTCAACTCTGACTTAAAGCCTCCAGACTGTAAGAGAATAAACTTCTGTTTGTGTAGCCATCCCATTTGTGGTATATTCTTGTCAGAGTGACACTAGGTAACCAGAACACACAACAAAACATACACCAATTCAGCATTTTCTATATGTACAATTTAGTGACATTGATTATATCCTTTGATTTATGCAACTATTCTTACCGTAGTTTTCTGAGTTATCCTTCCCTCATTAATGTCAACTCATTGCCCTCTAAGGTTCCTATCTAATCTTTCAAGTTGCTATTGTCAATTTGATCCTATACAGATAGTCCTTAAAAGAGCATATTGCTCAAGGCAGACATTTTTTACTAGTTAAGCTGAACTATTGTTTGCTTTTAAAAACTCCAGGGGATATTTTTGGTTTAAGGTTTAAAGATTATCTCAGGGTAATAGTTTTAGGGGTTCAACTAGGGCCCATAGCTCCAGAAAATCTGGAGTCCATGAGAATTTGAAATTCTACTCTGTATTTTTACGCTTTTGATCAGGATTCCTCTATGGAATCCTTGATCGAAATGTTCAGTAGTAATAACCAAGCACTGTCCTGTTCTGGTCCCATGATAAAGGCAGCAGTTGTTCATAGAGGAAATTAGCCACATACTCTATATCCTCCTCCAAGTCCTGACTCTCCTTCTTCTTCTGTTCCTCCAGGTGAACAGAGACCACTTGCAAGCTTTTATGACCCCAGATATTACTCAACAAACTAGGAAGTAGAACAGAAGGACTAAATATGTTAACTGGGATTGTCCCATGAAACTATGACCTTAAACATCTAAACCAAAAAAACAAAATCCCACAAGATGTTTGATTGTACATATGAAGCCTTAGCAGCTGCACTTTTTTTAAAAAATGTTTTTTAAAATACTTTTATTGTGGTAAATATGTATGTTATAAAACATTTGTCATTTGCATATTCTTAACATGTACAAATGGATGTCAGAGGGGACTCTGAAACTTGCTCTTCAGTGGAGAGTACCTAAAGTAAATGGAAGAAATGCCAAGATAAAAGATCTGAACAGAAGATTTCAAAGAGCAGCTCGAGAAGACAAAGTCAATGATATAATGAAATATACAAAGACATGAAGTTAGAACACCAAAATAAAAGAACACATCCAGCATTTGTCAAGCTGAAAGAATTGAAGAAAAGATTCAAGCCTTGAGTTACAAAATTGAAAGATTCCATGGGCAAAATATTGAATGATTGAGGAAGCATCAAAAGAACATGGAAGGAATACACAGAGTCACTGTACGAAAAACAATTGGTTGATGTTCCTCTATTTCAGGAGGTGGCATATGATTAAGAACAAATGGTACTGAAGGCAGAAGTGGAAGCTTCACTGAAGGAATTGGTGAAAAACATGGCTCCAGGAATTGATGGAATACCCATTGAGATATTTCAACAAACAGATACTGTATTGGAGGCACTTATTCATCTATGCCAAGAAATTGGACAGACAGCTACCTGGCCAAATGACTGGAAGAGATCCATATTTGTACCCATTCCAAAGAAAGGTGATCCAATAGAATGTGGAAATTATCAAATAATATCATTAATATCATATGAAAGTAAAATTTTCTAAATTAAAAAAACAGGTGCAGCAGAACTTCCACAAATGCAAGCTGGATTCAGAAGAGAATGTGGAATGCAGGATATCATTGCTGATGTCAGATGGATCTTGGCTGAAAGCAAAGAATGCCAGAAGGATGTTTACTTGTGTTTTATTTACTATGCAAAAGCATTTGATTGTGTGAATCATAACAAATTATGGATAACATTTTAAAGAATGGGAAGTCCAGAGCACTTAACTGTGCTCATGAGGAACCTGTTCATAGACCAGGAGGCTATCATTCAAACAGAACAAGAAGATACTACATGGTTTCAAATCAGGAAGGGAGTAAGTCAGGGTTGTATCCTTTCACCGTACTTATTCAGTCTGTATGCTGAGCAAATAATCTGAGAAGCTGGACTGTACGAAAAGTGACATGGCATCAGGATTGGAGGAAGATTCAGTAACAACCTCTGATATGTACATGACACAACCTTGCTTGCTGAAAGTGAGGATGACTTGAAGCATTTATTGATGAAGACTAAAGACTACAGTCTGTAGTATGGATTACACCTCCACATAAAGAAAACAAAAATCCTCACGGTTGGACCAGTAAGCAGCGTCACGATAAACAGAGAATTGAAGTTGTCAAAGATTTCCTATTACTTGGTTCCACAATCAACAGCAATGGAAGCAGCAGCCAAAACATCAGACAACGTATTGCATTGGGAAAATCTGCTGCAAAAGACCTTTTTAAAGTACTGAAGAAAAAAGATGTCTCCTTGAAGGCTAAGGTATGCCTAATCCAAGCCATGGTATTTTCAATCACTCTCATATGTGAGAGCTGGACAATGAAAAAAGGAAGACTGAAGAAGAATTGATGCTTTTGAGTTGTGGTGCTGGTGAAGAATACTGAAAGTACCATGTTGTTGTTGTTGTTATGGGCCATCGAGTCGGCTCCAACTCATAGCGACCCCTCCTTGGGTTTTCGAGGCAGTATCACTACGGAAGTAGGATTGCCCAACCTTCCTTCCGAGGAGTGGCTGATGGGTTTGAACCACCAGCCTTCTGGTTAGCAGTCAAGTGCCTTAGGCAGTATGCTACCAGAGCTCCTACCAGTCAGTACCATAGACTGCCAAAAGAACTAACAAATGTGTCCTGGAAGAAGTGCAGCTGAATGCTCCTTGGAAGCGAGAACGACCAGACTTTGTCTTATCTACTTTGATCATGTTGTCAGAAGGGGTCATTCCTTGGAGACTTGGTAAAGTGGAGGGCCATTGAAAAAGGGGAAGGTTTCAACAAGATAGGTTGACACAGTGGCTACAGTGATGGGCTCAGGTATAGCGAAGATTATGAGGCTGGCACAGGACTGAGCAGTGTTTTGTTCTGTTTTACATAGGGTCACTATGAGTGAGAGACGACTTGATGGCACCTAACAACAACAACAACTATGTATGAGACATTGCTTTAAGGACTAGGATACAGTGGTGAAGAAAACAAAGTCCCTGTCTCCAGCAATCTTTTATTGTAGTAAACTGAGACATATATACCAAACAGATACATAGTAAAATGTTACTTTATACTAAGTGCTATGGAGGAAGAGAAAGCAATTAAGAGGTTGGAGAATGAAGAGGCTACTGTGTTGGACAGAGAGGTCAAGACAGCCAGGTGAGTATCTGGGGGAGGTAATTCTAGGAACAGGAACAGGAGGTGCAAATGTCTGAAGGAGGAGAGAAGGCACCTTAATTGTAGGAGCAATAGAAGGAGACCACTGTCCCGGAGTAGTAGTAACATTGGGGAAGTTGTAGGGAATAAAGATTTGAGAGATAGTAGTGGGCCAGATCTTGTAGGGTATTGTGATAAGGATTTTTCATCCAAACGTAGCTGTGACAGAAAGTCATTGGAGAATTTTTTTCAAGGGAATGACATAATCTGTGTTGAATTTGAAAAGGATTACTCTGGCTGCTTGAGGATAATAGACTTTTGGAGGGAAAGAGTGGAAGGAGGGAAATCAATATGAACTAAAACAGCTATTTTTACATTTCCAAGATATGTTGTTTTTTAATTATCTTCTTTATTTGATTCAATTGCACTGCGGTCAGAAAATGTGTTCTGTATGACACTGGTTGTTTAGAATTCCTTTGTGAACTAGCACATCAATTTCTGCAAGTGCTTGTAATGTATTGGAAAGCAGTACAGACCCTCAATTTGTTGGATACAGAGTTGTATATAACTATTATCTCAAACTAGTTAAATGTTGTTGTTCAGATAAGCCACATCCTTGCAATTATTTGGTAAGCAGAGTCTCCCATTTTCTAATAGATTTTTGTGAAAATCTCCCACTAGGGTTTGCTAAATTTGCCTCATAATTCTGACAACTTCTAATTAATAAGTTTCTAAGCTACATTGATAAGCGTATGTCATAGTTTACCTTGCATCTTGGTGGGTTTATTATTATTATTATTATTATTATTATTTTATATGCGGTCTCTACATTAAGCATTAATGCTTTTAGCCGTAAGTACTGTTTTGTTTAATGTTAATATTGATACATCAGTATTCTCTTAGTAAGCATTTGGTTAGTATATCTTTATGCCATATCTTTATTTTCAACCATATTCTTTTGTTCTTAAATGTTTCTTTTGTAAGCAGCATTTTGGGTTTTTTTTGTTTTGTTTTCATAGTATAGATATTTTCTGTTTCTCCCATCTTTGTTAGAGTTATTTTTGTACTAGTCCCTTTCTTTGCTTTTCTTTCTCTTTTCAATTTTTTTGTCTTTCCTTCTGTTGGATTAATTTTCTTTTCTATTTTATTTTTTCTCTGCTGGTTTTGAGACCACAGATTATATTTCTAGTATTTTAATAATCACTTTCATTTTTAACTTGTATACCCAATAAGTAATTTTATTTCCACCCCCAAAATATCACATAAGGTGTCGTAATGGGACAAATAGTCAAGTGCTTGGCTACTAACCAAATGGTGGGTGGTTAGCACCCATCCACTGGGCTCCAGAGGAAAAAGACTTGAGGATCTGCTCTCAAAAAAATTGCAAAAAACAAAATACAACCACTGCCATGGAGTCAGATCTGACTCATAGTGACCCCTCCCTGGGTTTCTGAGGCAGTGTCACTACAGTAGATTGCCCAACTTTCCTTCTGAGGAGTGGCTGGAGGGTTTGAACCACCAGCCTTCTGGTTAGCAGTCAAGTGCCTTAGGCACTACAAGAAAACCTTATGGGGCAGTTCTCATCTGTCACATGGGTTGTTATGAGTCAGAATTGACTCAGTGGTACCCAAAACAACAACAAATATGACAGATATCGGGCCACTTTCACTATCCAGTAAACCATACCCTCTCTTCCTCCCCCCTCCCCAACACAAATCTCAATCTCTACCCCCACACACAGGCATGCAATAATGAGTTGGGTCTGCTCTCTCTTTACACAGGAAAACTTCAAGGTTCCCTTACTTTGCTTGAACTAAGCATGAGAGGGTCATGGCCTGCTTCTAGACCCTCAAGCCAGCAGACCCATGGCTGTTGTCTCACACACTCCTTAGTGCTTCCATTTCTCATCCATGAAGACAATTGTTTGATTTATTGGTTTTTATTGTGCTAAAAGACACATAACACAACATTTACCATTTTATCCAATTTGAAGTGTACAATTCCATGGAACCGAGTACATTCACAATATTGTACAACCATCATCACCATCTAATTCCAGAAGTTTTTATCACCCCAGACAAAAACCAATATCCATCAATCAGTCAATCCACATTCCCTCTCCCCCAGGTGCTGACAAACACTTGTCCTCTTTTTTCTCTGCATTTGTGTATTCTGGAGATTTCATATAAATATAATCATTCAATATGTAGTCTTTTGTGTCTGACATCTTTTACTTGGCATAATATTTTCAAGGCTGATCTACATTGTAGCATGTATTAGTACTTCAGTACTTTTTATAGCTGAGTAATATTCTATTGTATGTATATGCCATATTTTGTTTATCAGTACATCTGTTGATAGATGTTTGGACTGTTCCTGCTTTTTTGGATGTTGTAAATAGTGCTATGTGATCATGTACAAGTACGTTTTGGGTTCCTATTTTCAGTTCTTTAGGGTATATACCTAGGAGTAAAATTGCTAGTCATATACTGATTCTATGTTTAAATTATTGAGGAACCACCAAACTGTTTGCCACATCAGCTGTGCCATTTTACATTCCCACCAACAATGAATAAGGGTTCAATTTTCTCCACATTCTTGCTAAGAGTTATCCTTTTTTTCCCCCATTACTGTTGTTATTATTTTATGGCCATCCTACTGGTGTGACAGGTTATCCAGTTTTTTAGTTCAACTATTATATCTTGGTTTTCCATTTACTGTTCTTGTTAATTTAATATTGCATAGGCTTGGAGTAGAGGGTTATATTGACACATGACCCAATTTCTCTGACTCAACTGGAACGCCAAGGGTTTGTTTTTAAAATGAATTCTGGCTATATTTCATAAGAGGACAACTAAGCTAGACACCCACAGGCCAAAGTACCTGATTACATAACACTACAGTGAAATCTGTCAGCGCTGGTACTTGTCAGGATCATCATGTTTTTCTGAGGCTCCCAAGTTTTCTACCTTTGGCAGGGTTCAGTCTTCCCACTTTGCTATCAGTCATTTCAGTGGAAATATTTGAATTTTTCTTCTCTGACATATGCCCACCTTGCACAGGTTCTGGCTTTTGCAGGTTTTACTGTATTACTTTTCTACAAAATAAGAAAGGAGATATTACCTTTGCAAAGTGATATGGACCTACACCAATTTAACCAAAGGTACTTCAGCTGATTTTCTCCTTTGTATCCTCCCTTTTCAATCAAACAATATAATGCAGGTATTACATTATTTAAATGAAGGAAGTGGAGAACGTGTGTGATTTTCCTACAAAAATTGGGCCTTCTTTCTCAAACTACAAAATCACTTCTCTCTCCCTTTTGACCTGTTTAAGAAATTAGAATCTTTGACCTGCCAAGAAAGAAATTAAGAGCACACAAGAACAATAATAAACCTACATATTGCCTGTGTTTTTCAATACTTTCTTATTTAGTAATATTTCATGAATATATTTTATATTCATGATATTCATGATTTCTTATGATTATAAAAGAAATACATGCTCATTTCTTCTTTTTTAAAAAAGGAAATTAAAAGCACATATGATCTACCTCTTCTTAAGGGCTATAAGGACCCAAGGGGGTCTTGGTATGAGAGTCACAACACTGAATTTGAATGCATGAGCCTAGGTTCTAGATGAGGTTCATTGCAACCTGGGGACTACTGCTTAACTTTTAAATCTGATAATTACATGAATAATTTTTTTTTTTTTATTGTGATTTGGTTAAAGTTTATAGAGCACATTTTCCATTTTCCATATAGGACCTCACATACACTTTGTCTCATGACATTGACTACAATTTACCACAGTGCAACAGCTCCCCTCCCACTTCCTTCCAATAGTTACCTCTTCCCTGTGTTTTTCCCTCCATGCACTCCTGCCCTGCCCCCTGAGCTGTCTTCTTGTGCATACACAGCTCTTCTATTCTTCCATGATTGTTCTCTCCAAGGAGTGTATCTACCTAGTATAAATATTTACCTCATATGCCTATCTTTTGTTTGGCTGGAAGCCATAAGAGTGGGTTCAATTCCAGACCTGAGGGCACCTAGGCACCATAGTCTCAGTGGTTCCATCAGACTCTAACAGACCAGCACCTGTTCCCTTTTATTTTTTTAATCATTTTGAGTTTTGTTCCACATTGGTCTCCTACTCTATCCAAGATTTCCCACATAGATTCCCCCTCTGAGTGGTTGACAGTGGTAGCTGGGCACCATCTAGTTTTTCTGGTCTCATAGTCATATAGGCTGAGGATTGCATGGGGTACCAGTTGCTTGACTAATTGTTTCCATGAATCTTTGATTTTCTTCATTCTTCTTTGCTCTGGATGGGGAGAGACCCATCATTGCATCTAGATGGCCACTTGCAAGCTTTTAATATCCCAGTCGCTACTCACCAAAGTAGTATGTGGAACAATGTTTTGTGTAGTATGTTATGCCAATTGAGCTTGATGTCCCCTGTGACTATGGTCCCGAGCCCACAGGTCCAACTACTCACTCCCTCTGGGTAGTTGGCTGTGGCCAAGAAGTGACTACAACCTTTTCCCTTGTCAGCTCTACTATATACTTGGGAATTCTTACAGAACATACCAATACACTTGTAGAAACATGGCCTTGGGCACACTCCCCACTGTATAGACACAGCAAATACTTCAAATTTGCAAACTCTGCCTCTAGTGAAGTCCTTGGGTGGCTCAAATGGTTAAGCACTCCTACTAACTGAAAGATGAGCAGTTCAAATCAACCAAGAGTTGCCTTGAAAGAAAGGCCTGACAGTCTGTTACCCAAAGATCACAACCATTGAGAAGCCTAAGGAGCTCAGTTCTACTCTGAAATACATAAGATTACCATGAATCAAAATCAACTAAACGGCAATTGGTTTGGTTTTATTTTTGTTATGCCTCAGGTGATGAAATATTTGGTTAGAAGACTCCCCTTTCTTTTCAGACTACTCTTAACAAATTCTCCATCCAGTGAATCTGGCTTTAGGACTGACCCCAAAAGACTTAGTATTTTATGTCCCTACTTTGACTCAAAAGTTACCTAGCCTGTCTCATTCTTAGCAAACCTGCTTTTCCATGGCAGCTGATGAAGAATCTTCTTCCTCTCAGACTGGAAGTCTTACATGTAACGAAGAGCCTCTACTACAGAACTTTCAGATACCTTTTATGGTGAGGGTGCCTTCTCATGCCTCCTTATTCACACCAGAAAGCCACCTACTCTGCCTTGACGTAAATTCTATAATTCATTCTCTCCTTTAATAATAGTTACATTTACCCCATATTGAGTCCGTACCCCTTATTACACACATGTTGTGTCATAAATATATATATATATATATATATATATATATATATATATATATACACACACACACATATATATATATATACATACGTACATACAGGAGCTCTGGTGGTGTAGTGCCTAAGGCATTCGACTGCTAATCAGAAGACTGGTAGTTCAAACCCACCAACCACTCTCCTTGGAAGGAAGGTTGGGCAATCTACTTCTGTAGTGATACTGCCTCGGAAACCCAAGGAGGGGTCTCTATGAGTCAGATCTGACTCAACAGCAGTGTGTGCGTGTGTGTATGTATGTGTATATATATATATAATTTCACCTAATTTTCACAGCAAACTCTGAGGTAGATCTTATTTACCCTCAATTTATAGGTAAGAATACTGAGACACTGATTGTTACATACCTGCATTCACACAGCAGTGCAGTGTCAGAATCATCTGAGTTCCATGCTGTCTTTCAGCCTAAATTGCATGCTCTTAACCTCCACATACCCTAGCAGAAACAGTTCATGTCCTAATGGATCTCACAATTTTGTAGGACAGACAGAGCATATAAACCATCAGCGTCAAGGATCTAACACCCTTTTTTATGCTATGTGCTTAAAGAACAAAACATTATGCTGAATTCCTTATATGCTATCTTCTGTAATCCTTACAGCTCTGAATGAGAGGATACTGTCATGATCTCCATTTTGCACAGCATCATCCCTCTTTTCCAGATGAGGACACTAAAGTTGTGTGGTCTAGAGTGACTAATTCAGAAATGTCAAAACTGGGATCTGAACTCAGGGCTGTGTGCCCCCAAAGTCATAGTTAACATGATACCACACCACAAAGGCTTAAGTCACATAGGAGATGGTAGTTTTGGGTTTGGGAATTTTTTTTTCTATGTCATTTCAAGCAGTATTTTAAGAGACAAATCCTCTGTCAAGTCATTCAGCATTAGGCTGGATATAATTCTTCTACAATAAATAAAATTGCAGCTCCCCACGACATAAGCCAGTCTCTGCTCAGCAATTGTAGCAATTGTTTCTGCCCTTAGTTAGTAATTCCAAATTCAGCTTGCACTCCTCTCTCTGAAAAGCTCACATCATTTCTACCCAAACTTTCCCTAAGAGGTGTTATTGAGTCCCTGTTATGGTAGGCACCATTGTGTAAAAGGTCAAAATCCAAAGCAAAAGCCCTTTGTTGATGGAGGGAGACAAACATGTGTCCACAGAACTAAGGAATGTGTGGGGGCCACCACAAAGCCCAGCGTGTGCTGCTAGAACTGAGGATGCTTTCTGCCCACAGCATAGCCAATGATCCCATGCATTGATGAACCCAAAAGAGTTTGGCTTATGAAGTTTCTTCAACAAAGAACAAGGGTAGAAGTTTTTGTCCGCAGCGCTTTCTGTGTCGTGAAAAACAACCTTCAGTGAGAAAATCATGTGTCAATCTTCTTGTCTGCTGAGTTTTGATGTTTCAATACTGAAATCAGCTTGATCACAGAGGGAAAAGACTGTGGGGTCTCCTTGCTCATTGACTTTCACAAAAACACTGGCCAAGCCTACAATCCCCTCCACAGAGGCTTCTCTGACTATCCAAGCCAGTGCTGAAATCTCTCCTTTATCACAGCTATTATAATGACAGCTTAGACTACTCATCTTATAGCAGTAAAAAAAAAAAAAAAAAAACTGACTGCCGTCGAGTCGGTCCCGACTCATAGCAACCCTCCTTGGATTTCCGAGGCGGTATCACTGCAGAAGTAGATTAACCAACCTTCCTTCCAGGGAGCAGCTGATGGGTTTGAACTTCCAGCCTTCTGGTTAGTAGAAGGAGAAAAGCCCTCAAATCTAGAGTTCCAAGTTCTAGGACTCTTTGCAGCTTGCCAGCATACAGGCCTGTGAAAACCTTGTTCCATTCTGAGCTTCAGAATATCTTCATCTATTAAATGTAATAATACCTGTCCCTAGGCTTGGAGACATTAACCCACCTACAAGACACTGTTATGAATTGAATTGTGTTAAAAAATATATATATGTATCAACTTGACTGGACCATGATTATCAGCATTATATCATTTTCCTCTGTTTTGTGATCTGATGTAATTATCCTGTATTTTATTATGTTAATGAGGCAAAATTAGAGGCAGTTATGTTAATAAGGCAGGATACAATTTACAGGATTAGGTTAGATCTTGAGTCAATTTCTTGTGCAATATAAAAGAGACTAAACAAGCAAGCAGAGCTCAGAGATCTACTACCACCAGGAAACAAGTGCTGAAGTGGAGCATATCCTTTGGACCTGGCCTCCCTGTACTAAGAACGTCCTACACCCAAGGGAAGATTGATGCCAAGCCACATCATGGTTGCCCAGGAAAATAAGCTAAAGGAGGCAAGGACTTTCCCTCAGAACCTAGAGAGAGAAAGAAAGCCTTAACCTGGAGCCAGCAACCTGAATTTAGACTTCTAACCTCCGAAACTGTGAGAAAATAAATTTCTGTTTGTTTAAGCCATCCACTTGTATTTCTGTTATAGCAGCATTAAGTAACTAAGATAGACAGTATAAGAACCCATTATGTGTCAGCCTTTTCATGTTATTAAAGAAGTTTGGAGATGAAATTATCTCCTAAGATAAAGTATGAAAGAGTACATTGCAAAGTACTGCCTTTGCAGTTTGTCTCTGGATTAATAGAATGTTGATTTTGTCTTTAAAAATACACTGGGAATCTCTAACCAGCCTCTCACACTTCTTGGTAACAGCTCCCAGCACTATACTGGACATATGAAAGGATGACCAATTGAGCTCTAGGTCTTGCCTTCCCCAGCCAAGTAAGAATAAAACATTTGCCTCTTCACACTTCCAAAAGGCAATTTCTGCAACAACTGTGTCCCACAAAATTGTGTCTACTATGTCATGATGAGCTTTTTGTTGGGATATTGAGGAAGTCATTCTCAGCCAAGGCACTTTACCCCAAGAGAGGAAAATGTATCAATATATGTTCTTCTACAGGTGTTAACTACATTTTAGGAAACTGACTAGGAAATTGAAATTAACTTATAACTCTATGTCTTCTGCTGATTTGATTTATTCTTAGATCTATGTAAGTAATTTGGAGGAGCTCTGGTGATATGGTGGGTAAGGCATTTGGTTACTAACCAGAAGGTTGGCAGTTCAAACCCACTAGCTGTTCCATGGGAGAAAGATGAGGCAGTCTACTTCTGCAAAGATTTACGATCTTGGAAACCCAACTGGGGTCCCTATGAGTCAGAATTGACTTGATGGCAATAGGTTTGGTTTTATATATGTAATTTGAACACCTCCTCCAGTCTTTGGCTTCTCTCTCTCGCTCTCTCGTTCTCTCTCTCTCTCTGTCTCTCTCTGTCTCTGTCTGTCTCTCTCTCTCTGTCTGTCTGTCTCTCTCTCTCTCTCTCTCTGTCTCTCACACACGCACACACACACACACACACCAGAAGTACCACGGAGTTTTCACTTTTTGGAAAGTTTCTTTGAATTCTTTGTAATCTGTAATCATCAAGCTGTGTGGAATTCAACTTGAGATGTTATCTTTAACTATGCTTTTTAACATATTTGTTCTCTTATGGATTCCCACTGATGGTGCCTAGAAAAAGCTGAAAGAAAATTTCAACCTGCCAAAAGAGAATCAACAGGAGAATACAAAGGTTTTGTGTGAAAGCTGTCAACTGAAATAGAATAATAGCAAACATTTTATAATGGAACTTTTAGTACCTAGGATGAATGCACAGCATAACTTGAAAGATGGGATATAGAATTAAGAGAAAATCTAACACTTTACTCCAATATATTTGACTCCTTTGAGGCATATCATATTTAACTTGTCCAAACTGGATTTTTGTGTCCCTGATTGTCCACCTACAAAGCCCTCCCCTCAAATAATCTCTCACCCATTGTTCTCTAGCTCAGTAAATGACCTACTACTTTTCCAGTTGCCAAGAAACAGGAGTCATCCTTGACTCTGCCTCCTTTCTCATACTCAAGTAAAATCAGTTACCAACCCCTGTCAATTCTAAACATATTATGTGTTTCATCTCTCCACATATCTTCCCTACCCTCCATCCAGTTCAAGTCACCATAATTTTTCACCTCCATGGCATAATAGACTCTTGGCTGACCTCTTATATCAGATTTAGCCCCTTTCAAGTCCATCCTAACAAAGTAGCCAGAGTGAACATGTTCAAATGATAATTAAATCATTCCTTAAAAACCTTCAATGATTTCTCATTTTTGGAGAAAGTTCAAAATTAGAATGGCTTTAATATCATGCCCATGGTGGACAGGTTTCAGGGGAGCTTCTAGACCAAGACAACTGAGAAGAAAGACAGTGCCATCCAATTTTGGGGGGGGGGGGTAAAAGGTGGTGGGCACTGAAAACCTTATGAATAGCAGTGAAATATTGTCTGCTATAGTGCCAGAAGATAAGCCCTTCATGTTGACAGCACTCAGATATGACTGGGAAAAAGCTGCCTCCTCAAAATAAAGTTGACCTTAATAATGTTGATGGAGTAAAGATTTTAGGACCTTCATTTGCTGATGTGGCATGACTTAAAATGGGAAGAAACAGCTGCAAACATTTATTAATAATCACAATGTGTAATGTATGAAGTATGAATTTAGGAAAATTAGTTATCGAAAATGAAATGGAATGCATAAAAGTCAATATCCTAGGCATCAGTGGGGAGCTCTGGTGGCATAGTACCTAAGGCAGTTGACTACTAACCAGAAAGCTGATGGTTCAAACCCACCTGCTACTCCTTGGAAGGAAGATTAGGCAATCTACTCCCTTAGAGATATGACCTTGGAAACCCAAAAGGAGGGGTCACTATGAGTTGAATTGACTCCAAGGCAGTGAGTTTGTATTTTTTGCTATTGTTGCTTAGTCATTAGTGAGCTTAAATAGACTGGTATTGGCCATTTTGAATCAGAAAGACAAACATATAGTCTACTACACTGGGAATGACAAATTAAAGAGGAAAGGTGTCACATTCATTGTCAAAAGAACATTTCAAGATTTGTCCTGAAGTAAAATGCTGTCAATGACAGGATAACATCAGTTAGTTCAACAGTTATTCAAACTGACAAACCAAACACTAAAGCCAAAGATGAAAAAATTTAAGATTTTACAGTCTGAAATTGAACAAAAATGCAATCAAGATGTATTGATAATTACTGGTGATTAGAATGCAGAAGTTGGAAACAAAGAAGCAACAATGAGAGTTGTAAAATATGGCTTTTTTCAAAAAAGAAATGACACTGGAGATTGCATGATAGAATTTTGCAAGACCAATGACTTATTCATTGAAAATACATATTTTCAACATAAACAGCAACTATACACAAGGACCTTGCAAGATGGAATACACAGGAGTGAAATAGACTATATCTGTGGAAAGAGACAATGGACAAGCTCAATAACATCACTCAACAAGGCCAGGTGGTAACTGTGGAACAGACCATCAGTTGTTCATATGCAAGTTTAAGTTGAAGCTGAAGAAAATTAAATCCACGAGAGCCAAAATACTAGAGTATATTCCACTGAATTTAGACAGCATCTGAAGAATAGATTTGACATATTGAATACCAATGAACGGAGACAAGATGAGTCGTGGGATGACATCAAGAACATCATACATGAAGAAAGCAAAAGGCAAGAAAGGGAAAAAAAAAAACTAGAAGACTGAAAATTCCTCTTGAACAAAGAGTAGCTAAGGTGAATGGAAGAAATGATGAAATAAAAGAGTGTAACAGAAGATTTGAAAGGGTGGCTCGAGAAGACAAAGTAAAGTATCATAATGAAATATGCAAAGGCCTGGTATTAGAAAACCAAAAGAAAAGAACATGCTTGAAATTTCTCAAGCTGAAAGAACTGAAGAAAAAATTCAAACCTCAAGTTGCAATATGAAGAATTCTATAGGCAAAATATTGAATGATGCAGGAAGTATCAAAAGAAGATGGAAGGAATACACAGCATTACTGTGCCAAAAAGAATTGGGCAAGTTCAACAATTTCAGGAAGTAGCATATGATCAAGAACTGATGGTATTGAAGGAAGAAGTCTACCTGCACTGAAGGAATTGGTGAAAAAATAAGGCTTCAGGAATTGATGGCATACCCACTGAAAAGATTCAACAAACAGATGCAGTGCTAGAGGCACTCACTTATTTATGCCGAGAAATTTGGAAGACAGCAGCCTATCTGACTGAGTAGAAGAGATCCATATTCCTGCCCATTTTAAAGAAAGGTGATCCAACAGAATGCAGAAATTATTGAACAATATAAGTAATATCACATGCAAGTAGAAAATTTGGTGAAAATAATTCAAAAACAGTTGCAGTGGTATACTGACAAAGAAATGCCAGAAATTCAAGCTGGATTCAGAAGAGGGCATAGAATGAGCAATACCCTTGCTAATGTCAGATGGATCTTGGCTGAAAGCAAAGAATACCAGAAAAATGTTTACTTGTGTTTTATTTGACAGTGTAGATCATAACAAAATATGGATAGCATTGCAAAGAATGGGAATTCCAGAACACTTAATTGTGCTCCTGAGGATTCTATATATAGACCAGGAAACAGTGCTTCAAACAGAATAATGGAATACTGCTTGTTTTAAAACCAAACAGAACAAAGGAATACTGCTTGTTTTAAAACCTGGAAAGGTGTGTGACAGCATTGTGTCCTTTCACCATATTTATTCAATCTGTATGCTGAACAAATAATCTGAGAACGTGGATTATATGAAGAAGGACAGGGTATCAGGATTGGAGGAAGACTCATTAACAACCTGGGATATGCAGCTGTAACAAGCTTGTTTGCTGAAAGTGAAGGTGACTTGAAGCACGTACTTATGAAGATTAGAGACTACAATCTTCAGAATGGATTACACTCCAACATAAAACAAAATCCTCACAATTGGACCAATAAACAACATCAAGATAAATGGACAAAAGATTGAAGTTGTAAGGGATTTCCTTTTACTTGGATCCACAATCAATGCCCATGGAAGCCACGGTCAAGACATCAGACATTGTATTGCACTGGGCAAATGTGCTTCAAATTTTTAGTTGTTTTTAGGTGCCATTGAGTCATCTCTGACTCATAGCAACCCTATATACAACAGAACGAAACACTGCCCAGTCCTGTGCCAGCCACACAATCCTTGCTATACTTGAGCTCATGGTTGCAGCCACTGTATCAGTCTACCTCATTGACGGCCTTACCCTTTTTTGTTGACCCTCCACTTTACCAAGCATGATACCCTTCTCCAGGGAATGGTCCCTTTTGACACCATGACCAAAGTACGTGAGACAAAGTCTGGCTGTTCTTGCTTCCAAGGAGCATTGCGGCTGCACTTTTTCCAAGACAGATTTGTTAGTTCTTCTGGCAGTCCAAGTACTTTCAGTACTCTTCACCAACACCACAACTCAAAAGCAAGAAGGAAGAAGGAATGGGCCATCCACTTCTCAAAGAATTGGCCAGTGAAAACCTTATGAATAGCAGTGAAACACTATCTGATATATTACTGATGCTGCAGAAGACCTCTTTAAAGTATTAAAGAGCAAAGATGTCATTTTGAAGACTAAGGCATGCCTGACCCAAGCAACAATATTTTCAGCAGCCTCATATGTATGTGAAACCTGGACAGTGAATAAGGAAGACTGAAGAAAAAATGATGCATTTGAATTGTGGTGTTGGAAATAGTACTGAAAGTACCATGATTTGTCAGAAGAGTGAATAAATCTGTCTTGGAAGAAGTATAGCTGAAATGCTCCTTAGAAGCAAGAATGGCCAGAATTTTTCTCACTTACTTTGGTCATGTTGTTAGAAGGGACTAGTCCCTGGAGAAGGGTATCATGCTTGGTAAAGTAGAAGGCCAGTGATAAAGGAGAAGATCCTCAATGAGATGGGTTGACTCCATGGCTGTAACAATGGGCATAGCAAGGATTGTGAGAATGGCACAGGACTGGACAGTGTATTATTCTGTTGTGTAAAAGATCACTATGAGTCAGACTCAACTCACTAGCACCTCACAAAAACAACATAAGAGCTAAAAAGGTTGACAGACCTACCATAAATTTAGATACACCACAAGCCATAGAAATAAAACTATATGGTTTTGGTCTAATGGCAGACAGACAATGGAAGATTATAACATTCTTAAAAAAAAAAACCTCACTGCCACCGAGTCGAATTCAACTGTTAACAACCCCTCCTTGGGTTTCCAAAGGCAGTATCACTAAGGTAGTAGATTGCCCAACCTTCCTTCTGAGGAGTGGCTGGTGGGTTTGAACCCCCAACCTTCTGGTTGGGAGTCAAATGCCATAGGCACCACACCACCAGAGCTCCTATAATATTCTTAGACAGACTTGTATATTTGGGGATAGATAGTAAAGGTCCATAACACTGAAGAAATAATGATTTATTGGTAGATGGTGTTGAGGAAACATTTGGATTCCTGTCTAAACTACACAAAAGGGCAGGCTCTAGGGTTAATAAAGGCTAAAAAATAAAAAGTAAATCTCTAATGTTAATAGAAGAGAATATGAAGAGTGAACTAGAGTAGAAAAGGACATCATTATGGATCTTCCATACCATCCGTAAGGAGAAAGAAATAAATTTTCTTACCAAAATTAAACATTTCAGGTCAGCATTGGCAATTTTAACAATTTGTTGGCAGACTGGGGGGGGGGTTCGGCATATGTTTTCTGCTTTATGCCTTATCATCAAGCTCCAACTGTACTGGCCTTATTCAGTATTCCTTAAATGTACTCCTTCCTATCTCAGTGTTGATACACTGTCCCTCTGTCTGAAAAATTCTTTCTCATCTGGTTCCACTAACTCCCAGTCATACCTATGATTTTGGCTGTACTGTCTCCTCCTGAGCTCTGGTGGTATAGTGCCTAAAGCATTTGACTGCTAACCAGAAGGCTACAAATTCAAACCCACCATCCACTTCTGGTGGAAGGAAGATTGGGCAATCTACTTCCATAGAGAACCACCTAGGAAACCCAAGGATGGGTCACCATGAGTCAAATCAACTCCAGGGCAGTGAGTTTTTTTTTTTAGTCTCTTCCTGAGAAAGGACTTTCCTGACACCCCACCCCTCCAATATGCTCTTGTTCTACCTTCTATGCTGCATCCTTAGCATACATTCCCATTGCAATTATATAATTCTGTATGGACTTCTTAGTCTAATGTCCTTTTCTTCTACTATGTTGTAAGCTCCAGGAGAGCAGGAGGCCACATGCTCAACGTTTAACACAATGTCTTATGTCTAGAAGATGCTTTAAAAATGTAATGGAATGAATTGCTAGGGGACAACTGAAAGAGGGCGTATTTGACATCATATACTCATGGATGCTACATGTCCAGGAAGATTCCACGCATCACTTAATCTCTATGTCAGCAGGAATCTGGGATAATGATTTGTGCTACTGCTTTTCCCTGTCATCCAGAGACTCCATATCTCAAGTCTCTTTTGTATCCCAACAGTTTCTTGCATTGCATTATGTGTTAAACAAATATTTGTTGATTATCTATCTACACACCCTCCTCCCATCACACTCATTTTTCCATGTTTAGGCTGTCACATCACCCATGCCTAAAGCCTTGCCTTTGAAAACTCTGTTTTCAACCTTCACATAATTACTTCTTTTATTGACAGTTCTCATTCTGTGTTGACTCTTTTTTTCCCCCTTTCTGTTTGTTGTCTCATAATTTGATCTGAGGATTAAGTTATTGAACAAGTATTTATTGAAGGCCCAATGTGTGCCAGGAATGTGCCAGGTACTAGAAAAGCTGACAGCCCTTGCAGTGTTGACCTGTTAACATGTCACCCCACAGGAATCATTAGGATGGAAAACCTCACCTTAGGTAAATGTTGAAAAAGACCTAAATGCACCCAAATTTGGACACAGAGCTGAGAATAGCTGAACAGGAATTTTGGATGGAAAAATGGGACTATTTTCCAGCTTACTCTGAATAAGAGTTTAATGGTATAACCTCAGTACTCACAACTGGAAAGATTTTAAATTATGAAAAGATATTCCAAAGGACAATAAAAATACTCATACTATCATATTGTTTTTAAATACCTGTCATGCTTTTAAGAGGGTCAATTAAGAGATTACTGAAGTATCATACTAAAAATAATTATGATTATAATAGGGATGTTTGACCTTTGACTTGATTAAGATAAACATCCAAACTATCCTGTAGGGATAATTTTAATGACAAATCTAAGTTTATGTCAGGCTTTTTCCAGGTACTATCAAGAGTTTAGTACCATTTTAGTAAACATCAATTGCTATAGCTAATACATTGTGATGCCTACTGTAAAGAAGCTGGTAACTTTTGATTACTATGTTGTATGCATGTTGACTGGGGAAGAGTGACGTTGTACGCAGAGAGCCCTGAGTGGAGAACTGTCTATGAAAGACCCATATGCTATTGTTTCAATATTCCCCAGAGTCTCATAGAAGTGGATTTGTATCTCAGTATAACCGAAAATTTTCTAACAATGTGATCAACCCCAAAGTTGAAAAAAATGTTCATGATGTAGTAAGCTCCTTGTCTAAGCAGAGATGAGTTGCCTTTACAAGATCTCTTCCTTTTATTCTAGAATCTTAGATACAATTTAAAGAAATTATTATTCTTTATTTGAGAAAAGTTATAGATTTACAGAAAAGTTATAGTTAATACAGATTTCTCATATACCCATAGCCAATTTCCCCTATTATTAACATCTAACATTAGTCTGGTCTATTTGTCAAAATTAATGAACCAACGTTGATACATTATTACCAGTTGAAGTCCATACTTTATTCAGATTTCTTTCGTTTTCACCTACTGTCTTTTTTTCTGTCAAAGGATACCATCTAGTATACCACATTACCTTTAGCTGTCATATTTCTTTAGGCTACTCTTGACTATGCTATTTTCTCAGACTTGCTTTCTTTTTGGTGACCTTGGCAGTTTTGAGGAGAACTGATCAGGTGTTTGATGGAATGACCCTCAATTTATATTTGCTTCATATGTTTCTCATGATTATTCTGGGACTATGGGGTCTGTAGAGGAAAAACATAGAGGTAAAGTGGATTTTCATTATATCATATCAAGGATACATATTATAAACATGACTTACCACTGATGATGCTAATCTTGATCCCATAGATGAGGGATAGTTTCTTAGATTTCTCTACCATGCAGGTACTCCTTCATTCCCCTTTCTATTCTGTACTTTCTGGAAATCACTATGTGCAGCCCACACTTAAGAAATGGAAAATTGTGCTCCACCTCCTTGAGGGGAGAGAATCTATATAAATTATTGGAAATATTTCTTGTCAGGAAATTTTTTTATTCCCCCACCCCATTAATTTGTTTCTTCAATAGTTTATTTATGTCTGTATGGACTCATGGATATATATTTCACACATTGGGTTATAATACAGTATCATATTATTCTGTTGCTCAAATTGGTCATTGGGAGCTCTCCTGTGCCCCTTTAACATAACTCTATAATTGTGGGGTTTTGCCTTTTTGGAGGAGGAGTTTAGGGGGGAGATTTGAGAACTTCCTTACTTTCTGGTACAAGATACTCCCCACTCACCTTGTATATCTCTTGCCCTCAACTTTTATATTTCTCGCCCTTGTTGTTGTTGTTGTTAT
This sequence comes from Orycteropus afer afer, assembly GCF_000298275.1. NCBI lineage: Eukaryota > Metazoa > Chordata > Mammalia > Tubulidentata > Orycteropodidae > Orycteropus > Orycteropus afer. Next base: position 1,633,430 of record NW_006921747.1, on the reverse strand, counting down.
GTGCCATCGAGTCAGCCCTGACCCATAGCCACCCCTCCTTGGGCTTCCGAGGTGGTATCACTACAGAAGTAGATTGCCAACCTTCCTCCTGAGGAATGGCTGGTGGGTTTGAACCTCCAGCCTTCTGGTTAGCAGTCAAGTGCTTTGGCACTATGCTACCAGAGCTCCTATTTCTTGCCCTAGTACTAGAATAAGCTATGTCTCCAAGAAGCCTTCCTAGAGTAGATTTTGTTTCTTTATTTACTATTTATGAAATATTTTTTTTGTAGTCACTTTACACATATTTTGTTTCTTAATTCTTCTAGCAACAGCATTATATAGCTTTTAACTTCATTTTATAGAAGCAGAAACCAAGGCACAAAGAACGTGAATGACTTATCCAAGGCCACACAATGAAAAACTAGACTTGTGATTAGAGTCCAAATCTACCTGATTCCAGTGTTTATACTCTGAACCTTTACAGGAGCAGGCCCCTTGTTACCAAAATGAGCAGTAGATAGAGACAATGCTGATGTGAACCACCCTGCCTCTTCTGCTCTGAAGGAGAGGGCCAAAACCCGCTACTCTCCTCTGGGAAGCCTTCCCTCAGGATTCCAGCCAAACCAATCTCTTCCTTCTCTGAACTTCAGTCACACCGACATAGAAAAACTTTTCTGAATATGGAAGTTGTTTTGTATATTGTCTTGTGATTCTCTCTGTCTAAATTCCCTCATCAGATTATTAGCTCCTCAGGAGGCAAGGAAAATACACTACAATGTAGGATTTATCAAGATGAGTAATTTCTGGGAGCCACATCCATTCAAAACAGACTGTAGTGATACAATTTGCCATAAAGTGGAAATATAAAATCTGTGTCTCATACCAAAATAGCGTAAGTCTCTACTGAAGTGTATCATATCATCCTTGCAGTTATTTTGCATTCACCCATTCACCTCCTGGGCAGGCTACTTTATCCTGTCCTTCCCATTCCTCAGGCCTAGGACAGTATCTTTGGAGTCCCTACATGAAGCAAATGGTTAAGCACTCAATTACTAGCCAAAATATAAACAGAACAAACTCACACAGAGATGATACAGAAGACAAGTCTGGTTCTCTGTTTCTGAAAGGTCACATCCATAGAAACCCTATGGAGCAGTTGTACTCTGCACACATGGGGTCTCCATGAGTCAGAATTGACTCAATGCCAACTAACCACAACAATAGGACAATATCTAACATATTCTAGGCACTCAAATGGTATATATAGAAGCCTTAAGAGAAGCTCCTGAGTCCTTGGCAAGTGACTTCCAGTTCTTATGTACACACAATTTTAACCTGTTTTATTCTTAAAAAGCAGGAGCTTTGGTGGTGTAGTGGTTAAAGCATTTGGTTGCTAACCAAAAGGTTGGGGATTTGAGCCTATCAGCCACTCCATGGAAGAAAGGTGAGGCAGTCTGTTTCTTTAAAAATGTACAGCCCTGGCAATTCTATGGGACAGTTATACTCTGTCCAGTAGGGTTACTATGAGTCAGAATTGACTCTATAGCAGTGGATTCTAAAAAAGGCAGTGGCTATAAAGTGAATCCTGTTCTGTGATCCCAACTCATGGCTTCCCCATGTGTTCAGAGTAAAACTATTTGATAGGGTTATTAAGGCCGTGACCTTGTGGAAGCAAATTGCCAAGTCTATGTTCCAAGGAGCCCTTGGGCAGTTTCAAACCTGTAACTTTTCAGCAGCTGTCGAGTGCTTAACCATTTGCACCATTCAAGGACTCCATATGATATAATTCTAAGGTATAAAGATTGGTAGCATTGAGAACTCATTGGTCTCTACTTCTTTTGAAAAGGCCCACTGAAAAAGACAGTTAATGGAGGAGTGGAAAGGGAGTAAGCACATGTGACTTAAGAAATGGAGAATAAATTATAATAGTCAAAATGTGGACAAATTTTAGAAGATGGAAAATGGGTAGACAAGCGGTAGATAACCTGCCAAAGCTGTGTAAGCTAGAATCTACACACTTACAGTGGGAGAAGCAAAAACAGGAGTGAGATGATCCATGATAAAGAATCCTTGGGAGGCTCAAGGACTGGATGCCCCTATAGGTCTAAGGGTCAGGATGTGGATAGAGACAGGGCTGGCTTACCCATTAAGCACATTAGGCATAGTGCCTAAACCAAAACCAAACCCAACCCACTGCCATTATGTTGATTCTGACGCATAGCAACCCTATGGGACAGAGTAAAACTGTCCCATAGGGTTTTGAAGGCTATAAATCTTTATGGAAACAAACAGCCTTCTTCATCTTTCTCCCGTGGAGAGGCGGGTGGAGTTGAACCCTATCTTTTTGGTTAGTAGCCCAATGCTTTAACCAGAGCACCATTAGAGTCGAAGGTCCATGAAAGTCATAATGTGGCCCTGGTTGTTATTGTTAGGTGCTGTTGAGTCAGCTCTGACTTAGAGTGACTCTGCATACAGCAGAACAAAAACTGCTGGATCCTGTGCCATCCTCACAACACTTGCTATGCTTCAGCCCATCCTTGCAGCCACTGTGTGAATCCATCTCGTTGAGGGTCTTCCCCTTCTTCACTGACCCTCTCTACTTTACCAAGTATGGTATCCTTCTCTAAGGAATGGTCTTTTCTGACAACATGACCAAAGTAGGTGAGATAAAGTCTAGCCATCCTAGTTTCTAAGGAGCATTCTGGCTGCTCTTGTCTTCCAGGACAAGTTCATTTGTTCTTCTGGTGGTCCATACTATTTTTGGTGTTCTTTACCAATGCCACAATTTAAAAACATCTACTCCTCTTTGGTCTTTCTTATTCATTGTCCATCTTTCATGTTCATATGAGGCAATTGAAAATACCATGGCTTGGGTTAGGTGCACCCTAGTCTTCAGAGTGACATCTTTGCTTCTTAACACTTTAAAGAGGTCTTTTGCAGAAGATTTACCCATTGGAATAGGACATCTGATTCCTTGACTGCTGCTTCCATGGGTCTTGATTGTGGATGCAAGTAAATCTTTTCTCCATTTATCATGGTGTGCAGTTGTGAGCATTTTCATTTTCTTTATGTTGAGATGTAATCCTACTACAGACTATAGTGTTTGATCTGCATCAGTAAGTGCTTCAAGTCCTCTTCATTTTCAGCATTCAAGGTTGTATATCTGCATATCGCAGATTGTTACTGAGTCTTCCTCCAATCTTGATGCCATGTTCTTCTTCATATAGTACATTTTCTCAGATTATTTACTCAGCATACAGATTGACTAAATATGGTGAATGGATATAATCCTGATGCACACCCTTCCTGATATTAAACCATGCAGTATCCCATTGTTCTATTCAAATAATAGCCTCTTGGTCTATGTGCAGATTCCTCATGAGCATAATTTAGTGTTCTAGAGTTCTATTTTTTCTTAACGTAATCCATAATATGTTATGATCTACACAGTTGAATCCTTTCTATTGTCAATAAAACAAGGTAAACATCTTTCTGATGTTCTATGCTTTCAGCCAACATCTTTCTGACATCAACAATGATATCCCTAGTTCCACGTTGTCTTCTGAATCCAGCTTGCATTTCTGGGATTACCTGTCAATATACTGCTACAACCATTTTTGAATTTTCAGCAAAAACTTTACCTGAGTGTGATATTAATGATATTGTTTGATAATTTCTGTGACTGCTAACCAGAAGAATGGTGGTTCAAACCCACCAGCCACTCCTCGGAAGGAAGGTTGGGCAATCTACTTCCATAGTGATACCTCCTTGGAAACCCTAGGAGGGGTCACTATGAGTCAGATCTGACTCCACAACAGTGGGTTGGTTGGTTGTTGCATCACCTGTCTTTGCAATGGGTACAAACATCAGTCTCTTCCAGTCAATTGATAAGGTAGCTGTCTTCCAAATTTCTTGCCATATACAGTGTTTCATCCTTCTGTTAAAATATCTCAATGGGTACTCCATAAATTCCTGAAGTCTTGTTCTTTGCCAATGCCTTCAGTGCAAGTTGAACTTCTTCTTTCAGTATCATTGGTTCTTGATCATATTCTACTTCCTGAAGTGGTTTAACATCAGCCAATTCTTTTTGGTACAGTGACTCTGTGTTTTCCTTCCATCTTCTTTTGATGCTTCCTGCATCATTCAATATTTTGCCCACAGAATCCTTAAATATTGCAACTCAAGGCTTGAATTTTTTTCTTCAGTTCTTTCTGTTTGAGAAATGCCAAGCATGTTCTTCCCTTTTGGTTCTCTAACTCTGGATCCTTGCATATTTCATCATAATGTTTTTGTCTTCTTGAGCTGCCCTTTAGCCCTTTAAAATGTTCTGTGCAGCTCTTTTGTTTCATCATGTCTTCTATTCATTTTAGCTCTTCCCCACTCAACAGCAAGTTTGAGAGTCTCTTCTGACATCCATCTTGGTCTTTTCTTCCTTTCCTTTCTTTTTTTTTTTTTTTTTTTTTTTTTTTTTTTTTTTTTTTTTTTTTTTTAGGATTTGGGTGAAGATTTACAGAGTAAATTCACTTTTCATACAGCAGTTCACATATACTTCGTCTCATGTCATTGACCAAAATTTACAATGCAGCAGCTCCCCTCCCACTTCCTCCCCATGGTTACCTCCTCCCAGTGTCCATCCCTTCATACTCTTCGAGAGGCCCATTGTCTGCCAACCCTGTATATGATCTTGGATACACTCTCCATTTAGACATACATAATTGTTTAGCTTGTTCACCCATCTATCCGTCCCTATACCCATGTTTGCTTTCATTGACAACTCAGTATTGTATTTACAAAGGGGTTCATATTTGTTGTTTGTACTGCCCATGTAACTCTCTCTGTCTTTCTCATCCTCAATGCTGCCATATTGGTCACTCACATTTGGTACATTGCCCTTCTCTTCACCCAAATCAATATTTATCTCTATCTATCTAACAGCATTCCCTCCCCTTCCCTCCCACCCCTGGTAACCAACCAAATGACCTTTTGCTTTCTTTATGTATGATATTCTTCATGTCATCCCACAACTCATCTGGTCTTTGGTCATTGGTGTTTAATGCATCAAATCTGTTCTTCAGATGGTCTCCAAATTCAGGTGGGATATAATCAAGGTTGCCTTTTGGCTTTCATGGGGTTATTTTAATTTTCTTCTTGCATATGTGCACTTGGTGGTCTGTTCTGCAGTCAGCTCCTGGCCTCATTTTCACTGAAGATATTGACCTCCTCTAAAGCCACTTTCCACAGATGTAGTCAATCTGGTTTCTGTTTATTCTGTCTGGTGAGGTCTATGTCTATAGTCACTGTTTATGTTGTTGAAAAAGGGCATTTGTAATGAATAAGTCATTGGTCTTACAAAATTTACCATGCTATCTCTGGTATCATTTCTGTCACCACGGCCATATTTTCCAACCACCGATGCATCTTCTTTATTTTCAACTTTTGCATTCCAATCACTGTTGTTGTTGTTAGGTGCTGTCGAGTCACTTCCAACTCATAGCGACCCCATGCACAGCAGAACGAAACACCGCCCTATCCCACGCCAGCTCCATGATCCTTGCTATTCTTGAGCCCATTGTCGCAGCCACCGTGTCAATCCATCTTGTCAAAGGCCTTTCCCTCAAGGCTCAGTTTTCTAGAAACACAGAGCTTCCAAACAACTTTTTTATCCTCCTCAAATATAAAGAAATAGCCAAGGTTCACCAGACACTTGAGGAAAGCCTCTAGTCTGAGAGGCAAAGGCTAGGACTAACAGAAATAAAGAACTCAGGAGAAAGAAAGAACATGCAGGCAACAGAAAAACCTTAAAAATACCTATATTATTTTCAGAGATTTAAGAGAGGATAATGTACCCATCAAAAAGTAATGGATCATATAAAAGGGAAGAATCAAGGAATAAGAAAAAGCTCTTGGAAAGTAAAAGTATGACTTCAGAAAGAAAGTATTTTTTTACATCAACAAAATATTTGGAAATTGACGTTGAGTGTATTTCTCAGCAGACAAAAAAAAATGAATAGGAGAGGAAGAAAATTAAGCGTTTTTTTTTTTTTTCCTCCCTAAATAAGTATTTATTTACCCCAGGAAGAAATAAAAATTATGTAAGAAAGAAAAATGAAAGGTAATCAAAGTATACTGTGTACTTGGCTCAACTATAAACAATGTACACAAAATCATGATAATGTAACTTCTAAATAGTCATTTAATCAAAGTTGTGGACTATGTGGAGTTGTGTGTATGTGTGTCTGTAAGAGATCTAAATCCCTATTTTCAGTGGAAGAAATTCAGTGAATGATGCTAATATTAATCAATCCAGGGATAACATAAGCTGTAAACGTACTTGAAACCATTTGGACAGACAAAGCCATCCTGGTGATGCAACAGTTAATCACTTAGCTACTAACCAACCTAATGGCTTTGTGGGATTTGCTCCCATAAAGAGTACTCCATTGCCATCTAGTCATTTACAATGCATAGAGACCCTATAGGACAGAGTAGAACTGTTCCATAGGGTTTTTGATACCATAATCTTTATGGAAGTAGACTACATCTTTCTTCCATGGAGAGGCTGGTGGATTTGCACTGCCAGCCTTTTGGATGGAATCTGAGTGCTTAACTACTGTGCCACCAGGGCTCCTTACATTAAGATTATAGCCTAGAAAACTCTGTAGGACAGTTCTTCTTTGTCACATAGCTTCCTATGAGTCATTATCAATTCAAGAGAACTCAACATGGATCATGCAGGCAAGTTGAAAGCTCTCATGATGATTAAGAGTATGAACTGCTGCTCTTTGGTATACACTTGGTAGTATTTGACTTTTACATGTACCATTTTGATATAAAAATAAGCAATAAATTTTTGAAAAGCAGGTGTATTCCTTTTTAAATGTCAACATGATGGAGCCATTGAATGTCAAATAGCCATACACCTACAGTAACCCCCTGAGGGCCTAGTGGAGTTCTGTTCATTTCAGTGGCCCCAGGTCATGAAGGAAAAGGTTTGATTCTGTTTTGCATATTCTGCTTTAAAGAAAAACAGAGATGTATTTTTCTTTAAAACTGAACTGTGTGTTGACAACTTCAGCTCCAAATGCTGAGTGCTTCGGTTATTTGGTGGAGTATTGGTATGGATCATCCTTTCCTCTCAGTGTGGGAGCAATGGTGTGTTTCCTCCCTTTGGCATCTCCCAGTCAACCTCATTCTGTGTCCACAGGAATCATGGGCTGACTGGCCAGACTTACTTAACCAGTCCACAGTCTGAGCTTCATTATGTGGGCATGAGTCTGCTAGAGACTCCTTTCTGTCTGGCATAGCTGTGCCTCTTAGTAGTTACCTTCATGTTCCTTGATGTCAAGGTTATTTAGTGAAAGTCACAGAGAAGAAACTCCTGTGACAGAAATTAACTTCCCCAGGCCAAGAATCTGCAGTGTAAGTGGGAGGGAGAGGTGGGGAAAAGAAGAGGCTGAGAGGGCAGAATTGGGCAAAACACATAGGTATTTCTCCAATTTATTCTACTACTTCAGAGGCCCCAGGAATATTTTGCTTGGCTGGTATCTGCCTGGTTTAGTCTCCCTTGCTGTTGTTAGCTGTCCCTGAGTTGGCCCTGGGGCATGGTAACCCCATGCACAGCAGAATACAATGCTTCCTGGTCCTGCACCATCCCCAAGATTGGTTGGAGATCTGACTTGTGTGATCCATGGGGTTTTTATTGGTTGATTTGTGGAAGTAGATTAGCAGGCCTTTCTTCCTAGTCTGGATGCTCTGCTGAAATAACACGCAAGTCTCCGTTGTCAGATGGGTAGTGGCTGTCCATGAGGTGCAATGGCTGGAAATTGAACCCAGATCTCCTATATAGAAGGCAAGAATTATACCACTGAACCATGAGTACTGTCTTTAGTCTTGGACAATAGAGTCAATGAGTAAAGTAAAAACTTCAATGACCCAGCTGCAATGTGAGGTTACTACATTTGTTAGCTGGTTAGTGCTTTTCTCCTGGAGATCTTTCTGTGATCAGGTATATGGGAGGATTACAGCAGCTGGTCCCAGGCTGTGACATAGCATAGATTCTGTTTCCCAGGATGTTAACATATTAGAACAATTAATGCTAAACTATAATATTGTGACATGGTAATAAAAGGGAATGGGTGGTTTTATTTTATCTCTTGCTGTAAATCTCCAATGAAGCTGTTATGAGATTTTTAGTGCAATTGAATTATTCAAACAATATTAAGGCTAGGCAGATAGCAATCGAAGACACTGAGATTTGAAAGGCAAGGGTGAGCCAACCACATGTAGGGAGACCATTTGTAATGTGGAAACAAAAGTTGAAAATAGAAGAAACCACCAGCTCACTCCACTGATGTGTTGTGAAGATTAAATAATGCAAAGCAAGGACTTCTTCCTTGTTTCTCAGTATTTCTCACTATCTCTCATTCCCTCTCCGCCCTCCCCAATTTCTTTCTTTCTCCTTCCTCTCACCCCTCTCTCCCATCTCATTCTCCTTTCCCTCCCTTCGCCTTATCCTAATGTTGTTGTTGTTGTTGTGTGCCGTTGAGTCGGACTAGTGATCCCTCCTTGGGTTTCTGAGGCAGTATCACTATGGAAGTAGATTGCCCAACCTTCCTTCTGAGGAGTGGCTGATGGGTTTGAACCCCCAGCCCTCTGGTTACCAGTCAAGTGCCTTAGGCACTACGCTACCAGAGCTCCTAATAGGCACTGAGAATTTACTATACACTCAGCACTCTAGTATGTGTATTTTAATAATGACATATGCAATGTAATAATTTTAATAATAATACATGGATTTTAATAAACTTAATGAAAATTAATATTTGCATCATCATGCATATAAAGAAACTGAAACTTGGAACAGTTAGTAACTTGCCCAAAGTCACACACCTAGCATGTGGTCAAGTTGAGATTGGTAACTAGGCAGTCTGCCCAGAGCTCTTACTATGTACCTGGTACATAGTGGGTGCTCAATTTTGTTAGCAATGAAGTTTGTGATGATATTGATATTGATGATGGAGAAGGAGCAGGATGCAAAGACTGGAACACCGAATAATAGCTACGTGATTTTTCTCAAGGTTGCACACTAATCAGTGACAATGGAGTTCATCCAGTTTCCTAATTCCAGTGTATTTCTCTTTTTACAGTGCCAGGTTGCTAAATGCACAAATAGAAATGTTGGTACATTAACTTCTAGCAAATATAACATCCTGTCCATGTTCCAGGTTCTGAATCCTTGTTGTTGTTGTTGTTGTTAAGTGCCGTCGAGTCGTTTCCGACTCATAGCGACCCCATGCACAGCAGAACGAAACACTGCC
>NW_006921747.1:1611742-1621279 GCF_000298275.1 Orycteropus afer afer | reverse complement strand
TCTCAGTCTATAAACTGGCTGTTACCTATGCACCAGGTGCATCTCACTGGGTTTTAACACCAGAGGCTCAGCCTCAAAACTCACATCTACATGTCACCACAGTAGGACAAACCGACAGACGGGGAATCCTTACATTATCTAAATTGTTTTAAAAATTTTGAATAGAAAGAACTGCTAAATTAAACAATGTAGAAGAAAATATTTTGGGCTAATACTTATTTCTAAATGTACAGATAAATATCGATGATATTAAATGATCTCTGATTAAATTATCATCTATGATTTTATTAGAGTAAATTTTTTTTTTTTTTTTCTGTGACCCAGTACTATAATGAGAGCTCTGGTGGTTCAGTGGTAAAAGCATTCAGCTGCTAATTAGAGGACTGGTGGTTTGACCCCACCAGCCATTCCACAGGAGAAAGATGAGGCAATCTGTTTCCATAAAGATTTGCAGCTTTAGAAACCCTATGGGAGCATTTCTACTCTGTCCTATAGCATGAGTCCTATAGCTATGAGTCAAAATTGACACGCTGGCAGTGTGTTTGGGTAGGGGATTATACTGAATTAGTGGTTATCCTGATAGGTCAGAAGTCACCATCTCTCTCCTAGACAGTAGGGCACCAGCTTTCACTGAAGGGTTAACTGCTGACTTAGGGTCTGAGCAGGTCATGGCTATCGCTTCTCCATGTTAGCAGTTAACCTTGGTTCAGAGAAACGCTACTCCAGATTGTTGTTCTACATATGATAAAATACCTTGGTGGCTGCCACCTCATCCCTTCTTACACTTGTGAAAAGCCCCATAGTCATTGATATCTGTCAACCCTGATCATTCTGTGTACCATGGCTTATTGATAATACCTGCATTATGTTCTAAAGGTCTCTATGTCCCATTTGTCTCAGATTCAACTATAATAATCTGTGTGTGCATCTGTGTGAATGTATGTATGTGTTCATGTTGGGGAGATCTATATGAGTAAGAGTGTGTGTGGCTGTCTCTTTGGGGAAATATCTATTTTGAATGAATGTCTGTTAAGTATCATGTATACAGAGATCACTAAACATTTGGAGTTTCCAAGTAAAGACAAATCAATTGGAATTGTCTGAGACCAGTTCAGTTTCTTGGAGAGTTGGCATTACAGTTTTTTGTTTAGAAATCTGCTGCAGTTGATATATGTTTCTCTAATTTTTCCATTGTAGGGCAATGCCCTGTACTTCAAATCTGCCAGAAATGTTACAGTGAACATCCTCAATGACCAGACTAAAGTGCTAACTCAGCTGATAACAGGTAAGAAAAAAAAAAAAGAGAGAGAGAGAGAGATTAGCACAGTGCCTGCTCCATGGTAGGCACTCAGAAAATGTTCAAATTTGAATCAAACACCATGTGAACTAAGGAAAAGAGTATCTGCTAACACGTTACTGGGTTAAGAAAGAGAATATGGCATGCTTTCTGTGATTCTACTGAAGCATAGAATCCCATCATATATATACATTTAATTTATGCAAATCTAACTGTATTTGCTTTAGGGAGAAAATCTATTTTTCATATAACATGGCTCTTAAACATAAGCCAGCTGCTTCATCTGGTGCTCACCCAAAGAAAGCTCTCTGCTCCAGTGCCAGAGGAAAAACTGGCTGTGTTGGATTGATTGCGATAGAGCCATATACAAAACCATGGACCCAATACTTTATGGGTTATAAAAGGGATTTGTAATAGTAGTTTGAATCCATGCCATATATTTGCTGTGCATACTGACTTTGAACCTTAGTCAACTATAAGATGCAGATGTTATCTCCACTGAATGTGTTTGTGTGGTTCCTTTTAATATAGCAGATCTGTTCCTAACAGCTGCAGAAAGCACCCATTGGGTTTTAAACTGCATAATCCTGAAATTTAAACAGGGACTTGGTTGATTATAATAATGATTATGATGATAAACATGGGTGTCATGGCTGTCGTAATGTGTTGAGGGTATGATCAATGCCCCCTCTGTAGCATATAAGCAGCAGGAAGTAGGCAGGAAGCATCATACATCCACCCAGTAGAAGGAAAAGGGGGTGTGTGTCTGAATGGCACTGTTATTCTTCCAGACAGAAAATCCATTTGTTTGGCTTCAGGGCTAAAAGGAAAGCACGCAGATGGACATTTTGAGAAGCCCAAATGGCCTGAAATGTTACTATGACTAAAATATCTGGAGTCCCACTCATAGACAAGCCAAGGGAAACAGGTGCCTTTATTCCTAGAATCTTTTTTGCTTAGGAAGTAAGCCTGCTAGTCCCCTAGGAGAGCCTCATAAGAATTTGAAGATTCAAGGCTGGTGGGTGCCTTGGATCATCCACCAACAGAACTGAGGGACCAAAGGAACTGTACCACACTGGAGCCCAGATTCTGTAAACATGTTGTTTTGGCGTAGACAGGATTGTCGGCCTTGCTTATGTAACATCTGCCCTGCAGTCACAATGCTAAATAATTAAATAAACAGCTTCACTAAGCAATGATTTAAGCGACATGTGTGAAAATTGCCTCCAGGAGGGGAATAAATCCAAACTCCAGCTCCCAGACTCCGGCATTCAAAAGGAACTTATTTAGCCTGTTGATCATTTGCCATCTATTTGCACTGGGAGGTTTGGTTTACTTGAGAGGTTTTGTTTTGATAAAGTTGGAACTGCCCACATAACTATTACTCAGTAAGAGTCAGCCAGTCTCCCTCTCTCTCTTCTTCCCCCCTCCCAATCTCTCTTTTCCCCTCTCTCCATCCCCACATCCTATCCTATCTCTGACCTTAGCTCTCCTTTCCCCCTTAACCCCTCTCTTCCCTTCCTTTCCCTTCCTTTTCCTCCTCTCTTCCCTTCTCACTCTCCCTCTTCACACCTTCCTTTCTTTCCTTTTCTCCTTCTCTTTTTCTTCCTTCCCCTCCTCTCCTTTTCCCTTCTCCTTTCTTTCCTTTCTCCTGGCCTTCCTCCTCTCCCCATCCTTGAAACCTTTGTCAAGTCCTTCCTCTTCTCTCCACTTGTGCTCTCCTCTCCCTTACTCTCTCTTCCCTTCTCTCTTCCTCTTTCTCTCATCATCTTTTTCTCCCCCCTCTCTCCTCTCCTCTTTTCTCTCTCCCCTTTTTCTTTCTTACATTCTCTCTTCTTTCGTCTTCCCCCTTCCTCTTCTTTCTGTTTCCCCTGTCCAAAAAGACACTTATGAGAGCTGGGAGACAGGTATCCCTAATTCTTATGGTAAAGCACAAGGTAACTAACATGAAAATGATATGGACAAAAAGCCATTCTAATACCAGCCAGTGAAGCCTTTCAAGATGATTTCTACAGAGAATGGTAGATGTTTGGAAAATATAATCCTGAAGACACAAGCTCACATACACAAACATACACATAAACCTTCTGAAGTTTTTCTTCAGGATATTCCCTTTATACCCACATTTATGTACACAGAGGAAAGCACAGAGCCATTCTAGCAGGCAATAGCTTCTAATGCCTCTTCAACTTGATGATTTGGCAGCAAATTGCTCCTGTCTTCTAACCAGCATGATCTACAAAGGCAATCCTGAAGACTCAAGAATTCTCCTGCTTACCTAATGAATGTCTCAAAAGCCCATTTCGAATTCTAATGTTAGCAGCTCAGGTAATCTTTTTGCAAGAAACAATGCTTTAAATGATCATTAAGTTCCCAAGATAGTACACAAATGCAGATTTTACACATAATGTTGCTGATTTTGTATCACACTCATAATAATCAGGGAACCCTCTGACCCATAAAGAGGAAACTTGTAAGAAGGCCTTTGACAGCATCATGCAGGAGTGGGGAATGGTCCAGTGTCAGGCAAATTGAGGAAAGAAATTAAGAAAAATCACCAGGCCTTTCCAGCTCCCAGATCTGTATCTGTGTGATGACTTGGATACTGCTGATTCATCCTGATAGACTCCATTTCTTTACAGTTGCCATGCTCATTCTCTTCTTTGTTTAAGGTATTAATTAAGGAGACACTTCGCACATAGTCTACCAAGCACAGAGGGAGATTAATTGAAGATTAGTTTCAAATAAAAAATAGTGATTTTTTTCCCCTCCCATAGAGGATCAATGAGTTCACCAAGAGACCTCCCAAACAGTCTCCGGCTCCATTTGCTTTCCCCTCTAGAATCATTTTTTAAGATTCAGGCCACATCCAAGGAAGTTTGGCAGCCCCAGGTGAAAATCAACTGCATCGCTGAGCCTGCAGTTACTCTGTTGGATTTTGGCTAAAGCTACCAATTACTGAGCTTTGTACACCCAAATAGTTCTGGGCCTTGGTAAATTACATTGTCTGTTGTGAAAAGCAAAATGATATAATTGTGCTTTGTGTTGTCTGATTGATACAGGCTTTTCACTGTATCCTTCTTGTGGCTTACAACCCTGTTCATGAGTTCAGGGTAAATTCAGCTTATACACATGAAGATGCCCTTGACTCTTGGGAACCGAGTCTGATGATATTGCCCAGGTCCATGATGGCAAAGTCCCAGGATTTGTGTTCTCTATCCCCCCAGTTATACCCGACTTTGCTATATGACTGAATCTGGAGTCTGCAAAATACTCATCTGGTAACCATCCTGTGATCAGGCACTCATTCATTAGCTCTCCATTATCTTCCCATCAACAACTCCCCTTAAAAAAAAAGATAAACACTCTAAGATAGATAGATTTTACTGAAGGTTTCACAGTGACCAAGAAGACAGCTGCATCTTATCCCTTGCAGAAAAATTTAATGCAATTCCCTCATTATGCATCCCTTAAAAGAACCGAGATGTATAATGATGGCTTTGCATTGAGTTTTTCTACAAGGGCTAAGCTGCAGCTGTCTTCTTGGCATGAGTTTCTTTCAGGTTTCCTTTTCCTTTAATACTGGAAAAGCTCATGGAGCAGCTTCATTCCACACATTAGACAAATACACATCCTTGTCTAATATGGAACACTCCTGCAAGCTCCATGGCAACCCAGATCGGTTATCAGCACACTTGGTGACCTTGAAAGAGCTTTTGGCCTTGCTGTCACCTGTTCTCATCTGCAGCAGAAGGCAGTCAGACAGAATCCCAAGTCTGGGTCCCATCCTGCTTGAAAAGTCTGTGGATCTCTGCTCTCCCAGCTCTCCCTTATTAAAGATCCTTCCCAGTAGCCTTTCTTTCTGTCAGAGCATAATGTGGATAGATTGTCAAGAGATCATGTGTGCTGAATTGATGTAATTATTGAATGGTGAAGGTGGGCTAAGAGATATCAAACCAAAAAACCCATTGCTATTGAGTTTATTCCAATTCATAGCAAGCCAATAGGACAGAGTAGAACTGCCCTATCAAGTTTCCAAGGCTGTAATCTTTACAGCAGCAGACTTCCACATCTTTCTTCTGCAGAGTGGCTAGTGGGTTCTGAAAACAAACACACACATACACCTTCTGAAGTTTTTCAGAAGTGATGTAATTGTGCTTTGTGTTGTCTGATACAGTCTTTTCAGTGTACCCTCCTTGTGACTCACAATCCATTCATGAGTTCAGAGTAAACCACTGACCTTTGGGCTAGCAGCAAAGCTCTTAACCACTGCAGCACCACGGTTCCTTGACTAAGAGATAAAACCAACCAAACCAAACTGACTGCCATGGAGTCGGATCCTTGCCATTAATTCTTTTGAGTGGGTATGTGACCATTGCATGAGAAAAATGATGATGGTGATGATGATGATGATGATGGTGATGATCACAATAGCAGCCCCTTATATTTCATAGCACTTTTCAATCTACAAAATATTCCTTTTATAAACACAATGTCCTTTGCTCCTTTTACCCTTTCTATGAAGTAGAGAGGCAGCGTTTATCCAATTTCACAGATACAGAAACTGAAGTTCAGAGAGAGCAAATGGTTTGCAAAGGTCACATTTAACAGAAAATGAGAGGCAGTTGGGGCACAACTCACATCTCCTGATTCTCAGTCTAACAGAATTGAGAAACAGAAATGTATTAGACATGCAGGAGCTAGTCTACACTACCAGTTAGGCCACTGTCTTCTGTTGAATAGCAACAGTGTCACAGGACATCAGCATCAAATAATGACACTCTATGAGTATGATTGATTAAAAAAAAAAACTCACTGCCATCAAATCGATTTTGACTCATAGCGAACGCTCCTTGGGTTTCCAAGGTGGTATAACTTTGGAAGTAGATTGCCAGGAAGTCAGTTCTGGTCATGTCTGAACACAGACAAATCATAAATTTTCTTCAAACCACAAAACTCCCAAACATCCCCCTGTTGTGGCTAATATGAGTGACTGCTATTTCTTTATCCATTACAACTTTAACATTGTTCAGAGCATCCACATTTCTTGTTTATATTTATTAAGATATATGGCTCTGGTGGTGTAGTGCCTAAGGCATTTGACTGCTAACCAGAAGGCTGGCAATTCAAACCCACTCACTCACTCACTCACTCCTCAGAAGGAAGATTGGGCAATCTACTTCCATAGAGATACCTCCTCAGAAACCCAAGGAGGGGTCACTATGAGTCAGAAAACAACTTGACCGCAGTGATTTTTTTTTTTTAATACGGTCATAAAATTACCACCACCTCCTTGTATTACCGAAACAAGAGCAAAATCTTGCTTCCTTAAACCCTCCACCAAATCACCTAACCAAACCAAAACCAAACCCACTGCCATCAAGTTGATTCCAACTCATATTGACCTCCATTGGGTTTCTGAGATGGTAAATCTTTACAGAAGTAGATTGCTTCTGCGGAATGGCTGGTGGGTTTGAACCTCCAGTCTTCTGGTTAGCAGTCAAATGCCTTAGGTACTATGTCACCAGCCCTCCTTCAAAATCACCCAACAGAAGCCCAAATACTATCATAAGTCCTTCTTACACCCTCTTACAGAATTGATCCTGGTTCTCCATGGTATGTATTCTCCCACCATGCAACCAGTCATCAACCCAACTTGTTCAACAACAGGTGTTTCCCTAGTGATCTTTAGCTGAATGGCCTTAAGGGCCTTTTGATTGCTACTTATTATTACTAACAGGAATCTAGAAAAACACCTAGAAGCAAACAAAGATTCTATAATAAAATTTTCTGGAAACTTTTAGAAAAATACAATATTTCTGGACTCGTCACTCAGAAATTATTCTGTAGGAATTTCTAGATTGAAGATAAACTCCTTTTAATGTAGGCTAAATTTATTAAGGATGATAGCACCCTTAGATTATTCTGATGCATTAAGACTAGCATATTTGGGGAGCCATCTTTCAGATAAATCCAGCTCAGAAAGACTGAAATGTTTCCTCTTTTTAGAAATTCTAGCATATTAACTTGCTCTCTGCAGCTTTCTCATTTGCTAATAAATTTGTTCTTTGTATTTGTCTCCTTTACTAAAATATAAGTGTCATTAGATCAGAGACTTTGTCTTTGTTATGCACCATGATAACCTCACCTTGAAGAACAGCAATCTATTGTCATATGATAAACCACCCAATTTTTATTACTGTTATTACTATTGAATGAAACACTAGCAGAAAAGTCAGAAAACTCCAGAGCAATTCATTACAATATGTTGTAGCCTTTTCTGTCAGGAATTGATCTATACTGAGTAAATAGACTTGTCTGTTGTAAAATTCAGCCAGTGGGTCAAAGATATGGACATGGGTGAGCTTCCCATATCTTGATATGTTCAAGGCAAAAAAATATCTGTAAGAATTTGACAGTAATTTGGTAGCTAGCTGAGAGAAATGTCATGCAAGCATTAGTTTGGAGGAAGGACATAAGTCTATAAAATCATAGTTTGTGAGTCTATGATTAAAAGTAATTGACAAGACATGACTGAAGTCAGAACGCTGATGTTCATGGTTGATTTCTGAAAACCAATCCACTCAAATTAAAGTCCAATGCAATGTTGCCCAACATGTATGTTCTATGAAAAACATTTTGTTATCAAATGCAATGAGGCTAATGTATTCTGTTTCTCCCTTCTAGGTCCAAAAGCTGTAGAAGCATATGGGAAAAAGTTTGAGGTAAAAACAGTCTCTGGAAAACTGCTCTTCTCAGCAGATGACAAAGAAGTGGTAGTCGGAGCTGAGAGATTAAGAGTTTTAGGTAAGGAAATGTAATCATTTAATTGGTTGCTACTGGTATATTTTAGAAGAAAAGTAGAATTTTGTCTTGGGGAATGCATGATTTAACCAGTTACCTAGATCATTTAAAGCAAGGCAGTTGAATATCCATGGATCCTGGTCTTCCGGTAAAAATTTCTCAAGTTGTAAAATC
The DNA here is from genome assembly GCF_000298275.1 of Orycteropus afer afer. Lineage (NCBI taxonomy): Eukaryota > Metazoa > Chordata > Mammalia > Tubulidentata > Orycteropodidae > Orycteropus > Orycteropus afer. Next base: position 1,613,004 of record NW_006921747.1, on the reverse strand, counting down.
TTTCTGGCGTGTCTACCAACATTGAGCTTTGGATTAGGATATATGGTCATTCAAAGAAGCATAATACACCATATTTTGTATTCATATATCAACCATCCAGCTGTCTTGCTCACAGCAGGCATTATTACGTACATGATACGGTGATATCTTAACCTGGCTACAAGCTATGAATCACCCAGGGAATTTCTGAAAACTTTAGATTCATACATCCAACCACTGACTGAGTCAGAAGCTCTGATAGAAATGCCTGAGAATTTGTCTTTAAAAATATTGACAGGAACTTTTGTGGCCCCACTTTGGGGAACCATTAAATTAGAGCACAAACAAATTAATCTTCCACAGCTGTACACTGAAACAGTCTAGAATGGTGGTTCAAGAGTCCTGGTGATGGAGCGTACCTGAATTAAAAATTTAATTGTCACCTACTAGCCATTTGACTTTGGCAAGTTATCACTGAGCCAGTTTTCTTTTTTGCTCAATAGGGCTAAGAACAATCACCGTTCCAAGTCATCCACAGAGTTAAATAAGAAAATGGTATACACACTAATCACAGGGACTAGCACAAAATACCAATAGCAGTTACCTTCAATTCGGTTCTAACTCATGATAACCCCATGTATGTCAGAGTAAAACTGTGCTCCACAGCATTTTATATGGCTGATTTTTTTGGAAGTAGATCACCAGCTCTTTCTTCCAGGGCATTACTGGGGTGCCTCTTACCTACAACTTTGCAGTTAGCAGTTGAGTTTGCTAACCATTTGCACCACCAGGGAATAATGCTCAATAAATGGTGCTGTAACTGTTACTATACTTACCACTACCATTATTAATACTAATATTAATTTTCCTTCTCTTGTTCTCTAAGATTGATCAAACCATAATGGTTAAAAATTCTAACTCTAATTAATTCACTGTAGTTTAACCTAGGGATGCACAAAATAGCAGGGCAGAAGAGCAGGAGAAAGGGGTTAAAGCCAGGAAGACAGACAGAGGTATAGTCAGCCACAGGGACCCAGCTGGGGGTGAAACGAGAGGTCTCCAACAGCAAGACAAACTTGTCTGTTTGTTTGTCCTACTGTGGTGAAACGTAGACTTGAGTTTTGAGGCTGAGCCTCTGGTGTTTAAAACCCAGCGAGATGCACCTGGTGCACAGGTAACAGCCCAGCTTGTAGACTGAGACAGACTAGGAAGAAGGAAGAGGCCGTCCACTTCTGAAAGAATTGGCCAGGGAAAACCTTATGAATAGCAAAGAAACACTGTTT
>NW_006921747.1:1586642-1608807 GCF_000298275.1 Orycteropus afer afer | reverse complement strand
GCTGCGATGATGGTCTCAAGTATAGCAGGGATTGTGGGGCTGGCGCGGGATCGGGCAGTGTTTCGTTCTGCTGTGCATGGGGGTCACTATGAGTCGGAAACAACTCGATGGCACTTAACAACAACAACAACAAGTTTAACCTCATTTCTGTCCTTTACTTGCTGTGTAATCTTAAGCAATTTGTTGAACTTCCCTGTGCTTATGTTTGCTTATCTATAAAAGGGAGTTAATAGAAATATTTGCCTTCAGATATTGAAGGAGGAATTGAATGACAAATCCATTTAATATAGTTAATAAGATGTGTAAAATATATGTAGTGTTCAGTAAGTACTAGCTGTCATTGTTGTTATTAGGTGCCATCAAGTTGGTTTTGAATCATGGTGACCCTATGTACAACACTGTCTGGTCCTGCGTGATCCTCACAATCCTTAATATGATTAAGCCCATTTGTGCAGCCACTATGTCAATCCATCTCATTAATGGTCTTCTCCTTTTTTGCTGACCCTCCATTCTATCAAGCGTTATATCCTTCTCCAGATAGTGGTCCCTTCTGACAACATGACCAATGTAGGTGAGATGAAGTTTGGCCATCCTCATTTCTAAGGAGCATTCTGGTTGTGCTTCTCCAAGACAGCTATTTGGTCTTCTGGCAGTCTACAATACTTCCCGTATTCTTTGTCAGCCCCACAATTCAAAGACACCTTCTCTTCTTTGGTCTTCCTTATTCATTGACCAGCTTTCACATGCATATGAGACAATTGAAAATACCATCTCTTGGATTTAGGAGCACCTTAGCCTTCAAAGTGACATCTTTGCTCTTTAACACTCCAAAGGGGTCTTTTGCAGTATATTTGCCCTGGACAATGCAACGTTTGACTTCTTGACTGCTGCTTCCATGGGTATTGATTGTGGATTCAATAAAATTAAATCTTTGACAACTTCAGTCATTTCTCCATTTATCATGATGTTGCTTATTGGACCAGTTGTGAGGATTTTAGTTTTCTTTATGTTCATGTGTAATCCATACTGAAAACTGTCATCTCTGATCTACACCAGTAAGTACTTCAAGTCATCTTCACTTTCAACAAGCAAGATTGTGTCATCTGCATATCCCAGGTTGTTAATGAGTCTTCCTCCAATCCTAATGTTATGTTCTTCATATCGTCCAGCTTCTCAGATTATTTGCCCAGCATACAGATTGAACCATTTGCACTACCTGGGAATAATGCTCAGTAAATGGTGCTATAGTTGTTACTACACACCCCCTTCCTGATTTTAAACCATGCAGTATCCCCTTGTTCTATTTGAATGACAGCCTCCTGGTCTATATACAGGTTCCTCATAAGCACAATTAAGTGCTTTGGAATTCCCATTCTTCTCAATGTTATCCATAATTTGTTGTGATCCACAGAGTTGAATGCCTCTGCATAGTCAGTAAAACACAGTTAAAAATCTCCCTGGTATTCTTTTTATTATTATTATTATTTTTAATTGTGATTGGGGTGAAAGTTTACAGAGCAAAATCACTTTGTATAAAGCAGCTCACATACACTTTGTTTCATGACATTGACTACAATTTGCCACAATGCAACAGCTCCCCTCCCACTTCCTCCCCATAGTTAACCTCTTCCCTGTGTCCTTCCTTCCATGCACTCCTGCACCCTGAGCTCCCTGTGCACACACAGCCCTTCTATTCTCCCATGATTGTTCTCTCCAAGGAGTGTATCTACCTAGTGTAAATGTTTATCTCATATACCTGTCTTTTGTTTGGCTAGAAGCCACAAGAGTGGTATTCTTTGCTTTCTTTACAGCAAAGATCCATCTGATATCAGCAATGATATCCCTCAGTCCTTTACTGAATTCACCTTGAATCTCTGGTAATTCCCTATCTATATACTGCTGCAACTGTTTTTCAATTATCTTTAGCAAATTTATACTTGCATGTGATACTAATGATATTGTTCGATAATTTCCACATTCAGGTGGATCACCATTTGTTCTGCTTACTTAATACTGCTCTGACAAGAATATGCCACCAATGGGATGGCCTTAACAAACAGGAGTTTATTCTCTTACTGTTTGGAGGCTTTAAGCCCATTTTCAAAGTGCCAGGTTGTAGGGGCTGGGTGAAAGCCCCTCGACCTTGGGGTCCAGCTCTACCTCTTGCTCCTGGCCCACTGAAGCTAGAGGCATCTCTTCACTCAGGCAGCTACTGTCTTCTGAGGCTAACAAGCCCAAAGGTGATAAATAAAATGGCACAATCCCAATCTTACCAAACCACATGTTGTTTGTGTTGTTGTTGTTGTTATGCGCCGTCGAGTTGGACCAGACTCATGGCGACCCCTCCTTGGGTTTCTGAGGCAGTATCTCTATGGAAGTAGATTGTCCAACCTTCCTTCTGAGGAGTGGCTCGTGGGTTTGAACCACCAGCCTTCTGGTTTGCAGTCAAGTGCCTTAGGCACTACACGACCAGAGCTCCTCCCAAACCACATGGCAGGCCATAATTTTAAGTCCATTGAAAGTCCCAAGGTCAGCAGAGCATGGCAGGCTGCTGAACAATGACTCGGATACATGCAGGTCCAAGTGTGCCATAAGCTAGAGACCATTACCCAAGGCTTCTCCTTATATATAGGAAGCAGACCATAACCCAAAAGCAGCTACTCAGCTGCTCGCAGTAGATTTCACCATGGAGTTGATTACCAGTTTCCTCTTGGGGAATACTACCACCAGCTGCCCAGCCACTCAACTAGACCCAGCCAAGTTGACACACAAACGTAACCACCACAATTCCACCCCTTATCAACTTGGCACCTATACAGATCTCCTTCACTGGGTGACTGCAATCCCCCCTTGGCCTGGCAGGCCTCCTTCCTCTCCCTCTTGGGCATGGCAGCCCTGCCCTCTCTCTCTTGGGCAAAGGATATGACTCCATCCCACTAGCTCGCATGAACGAGCAGCCCCACCCTCCAGAACCAAGTTGGTGAGGGTTTGGTTTTTTGAAACCTAGGGGGCTGTGGTGGTTCCACCCCCAAAGGCCATGGTCCTACCCTTAAGGCTGAGGCAGTTCTGCTTCCCATTTCCTTGGTATCTCCTCTTCTGCTGATTAATGCTGAAGGCAACCCACTCCACTGGAAAACCTCCTGCCCAAAAAGCACTGGGCTTTCTTGCTCTGTGGGCTGGCCAACCTGATACTCCATTTCTGGCTCTTGGGATCTAATCTGATAAATCCATTCTGTTGTTGTTGTTGTTGTTATGTGCCGTCGAGTAAGACCCGACTCATAGCGACCCCTCCTCGGGTTTCCAAGGCAGTATCACTACGGAAGTAGATTGCCCCATCTTCCTTCCGAGGAGTGGCTGGTGGGTTTGAACTGCCAGCCTTCTGGTTAGCAGTCAAGTGCCTTAGCCACTATGCTACCAGAGCTCCCTAAATCCATTCTAACAGGCCAATTTCCCTAAGCCTCTACATACCTTCTTCTACATTATACCAAGGCAGGTCTGGTACTTCAGCTTGATTTAAGGTAGGCCACCGCATAACCCATGCTTCAGTAAACCAACCAAATAAACTATTAGATCCTTTCCTAATCTCTCAAACTGAAACACTGAATGAAGAATCTGTACTTAGTAGGCCTAAATCAATAAACTCAGACTGATCTAATGTTACATTCCTTGCACCATTATCCCACACCCTCAGTAGCCATTCCCATACATATTCTCCAGGTTTCTGTCTGTACATGCTACCAAAATCAAGTAGATCTTTTTGGGTGTATCATACTACTTCCTCAGTCACTTTTTGGGGCTCACTTGGACTTAACTTTAGTTATAGGTCTAGCAGCAACAATGGGTGGCTGGGGAAGTTCCTGAGAACATTCATTAATGTCTTCCATGGCCTCTGCCTCAGGCAATGACCCAGCAGGAACAATTGGGTTAATCCTATCAAACTGAGGTGGAAGGGATGATAGTTTTATTGTAATACCTTCAAATGGGAGAGATTCAACAAAATTTACAGGCTCTGTATCCTAATCTTCCTGACTATCTGCCCATATGTCTCCATTCCAGGTTTCAGTATCCCATTTTTTCCCAATCAATGCCCTCATGTTAACTTCAGACACCATTCTGGGTTGGCAATTTAATTGGCATTGTAATTCAACCACCCTTACAATGAGACTCTGGGTTTGGTTTTTGGCAATATCAGCTCTGTTACTAGAAGAAATAAGACTTTCTTTCAGAGAACAACTGGAAACATTGAGGTCTTTTATGCGGTGCTTAAGCTGTGACTCAGCAGCGCTGAACTCATCTTGATCTTTTACCATTTTATCTAGTGAAAGTAGAACCAACCAACCAGCCTCCTTATACTCCTTATGCTGACAAAATTGCAGAAAAGTATCATATATGTGATCACCCAGAGCTTCACTTCTCAAAATCACTTGATCTATTGATGATGCTATTTTGCATATTAATGTGGCCATCTCATGTCACGGATTAGCAGGACTCTCTTTACTAAGGAAGACAGGGTCACCAGTGTTTTTACAATTAATCAAATTGGAGAACCAAAACGGAATTAGTGAGAACCAATTTAGGAAGCCCATCCTTATGATTTTGTCTCTCCAGAATCACTCCCAGTATCAAATGTGTTAGGCTGAGTTCTCTAGAGAAGCAAAACCAGTAAAACGTATATATAGAGAGAAAGAGAAATTTACCTTAGGAAAATGGCTCACACACTTAAAGAAGTTGGCAAGTCCCAAGTTCTTGGATCAAATGTCAAGCTGGAGGCTTTTCCCGACTCACACAGCTGCAGCGGCTGACGAGCTCAAGGTTGACAGGCAGTATACTGGCTGTTGACTCCAACGAATGATGAATCCAAGATCTCCAGGCTGAATGGTGGATTGTTCACTCACGGACAATTTAGGGCAGCACAAAAGTATCCCAATCCACAGAAGAGTGTCTCTTTTCTCAGGATGTCCATAAATATATTGATAGCAGGCCACACCCCTAGGGAAACTCCCTTTCAACAGATTAGCTGCTCAAAACACATACATCTGATCCCATCATGGGAATAACTCACATTACAATTACTTAACCACACAGAATTGTGGTCCAGCGAAGGTGACACACAGCTCCAACTTCACACCATTCTTTGGAGTGATGACAAATATGGACCTCTTCCAATTGGTTAGCCAGGTAGCTGTCTTCCAAATTTCTTAGCATAAAGCACTTCCAGTGCTGCATCTATTTGTTGAAACATTTCCATGGTTATTCAGTCAATTCCCAGAGCCTTGTTTTTCATCAATTCCTTCAATGATGTTTGGACTCCTTCCTTCAATACCATTGGTTCTTGATCATATGCTACTTCCTGAAATGGTTGAACATCAACCAATCCTTTTGGTACAGTGGCTCTGTGTATTCCTTCCATCTTCTTTTGATGATTCCTGCATCATTCAATATTTTGCCCTTAGAATCCTTCAGTATTATACTTTGAGGCTTGAATTTTTTTCTTCAGTTCTTTCAGCTTGAGAAATGCCTAGTATTTTTTTCCCTTTTGGTTTTCTAACTCCAGGCCTTTGCACATTTCATTATAATACTTCACTTTGTCTTCTAAAACTAACCTTTGAAATCTTGGTTAAACTCTTTTACTTAATCATTTCTTCCATTTTCTTTAGCTGCTCTCCATCTAAGAGCAAGTTTCAGAGTCTCTCTTGACATCCATTTTGGTCTTTTCTTCCTTTTGTGCCTTTTTAATGACCTTTTGCTTTATTTATTTGTGATGTTCTTAATGTCGTCCCACATTTCATCTGGTCTTCGGTCACTGGTGTTTAGTGCACCAAATCTTTTCTTCAGATGGTCTCTAAATTCAGGTGGGATATACTCAAAGTCATATTTTGGCTCTCGTGAACTTGTTTTAATTGTCTTCAGCTTCAACTAGAACTTGCATAGGGGCAATTGATGATGTGTTCCACAGTCAGCTCCAGCCTTGTTCTGACTGATGATATTGAGCTTTTTCATTGCCTCTTTCCACATATGTAGTTGATGTGATTCCTATGTATTCCATCTGGTGAGTTCTATGAGTATAGTTGCTATTTATGTTGTTGACAAAAGGTATTTGCAATAAATAAGTCATTGGTCTTGCAAAATTCTATCATGTGGTGTCTGGTGTCACCTCTATCACCCAGGCCATACTTTCCAACTACTGATGCTTCTTGTTTCCAACTTTCACAATCCAATCATGAGTAAATATCAATACATCTTATTTATTTGTTTGGTCCATTTCAGACTGTAGAAGTTGGTAAATATCTTCAATTTCTTCATCTTTGGATTTAGTGTTTGGTGTGTAAATTTGAATGATAGTAGTAGTAACTGTTCTTTTTTGTAATGTACGTATATTATCCTATCAGGGACAGCATTGTACTTTAGGATAGATCTTGAAATATTCTTTTTGATCATGAATGCAATGCCATTTCTCTTCAATTTATCATTCCTGGCATAGTAGATCATATGATTGTCTGATTCAAAATGGCCAATACCAGTCCATGTCAGCTCACTAATGCCTAAACATTGATCTTTATGTGTTCGATTTCATTTTTGACAACTCCCAATTTTCCTAGATTCATATGTTGTACATTCCATCTTCTGATTATTAATGGATGTTCACAGCTGTTTCTTCTCATTTTGAGTCATGCCCCATTTGCAAATGATGGTCCAGAAAGCCTTACTCCATCTACATCATTAAGGTTGACTCTATTTTGAAGAGGTAGCTCTTCCTCAGTTGTATTTGGAGTGTCAACTTGAGTGGCTCATCTTCTGACACTATATTGGGCATTCTTTCACTACTATTCATAAAGTTTTCCAGTAATATATCAGATTGTGTTTCATAGTTTCAGTGGCCAGTTCTTTCAGAAGTGGATGGCTGCATCCTTCTTCCTATTTTGTCATAGTCTGGAAGCTCAGATGAAACCTGTCTACCATACATGACCTTCATGGTATTTGAAATGCTAGTGCATAGCTTCCAGCTTCACAGCAACATGCAAGCCACCACAGTTTAACAACCTAACAGACTTACATTATTGTCTTATTTTTACTTAAATTTACTATTTGTATTATTATTTGTATTATGTATATTCTTTCTCCTCTAATGCTTTTGCTATCCTGGCCAGCTCCACCCTCAATCAACCTATCTGCCTTTTTCTCTCTCATTCATATAATACAGATTCATATTGTTGTTGTTGTTATGTGCCGTCAAGTCGGCCCCGACTCATAGCAACCCCTCCTTGGGTTGCCGAGGCAGTATCACTATGGAAGTAGATTGCCCAACCTTCCTTCCAAGGAGTGGCTGGTGGGTTTGAACCACCAGCCTTCTGGTTAGCAGTCAAGTGCCTTAGGCACTATGCTACCAGAGCTCCCACAGATTCATATATAACATCTTTATTGAATGACTCCTAGATCTCCATCCTGGTATCTTCCCTGACTTCTAGACCTTCCTCTTCATCTAGATATTCTACCAGCCTTTCAAGCTCAGTGAGTCTTTACTGCCTATCATAGTCAAGAATACACACATACACACCAATATTCTATCATCCTACTTCTACTACCCCACCTGTATTTGCCACTGACTTCCCTATCAATTTTCCAAGCACTAGTAGGATCCCCACCTCCTATTCTCAAAACTTTAGCATTATTTTGATCATTGGGCTGAGGAGAGTTAGAAGATAGGACCAACTCTCCTAAGATGGTTGGATGCAGCCTTCCTTGTCAGATGCAGGGTGCAAGGAACAGTGTGGTCCCTGGGCAGCTGCTTATCTGCTGCATAATATGGAATGACCCTCTCAGTCTGGCAAGGCCCATTTGTCAAATGACAGTTATCTAGAGCACAAGTTTTCAATTTACTTTTTTCAACAAGAAAAACATTTAAAGATTAAATTTCATGCTGAATGTTGATAGATTTAAAAAAAAAAAAAAGATAAAAAGCAAGGTTGCCTTGGGTCATAGAGTCTAAGCTGCATGGGTTCATTCTTTGTTCTCTATGTCTTCTGGGAAGCCCTTAAGACTTATTTTCCAAGCCATCTAAGATGATAATTAAAAATAAATAAATAAATGAAGGCTATTGAATACTTACTATGATCCAAGTACTATGCCTCATGTGCATTATTACATTTAAACCTCACAGGCACCCTCTTTATCATTCCCATGCTACAGATGGTAGATGGATTGAGCCATAGGGAGAGGCAAGTCATAGCAAGGGTAGGAGCCAGGGCCCCCAGCAAGGCAGTTTGAATGCTGAGTGCTTTCCTTTAAAGCACTACACTCAGTTCACAGCTCCAGTTACTCCTTCAAATGAGGAAACCCCGAGGTTTGAAAAACTGATGACGTTCGCCCAAAAACATGTAGCCATTAACTGTAGAACTGATGTTCAAATATCCTCCTGCCAGTAACCTACAAACTTGTTTTGGTTACCTCTGTGCTGCTTTAACAGGAATAAAATCACAAATGAGATGGCTTTAACAAACAGGAGTTGGTTCTCTTACAGTTTGGAGGCTTTAACTCCAAGTTCAAAGTGCCAGGCTCCAGGAGCTGGGTGAAAGCCCCTCAACCTTGGGCTTCAGCTCTGCCTCCTGCTCCCAGCCCAATGGAGCTGGAGGCTTTTCTTTGCTCAGACAGCTGCTGGCTGCTGAGGCTCACAAATACAAGATCAACAAGTCAAAAGGCATAGTCCCAAAGTTACCAAACCACATGGCAGGCCATTGATTCAAGTCCATTGAGAGTCCCAAGATTGACAGAGCATGGCAGGCTACGAAACAACAACTCAGCTACATGCAGGATTCAAGTATGGCGCAAACTAGAGACTGTTCCTAAATCTACTTCTGGTATATGGGAAGCAGACCACATCCTTATATATGGGAAGCAGACTACATGAGCTGCTTGTAGTAGATCCTACCATGGAGTTGATTGCCAGTCTCATCATGCGGAATGACTACCATCAGCTGCCCAGCCACTCAACCAGGCCCAGCCAAGTTGACACACAACCTTTAGTACCACAAAACTCCAATCTCAATATATTTTTTTTAAATCAATTGTCTTTAAGTTGACTGACTTAAAGTGACCTGTGTGTATCAAAGTAGAACTGAGCTCCATAGGGTTTTCAAAGGCTGATTGGAGGGAGAGAGTTGATAGATCACCAGGCATTTCTTATGAGGCACTGCTGGGTAGACTTGAATTGTCAGGCTTTCATTTCTACCACTCAGGGACACCTGAATGCACTTTACTACCTATAAGTATATTAGTTCTACAACTTCTTCCAAGTCTTATAATTCAGGCTTTTCTCTATCTTTGTAGAAATGACATTTTTCACATTCATTCTTGGCTGAGGAAAGAACAAAAACTTTAGGCTATCCTCTTGTTCAACAGTACTTTGCTAGACTAACTGTAAAATATCTGTTTGGGTGTGGGGGGGGAGTGATGATATCTCAGGCTAAGATTATTTTGTACAAGTGGGGTTTGGGACTTGGTTTCTTGGAGCTTCGTAAGTTACCTCACTGCTTTCAAATCTGCTTTTGCAAAGGTTAGCATAAATTTAGATGTCCAAACATTTTGGTTTAATCTCGCATACAAAACTCTGTGATGGTATCTCTGAAGAACTCCCCTCATCCCACAATTATTTAGATTAATGGCTGGAAGATGATAGTAGTTTCCTGTTATTTCAATGCAAGAGGATATTTGTGTTGGAGGTAGTTAGGCTTGTAGTATTTCACTTTGAAAACTATGTAGGATAACATCTGTCTCTCCCCAGGATTAGGAGCTTTCATTTTTTTATATAAAAATGGGGAGAGTAAGCAGCATACTAAATATCACTGCTGCTATCATTGTTAAAGAGATTTGGAAATGACCATCCTGAAAATCTTGAATCAACCTCCTCTGTGAAATGAGCCTCCTGTGGGGCAGAAATGAGCTTCCTGTCAGCTGGGATTTGGCCATATGGTGTGGGAGAGACATTTAGGCAGTTTCATTTTCAACTGAATGACAAGTTTGTCTTTTTAAATTGTTAAGAGCACACAAGCTCTCAGGAAGTTTGAATATGAATGTATATTTCAGGGTGGAGTTTAACAGTCTTGGATTTGAGTCCTTGTTCTGATACTTTAGGATCTGCATGACCCTAGCCAAGTCTACCTTCCTCTCTAGCTTTGAATTCCACATTCATAAAAGCAGGGTAGAGGAACAAAAGAAAGAATGGAAGGAAGAATGAATATGAGAAGAAATATACTAGTTGATAGTTGACTAGGAACAAACAGTTGTTGTTTTTAGCTGCCATCCAGTGGACCCCCAACTCATGGTGACCCCATGTCCAATGGAACAAAACACTGCTCAGTTCTGTGCTATCCCTGTGGTCACTTTTGGATTGCACCAATGCAATACATAAGCTTTTCTCTGGCTGATTTTCAGAAGTAGATCCCCAGGCCTTTCACCAGGCCTTTCTTCTTAGTCTTTCTTATTCTAGAGGCTCCACTGAAACCTATACATAGCAACACACGGTACTCCACTGACAGAGGGCTGGTCTCTGCGCTTGAGGTGCATTGTCCAGGAATTCAATCCAGGTCTCTCACACAGAAGGCAAGAATTCTACCAATGAGCTACCAATAACTAACACATATTAAGGGCTTACTCTGTGCAAGGTGCCAAGTGGAACAATTACCATTAATAAATGTAGGCCCAGGCTTATCACCTTGATTTACAGATGAGCAACCTGAAGTACAGGGCAGTTTAATAACTTGTTTAAGAGCACACAGGGAGTAAATGGCAAGGCCAGGATCCAAATCCAGCTGGTGATCCCACCACACTGTCTGACCGATACTCTGTCACAGTGATCTTCAGCTTTCCTGAACTCCAGAGAATGTTGGCATTGCAATAAGAGGGTAAGAAAATTGGGCAGTCATTTTCCAGATGTCTCTTTCCATTTTGGCTTCTTTTCGCTCCCTAGTCCTACAATTCTCCTAATTCTCTGTGGTAGTTATGTTTGTGTGTCAACTTGGCTGGGCCTGGTTGAGTGGCTGGGCAGCTGCTAATAGTTATTCCCCATGATGAGACTGGCAATCAACGCCATAGTGGGATCTACCACAAGCAGCTGAGTAGCTGTCTTTGGGATGTGGTCTGCTTCCTGTATATAAGGAGAAGCCTTGGGAATGGTCTCTAGCCTATGGCACACTTGGACCCTGCATGTAGCCGTGTTGTTGCTCAGCAGCCTTCTATGCTCTGCCGACTTTGGAACTTACAATGGACTTAAGTTAATGGTCTGCCGTGTGGTTTGTTAACATCGGTACTGTGCCTTTTTACTTGTCAACCTTGGGGCTTCTCAGTCTCAGCAGCCAGCAGCTCTCTGAGTAAAGAAATGCCTCTAGCTCCAGTGGGCTGGGAGCAGGAGGCAGAGCTGGACCCCAAGGTTGAGGGACTTTCATTCAGCCCCTAGGGCCTGGCACTTTGAACTCGGACTTAAAGCCTCCAAATTGTAAGAATAAACTCCTGTTAAGGCCATCCCATTTGTGGTATATTTGTGTCAGAGTGGCACTAGGTAACTAGCACACTCTCTAACTGTTCCTCTGCTTCCCTCACTAACTCTTCTGTCACCTGGTGAATCACGTGGACTCACATTTGGACTCAGGTGTGGACTTTTCCAATGTACAGTCTTTCTTTTTCATTTTTCACATTTCTATGGGAAATTCAGGCAATCTACTTCTGTAGTGATACTGCCTGGGAAGCCCAACGAGGGGTCACTATGAGTCGGATCCGACTTGATGGCACATAAAAACAACACAACAACAACATGGGAAATTCCACAACTATGTGCACTTTCAACATTTGCAAATGAGCTATAATTCTGTATTTACCCTGAACTTCTCAATTCTAGTTCCAAATTGCCAACAACCTGGACTCTTCTGGTTGGAAGTCCTTCCATCACTTTTACCTCATTACCTGCAGCTAAACTTATGTCTGCTCCACCAAACCTCCCATCTCCCCTACTTCCCTCATTCTTTTCTATGGTATCACTATTCTCCTATTCAAGACCTTGGTCTCGTTCAGATGCCAGGCCTTTTCACTCTTCATATGACCATGAAGAGTCTTTAGATTTTCCATTAAAAAAAAAAAAAAAAAAAACTCACTGCCATCGAGTCTATTCTGACTCAGCAAACCACTTTGGGTTTCCAAGGTAGTAAATCTTTATGGAAGTAGATTGCTCAGTCTTCCTTCTGTGGAGTGGCTTGTGGGTTTGAACCACCAACCTTGTGGTTAGCAGTCAAATGCCTTAGGCATTACGCCACCAGAGCTTCTTGTTTTCTGTATTAGAGAGGTGGTATTTAGGCCTGATACAAGCAAATTTAGATTTGTAACCAGATCCATCCATTTAATGACCAAAAAGATAGAAAATTAATGTATATGATGATGCATGATATAGATTAACCTTAATTACAGAACAAAGTTTTTAAATATCAGGCAGGAATTGCCTTTAAAAAGCATTAAGAAGGCAGACAATATAAAAGCTAGTGTATCTAAAAGGTGCCTTCATAGAGACACCAGGGAAAGCAAAACTTTGATTTTAACTAATGACAAATTTCATTTAATACTGATTGGACGTTACAGCATTTATAAACAAAACATAATTATAAAGTGCTATTCTAATTGTTAATTAGATCTATTTATACTCAAGATTAGTTTTTTAAATATGTCCTTTAGATGCCACTTGATGCTAATTATCTGAGTTACATTATTATCACTTGAAAAACATTTGTAATTAAATCTAAACCCATATAAATTAGCATAAGGTTTATAGAAATTTAAATGGGTTTTGGTGCTTAACTTCTTAATTTTTTCTTTTTAAGGCCACATTCAATGATACATTCAGCCTTCTGAGTTAGTTTTTGATGAAATTCTACTGCAGTCTGGCATTTGATAATTCTATGAAAAGAATAGGAGCTCTGGTAGCATAGTGCCTAAGGCACTTGACTGCTAACCAGAAGGCTGGAAGTTCAAACCCACCAGCCACTCCTCGGAAGGAAGGTTGAGCAATCTACTTCCATAGTGATACCACCTCGGAAACCCAAGGAGGGGTTGCTATGAGTCGGGGCCAACTCGATGGCACATAGCAACAACAATGAATGAAAACAATGGCAGTTTTCTTACTACTGTTCAGCACATAGGTCAGCATCGATGTGTATGTATATGTACATACATATACACATATACATAAGTACTCTCCAGATCACTGCTACTGTACTATACAGACAGGAATGCACTATTCTGATCTCTGAGGGTGTTCCTGGCCTAAGGTGAGACACACAGACAGATATCTGAGAGCCCAAGCAGGAAATAACTGGCCTAAACAAGGAATACAGCTGTGGTAGGATGGCATGGGAGAGACTTTAGAAAGCTTCTTAAATGGGGGCATGTTTAAGCTTGACATTTTAGTGTGGGTTAGAGTGCTTTCCTGGAAAAAGAAATAGCACATGTGTTTCGGTCAGAACTCCCTTGGTGTAAGTGACATAAATCCAACTCAAGGGGTGGGTATATTTATTGCCTCATGTAATTGAAAAGTCCAGGGCTTTAGCCTAGATTCAAGAGCTCAATTACTGTGACTAAAAATCAGTTTCTCTCTTTCTCTTACCATCTCTTGGCTCTGTTTTTCAATTTGAGATCTTGTCCTCAACTCCTCACCAGCAAAAATTTCACCTCTTGTTTTATCACCTAGTGCTGCTGTAACAAAAACTACAAATGGATGGCTTTAAAGAACAGAAATTTATTTTCTTAGCTATCTGGAGGCTAAAAGTCCAAATTTGTTCAGTGGCCTTTCTTCTCATTTCTGCTGACTGCTGGTAATCCTTGGCATTCCTCTGTTTGTAGATGTGTCCTCACATGTACCTGTGTCCTCCCTGTGTGTGTATCTGTGTCTATTCTACTCTTCATAAAGCGCAACTCAGAAGGGATTAGGGGACTTACCCTACCGGGATGGCCTTGTTAACATAACAACAACAACAACAACAAAGTCCTATTTTCAAACACGGTCATATTTACAGGTACTTCAGCACATATTTCAAAGAAGGATACAATTCAATCCAAATAACATCCTAGTATGTTGTTGTCATTGTTAGGAGCTGTTGGGTCAGCTCTGACTCATAGTGACCCTATATACAACAGAACAGAACACTGCCCAGTTCTGTGTGACCCTCACAATCACCGCTATGCTTCAGCCCATCATTGCAGCCACTGTGTCAATCTATCTCATTGAGCATTTTCCCTTTTTCACTAACTTTCTACTTTACCAAGCATGAGGTCCTTCTCCAGGGACCATTCCTTTCTGATAACATGACCAAAGTACATGAGATGAAGTGTGGCCATCTCACTTCTAAGCAGCATTCTGGCTGTACTTCTAAGACAGATTTGTTCCTTCATCCAGCAGTCCATAGTATATTCACCATTCTTCGCCAACACCACGTTTCAAAGGGATCAATTCTTCTACAATCTTTCAAGTTCGTTGTCCAGCTTTCACATGCATATGAAGCTATTGAATAGACAATGCCTTGAGTCAGGAGCCCCTTAATCTTCAAAGTAACATCATTCCTAATATAGATGCAACAAAGTCCTGAGTTTTACTGTGACTGGACTGGCTTGGGCCAAATGCCCATCCTTGAACCAATTACTGACATCAGGTTGATAGAGTTTGCTGGTTAGCAAGGCCATCTATCCAGTGTTAGAAGTAAGGAATGGAAATGGGATAGATGGAATAGTTTTCTAAAGGAGAATTCAGGTGCTGTTAACAAGAGAAAGGAGCTCTGGTGACGTACTGGATAAGGCATTTGACAGCTAATCTGAAGGTTAGAGGTTCAAATCCACCAACTGCTCCTTTGAAGGAAGATGGAATGATCTATTTCCATAAAGATTTACAGCCTCAGAAACCCAGTGAAGGTCTCTATGAGTTGGAATTGACTCGATGACAGTGAGTTTGGTTTTTTGGTTTTGGTTACCAGGAGAGAGAATGGATGCTGCAAAAGGAGAAATAACAAATACTATAATAATGAATTGAGTCGATTCCAACTTATAGTGCCCAGTCTTCCATCTGAGGAGTGGCTAGTGGGTTTGAACTACTAGCCTTCTGATTAGCAATCAAATGTTTTAGGCACACACACCAAAACTCCCAAGTATGAATATAGAACCCAGAAATTGTGAAGGATATTAGTAGAATATACTTTGTAAGTTCCCTCTCTCTTGCTCACTTAGTTCCAGACATCCTGGCCACCACCCTGAATACACCAACCATGTTTCTACCTCTGGGCATTTTTTTTTTTTTTATTGTTACCCTTGCCTAAATCAGTTCCCATTGAGTCAATTCTGATTCATAGGAACTCTGTTTGTCAGAGGAGAACTGTGTGCCATAGGGTATCAGTGGCTGACTTTTTAGAAGTGGATCACCAGGCCTTTCTTCTGAAGTGCTTCTGAGCAGATGCAAACCATCAACTATTCAGTCAGCAGCCAAGTTCAATAACCATTTGCACCACCCAGGGATTCTGTCTTCCTGACCAGAATCATCTTTTCCAGGATATGCTCACAGGTCTCTTCTTTATTGGCACAAATGTCACCTCACCAAAGGGTTCTTCCCTGACCACTTTATAAAAATAGTGTGTTCTCATCACCACTGTCTATATCAAGAGTAACAAAAGTATACCCTGTGGACCAAATACAGCCTACCACATGGTTTTATTTAAAAAATAAAAAAAAAAAAGTTTTATTAGAACACATATGCCCATTTGCCTAAGTGTTATCTATGGTTATTTTCATACTACAATGGTAGAGTCAAGTAGTTGTGACTGAAATCATATTGGCCACAAAGCCTAAAGTATATGCTATCTTCATAGAAGTTTGTCAACTAAGGAACTTTATTTTTACTCTGCTCTATTCTTCTCTATAGCAGTTGGCATACTATCATGCAGTACAACATATGTTATGATACAACATGATCTAGCATATATTTGTTTATTATCTTGATATCCATCTTCATTAGAAAGTAAAGTTCATGACAGCAAAAAAATTTTGCTTTGCAAAACATTTTCTTCTAGAAAAGTGGCTGGCATTTATTAAGTGTACAGTAATATTTGTTGCATGGATGCATTAAAGAATTCTGAACATTGGAATTCTTATCATCAATCTGATAGCAGTATGTATAATGAGAAGGAGAGAGAATTTGCACCTAAGGTAGGAGAATATTATAATAGCTTGATTATAAGGTCAAAAGTAGAATATAAAGAGAAGATAAATGGGAAAAATCATCTTCAGATTCAATTTATGAAACTTGATGACCAGTTGGATGTGGAAGGTAAGAAAAAAAGAGAGGTCAGGGATAACTCTGGTGTTATGAACTTGTTATCAGGTGATTGTGGTGTCATTAACAGAAATTTATAGAAGGGGCAACTAGCAACAGTTTTGGGATCATAGATGAATAGCTCAACTTTAGATGCACTTGATCTTGGAGATTGAGGACCTCTGTAAGGAAGAGACGTTACTGTTTTGCGGGAAATGGCAGACCAGAGCCTGAGAGATTGGCCAGCCTGAGGAGAAGGTTCAGAGAATCATCCACATAGATGGACTCCAGAAAGAAGATGGTCTAAGAGATATTGCTGATGAAGCACTTGGAGAGGCTCATCAGATAGAACTTCACTGAAGAGCTGCCAGCCATCCAACCCATTTCTTTCTCTGAAGGATACTCTAGGCCTGGTCACTGAGGACATGACTTCATACAAAGATGTCACCTCAGAAGTTTAAGGTCCTATTCCATGTTTTCCATGGGCTTATTTTTGCCTAATTCCCTCTACCTTTCCCCAGTTCAATAGGAAGATACTCAAAGACTTCAGAATGCAAGATAACTGGGTTCTGCCACACTTACCAGCCATGTGACGTTGACCATGTTTTGCAAATCTTTTAGCTAGTGTATATAGAATACCATGGACTGCAAGAAGAATGAACAGATTTGTTTTGGAAGAAATACACTCAGAATGTTCCTTAAAAGTGAAAATGGCCAAACTTTGTCTCATGTACTTTGGTCATGTCTGTCAGAAGGGACCATTCCCTAGAAAAGATACCATGCTTTGTACAGTAGAGGGTCAGTGAGAAAGAGAAATACCCACAACAAGATGGATTGACACAGTGCCTGTGACAGTGGGCTTAGTTGTGAGGCTAGCACAGGACTGGGTTGTGTTTAGTTCTGTTGCATGTAGGGTTGCTATGAGTTGGAGCCAACTCAACAACACCTAACAACAAAAATAACATGCAGGATCTGAATGTCATTGTTTCCTTTCCTTTTTCTTTGCCTCCTTATTTTTCACTTCTTTCTCTTCCTTTCTGAAGTATCTCTTCAGTGAGTAGATATAAGCATGAGAGAAGCTAAAGAATTATATAAAGAGGAGAATATGGTTCCACTTAGGTGGAGATAAAAGTAGGATAATTCACATGTTGTTCCTGAGATGCAAGTCAGCCAATGTAATAATAACATTTGAGCAACAAGTCAGAGGAGCCTGAACTCACCAGGGCTCTGCTTCTGCTCTTTGTCATCATTAGCAAACATAATCTGCTGGGGATTCAACTGTTTCAAAAGAATTGTTGGTTGTATAGTTCCTCTCTGGCACCTCACTCCAAAGTCGGTTTATTATTTACAGAAATACAGAAATATTGTATTATATCATAAAGATACATTTCCCATAAATAATACAGTGTGAAGGCCAAATATAAAAGTCTCAGATGAACAACCTCAACCTAATAAACCAGAGATACTTAATGAGAAAAAACATAATTCTACAATAAAGAAATAATAATAGGGTTTCATTTGAAATGCTACAGGGAATATAACTTTGATATATGTATATTTCTCCCAAAATATACAAACGAGCCAGACCAGAAGCCTGGATGATTAAGGCATCTAGTTTCATGTGCTTATCCACCCATACAACAGCATCATAGGGTGTTAGTTGGTTCAGGCAAATTCTCGCCTTCCATGAAGGAGACAGGAGTTTTATTCCTAGCCAGAGCACTTCATGCATGGCCATAACCAATCTGTCAGTGAGGCTTATGTGTTGCTATGAAGCTGAACAAGTTTCAGTGACACTTCTAGGCTAAGAGAGTCTAGAAAGAAAGGCCTGGCAATCTTCTTCCAAGAATCAGCCAATGAAAATCCTATGGATGAAAAAAGTCCTATCCAGAACCAATCATGGACATGGCACAGGAATGAGCCACATTGCATTCTGTTGTGCATGGGATCACCCTGAGCCAGGGCCACCTTGAAGGTGGCTAACAACAGCACTAACCCCCAGCATCATATGCTCCAACAGTTGAACTTTTTCCCAACCTTGAGGGTTTAATTTCTGAGACAGGCAGAAAAGGCATTTGCTGGGTCCCACTTACTTTTCTCTTTGCAGAGAGGGAGCTGTAATTTAATATGAGTGCAGCGAATCCATCCTGCTCTTTAAACTGCCCCAGTTTTCCCAGCAGCATTGCCTCCACAAACCCCCCAGGCACTCAGTATTATCTCTACCCATGGGAGTGTGCAGTGGAGGAGGAGACTAGGCAGTTGGGGACATTTGTCAGCCTTCTAGTTTGATTAAGGGTTGATGAGTTTTACTATTTGGCTGCTTTGCAGAAAACCAATTCCAGCACTTATCAAGGGAGGGAGATACGTTTGTGTTTTTTGTTTGTAGAACTGACATCCTCTTTGATTTCTCTATCAAACTGCAGTTAATGAGCTTTCAGGCATCTGTTGGTTTGTTTTCATCATCAAAGTTTTCTTTTTGCTAGTTAATAATGGAACTGAGTATTTTTAAACAAGGAGGCAAACTTCTGCCAGGTCATCTTCAATGTCAAGAGGCTATCCATATGATCTAGCTGCATTGATTCCTTTACCATTAAATATACTGACTGTCACAGAATATTCTTATGCAATCAAAAGTCACCTGAATTGGATTTTTCTTTCTTTCTTTTTTTTTTTTTTTAACCAGAGGTCAAGGGGAATATTGGTATTCCACAGTGACATTATGAATTTAATGAGACAACAATTTAAATAAGAGTATACAATAGAAAAGTACAGAGTATACGATAGAAAAGTAGCTTTTTTCTCTTTTGTTGGAGGAACTGGAATTTTATTGTGCTTATTTGAGTGGGAGAGAAGAGTGCTGAAAATACTCTCTTTGGCTTCTTATGTGTTCTCTCCTACCTGGCTCCACACTTTTGCCATATTCTACCATTCTAATTTTAACCCCTTTTGTATCTGGTCTTCCCCAGGAATAGTGGGTAAGGTGATAAGGATGAATACAAACAAACGTAATAGGGAGAGATAAAAGGAAGAATGCCCAGAACCCTTCATATCAAAGACTAGAAGCCAATACCCAAGTTTTTCCCCTTTAGGACAGGAATATTGCATAATGGTTAAAAGAGGATGACCTTTAGAGACAGACTGCCTGAATTCTACTCCTGGCCCTAATGGTACAACCTTAGGCAAGTTTTTAAATCTTTAAACACCTCAGACTGCCAATTTATAAAATAGGAATAATTAGTATGCATACATAATATATGTAAAGCACTTGGCACTGTGCCACACATATAAATGGGATATATTGATGCCTATAATTATTGTTCTTGCTTAAATTCCTTATGACTACCATTTGTGCAGCTATCACCAAGCTAAGTTCAATGGAGAAATGGAAGGATACAAGCATAAAAGTTTCTTGATATCAAAGAAGTTGTAGTCTAGTAAGGGTGTCAAAACACATACCCAATGAAATAGTAAATAAGCTTAAAAATATAAGCTAGAACTTGGCCACAATATGCGCTGAAAGGACTAGATAGTACATACTGGAGCAGGAGGAAGGAGAAAAACTCAGACAGAGGTGGTCAGGAAAAACTCTTAGAAGGAGAGATTGAGGGAAAGCATAAGGAGTGGAGCAAAGTGGGATTTAGCAGATACCAGGGAATGAGCTCCCCCTAGACAGAAAGATTAGCAGAACCATGAGCACAGCTGTGTGGGATGCAGGAGTCAAGATAACCTGCACCCCACCCCACCCCCAGCAAATAAGCACATTTGGATTTATCTTTTGGAAAGAGGTTGCCATTGTCAGCATATATAAACAGGAATTGCTTACTACCCCAAAAGCCTGAGTAAAGGAGAAGTCTCAGGTTTCTGGGGAGTCTCCAGGGCTTTCCCTCTTGGCAGTGGACTGTGCAGGATGTGGCTGAAATGTTGATGGGAATATTTGATTCGATAAGCCAAACAGAGAAGTCCAGTAGAGTTACACCCTTAGAGGTGATTTAGAATACAGGAACTTTTCTTTCACGGTTCAAAAGAGGAAGGAAATGACATCAGCAGGAAGCTTCTGGGCATTATATGAGCCCTAGTAGAGTCAGTTCTTGTCTAAAAGGAAATTCAGTTGCATTCAACAAATATTAATTGAGCCAACCACTGTGCTGACCAAATGGCCACCCTGGGAGCCTGCCTTTCTGGAATTTACAGCCCTGCAAGAAAGGCAGATGTGAAATATTTATATGAGAAGAATGTGTCTTATTACAGGGGAAGTACAAGATGCAATAGAAACATAAAATTAGGGATTTTAGCCTGATCTTTTGCAAGTAAAGGGAAGTCTTCTCGAAGGAAGTGAAAATAAGCTGAGACTTGAAGATGAATTGGATTTTAGTCAAGCAAAAGGAGTTATAGGGTCTGAATGTGGAGCCGTTGTTGAGACACAAGGAATAGGATGTTCAAGTCCAGGAAACATGGCCTTTCTAAGAAAGTTGTAGAAGTCCAGAGGATGTCTTTTGCAAGAAAGACCTAGCAATTGACTACCATAAAGATTACAGCCTGGAAAACTTATGGGACAGTTCTGTTCTGGCACGTGGTGTTGCTATGACTCAGAATCAGTAGCTCACAACAGCATATACCAGGTACTGTTCTGATCCCTTTATAGGCATTAATTCACTTAATTCTCATGAAAACCCTCTGAGACAGGTTTTAGTATTATACTTATTTTATAGATGAGAACACTGACAGATGGAGAGGTACACTCCCAGGGTTGCATAGC
Source organism: Orycteropus afer afer (assembly GCF_000298275.1). Taxonomy (NCBI): domain Eukaryota; kingdom Metazoa; phylum Chordata; class Mammalia; order Tubulidentata; family Orycteropodidae; genus Orycteropus; species Orycteropus afer. The sequence goes on along the minus strand of NW_006921747.1, from coordinate 1,587,724 downwards.
AAAGCGAATGGTAGAAAACCAACCAAAAATCCCATTGCCACCAAGTTGATTCTGACTCGTAGCAACCCCATCCAAACCAAAAACCAAACTCACTGCCATAGAGTCAATTCAACTCATACTGACTCCTTCTTGGGTTTCCGAGGCAGTATCTCTACAGAAGTAGATTGCCCAATTTTCTTCCTGAGGAGTGTTGTTGTTTTGTGCCGTCGAGTCAGACTTGACTCATATTGACTCCTTCTTGGGTTTCTGAGGCAGTATCACTACGGAAGTAGATTGTCCAACCTTCCTTCCAATGAGTGGCAGGTGGGTTTGAACCTCCAGCCTTCTGGTTAGCAGTCAGATGCCTTAGGCACTATGCTACCAGAGCTCCTAGCAACCCTATAGGGCATACCCAGCAGTCCAGAGCTCCTCCTGGGTTTGCATAGCCATGGTTGAAGCACTCAGCTGCTAACCAAAAGTTCGGCAATTGGAACCCATTAGCCATTCCACAGGAGAAATATGGGACACTCTGCTTCCATAAGGATTTATAGTCTTGGAAGCCCTATGGGGCAGTTCTACAATGCCCTATAGGGTCACTGGGAGCTCTGGAAGCATAGTGCCTAAGGCATTTGACTGTAAGCAGAAGTCTGGTGGTTCAAACCCACCAGTAATTCCTTGGATGGAAAATTGGGCAATCTACTTCCATAGAGTTACAGCCTTGGAAACTCAAGGAGGGGTCGCTATGAGTCAGATCTGACTCAAGGGCATTGTGTCTTGTTCATTATGCAAACCCAGGAAGTCAGACTCTATAACCTGTCTTTTGTTCAGAATTTTGAGCAGCAGCTTTATTGAGATTGAATTTATACACCATATCATTTACCCCTTTTAAGTGTTCAATGTGATAGTTTTTATAACTGTATTCTTATAACATGTATCACATACATAGCTACAAATGTGTGTGTGTGTGTGTATATTGTTGTTGTTATTTGCCATCGAGTCGACCCCGACTCATAGCGACCCCTCTTTGGGTTTCCAAGGCAGTATCACTACAGAAGTAGGATTGCCCAACCTTCCTTCCGAGGAGTGGCTGGTGGGTTTGAACC
>NW_006921747.1:1577254-1586542 GCF_000298275.1 Orycteropus afer afer | reverse complement strand
CCAGCCTTCTGGTTAGCAGTCAAGTGCCTTAGGCACTATGCTACCAGAGCTCCATATATATATATATATATATATATATATAGTAGTAAAATTTGTGTGTCAACTTGGCTTGGCCTGGTTGAGTGGCTGGGCAGCTGGTGGTAGTTATTCCCCAGGATGAGACTGACAATCAACTCCATGGTGGGATCTACCACAATCAGCTGAGTATCTGCCTTTGGGATGTGGTCTGCTTCCTGTATCTAAGCAGAAGCCTTGGGGGTAGTCTCTAGCTATGGCACACTTGGACCCTGCACGTAGCCATGTTGTTGTTCAGCAGCCTGACATGCTCTGCCAACCTTGGGACTTACAATGGACTTGAATTAATGTCCTGCCGTGTGCTTTGGTAACATCGGGACTGTGCCTTTTTATTTGTCGACCTTGGCCTTGTTAGCCTCAGCAGCCAGTAGCTGCCTGAGTGAAGAAACACCTTTAGCTCCAGTGGGCTGGAAGCAGGAGGCATAGATGAAGCCCCAGGTTGATAAGCTTTTACACTGCCCTCGACCCTGGCACTTTTAACTTGTATTTCTAGCCTCCTGAACTGTAAGAGAATAAACTCCTATTTGTTCAGGCCATCCCATTTGTGGTGTGTTCTTGTCAGAGCAGTACCAGGTAACCAGAACAGAATATAGTACTGAGAGAGTGGGGTGATACTCTGACGGATACCTAAAATGTGGCACAGGAGTGGAGTGCATCCTTGACCCGAGACCCTGGCAGAGATACCCTGGCATATGACATGAGAGATGGCAGGAGCAGAGTCAAGAGACTGGCAGAGATATACCGTCAATGAGACCAGCATGAAAGATGGCAGTAGCAGAGCCCAGAGACTGCCATTAAACAGCAACAGGCTTACCAGCCCATAGAGGGGAAAGCTGGATGCCATTGGGTAGGCGGCTTCCTGGCAGAGTGGGTTGCCTTCAAGCATTAACTGGAGTAGTATTGGCTGGCCCACGGAGCAAGAAAGCTACGTGTCCTTTGGGTAGAAAGATTTCCTGCGGGGTGGGTTGCCCTCGGGTGTTAATCAGCAAAAGCGAAGAGACTAAGGAAACAGGAAGCAGAACTGCCTCAGCCTCAAAAGGTAGGATCAAGGCTTTTGGGGGTGGAACCATCATAGCCCTCTAGGTTTCAAAGATTTATACCTTCACCCACTGAGTTCTGGAGTATGGGGCTGCTCGTTCATGTGAGCCAGTGGCATGGAGCCATAGCCGCTGCCCAGGAGTGAGGGGGTGGGGCTGCTATGCCCAAGAGGGAGAGGAACAGGGGCCCTCCAGGCCAAGGGAGTGAGGTTGCCATATAGAGGAACTAGGGGAGGTGCTTGTCTGCTAACCAAAAGGCTGGCAGTTTAAACCCACCAGCCATTCCTCGGAAGGAATATTGGGCAATCTACTTCTGTAGTGATACCGCCTGGGAAACCCAAGCAGGGGTCGCTGTGAGTCAGTCCAACTTGATGGCACACAACAACAACAGGGAACTGGAGCCACGTAGTGAGAGAGATCTGTACAGATGCCACCCAATGAAGATCTGTGCAGGTGCCAAGATGACAGGGGGTGGAATTGTGGTAGTTAAATTTGTATGTTAACTTGGCTGGGCCTGGTTGAGTGGCTGGGCAGCTGATGGTAATTATTCCCCAGGATGAGACTGGCAATCAGCTCCATGGTGGGATCTACCACAAGCAGCTGAGTAGCTGCATTGGCTAGGTGGTCTGCTTCCCTTATATAAGAAGCAGCTTGGGGAATGGTCTCCAGCTTATGGCATGCTTAGACAATGCATGTAGCTGTGTTGTTATTCAGCAGCCTGCCATGCTCTGCTGACCTTGGGACTTACAATGTAGTTAAATTAATGGCCTGCCATGTGCTTTGGTAACATCGGCACTGTGCCTTTTTATCTGTCGACCTTGGCCTTGTTAGCCTCAGCAGCCAGTAGTTGCCTGAGTGAAGAAACACCTCTAGCTCCAGTGGGCTGGGATCAGGAGGCAGAGCTGGACACGAAGGTTGAGGGTTATCCCACAGCCCCTAGACCCTGGCACTTTGAACTTTGACTTCTAGCCTCCTGAACTGTAAGAGAATAAACTCCTATTTATTAAGTCCTTCCCATTTGTGGTATATTCTTGTCAGAGTGGTACCAGGTAACCAGAACAATGTCTATATGGTATATGTGGTAGTTCAGTGGTAGAATACTTTTTTTGAAACTTTTTATTGTGATTTAGATGAAAGTTTACAAAGCAAATTGATTTTTCCACTGAACAACTCATACACATTTTGTTTTGTGGTATTTATTGCAATCTCCACAGTATAGCAACACTCTTCCCACATCCTCCCTGTATTTACCATTTCCATTTGTCCTTCTTTCCTATCCCGTCTTGCCTTCTGAGCTTTATCTCTGGACAAATTCTGTCCTTTTGATCTCCTTGGGTTGATTGTTCTCAGGGGTGCACACCTACTTGCTGTTACTGTTCACCTTATAGGCCTGTCTATTGTTTGGCTGAAAGTTGAACCCCAGAGGTGACTTCAGGCCCAGGCCTGAAGGGCTATCATCTCAGAGGTTCCATTATATTCTGTCAGACAAGTAAGCCTCATTTTTTTTCAAATATTTTAAGTTTTGTTCTACATTTTTCTTCTCCTCTGTCCAGTAGTACTTCCTATTGTGATCACTTTCAGAGCAGTCTAGTGGTAGCTTGGCACTATCTAGTTCTTCAGGTCTCTGGGTCATGGAGGCTGGTGTTTGCATGATCCATTATTCCTGTGGACAGATTGTTTTCTTGCATCTTTGTTTTTCTTCACTGTTCTTTGCTTTGGATGGAGACAAACCAATAGTTACATCTTAGGTGACCACTTACAAATTTTTAAGACAAGAGTTGCTACTCACCAAAGCAGGGTGTAAAACATTGTATTTGTGAACTGTTATGTCTGTAGACCTTGGTGTACCCTTAGACTACAGTCCTGAGTCCCCAAATCCCAGCAACTCATTCTCTCAAGGTATTTGGTTATGGCTAAGAAGTTTTTCTAACTTTACCCCTTTTATGCTCCCCTATATTCCTGAGTATTTGCAGCATATGTAAACACATATGTACAAATATCCTCTGTCAAACTTATATATATCTGTCAGTGTAGTCCCATTCACCTTTCTACCTCTGTTCAGCTTATATGTTTATCTATGTACCCACGTATATTGTTATTATACCTAAGTATTATTTTTATTACTGTTATTGCAGGATTAGTTATGTAATAGTATTTACCTTGTTGCCTCTAAGTTTTGTACTCCTCCAAGTGTCTTCTTTCATCTTCATCATTTTGTCCTGACCTTCCCCTTATTGTATATTGCCTTTCCCTTCATTCAACTTAAGTGTGTCTATCCTATAGTTATGATTTACTCTCCCTTTTCTCCCACCCTTGTTGTTGTTGTTGTTGTTGTTGTGTGCCCTCAAGTTGGACCCGACTCTAAGTGACCCCTCCTTGGGTTTCTGAGGCAGTATCACTACAGAAGTAGGTTGCCCAACCTTCCTTCTGAGGAGTGGCTGGTGGGTTTGAACTGCCAGCCTTCTGGTTAGCAGTCAAGTGCCTTAGGCACTGTGCTACCAGGGATCCCTCTCCCACACTTAGTAACCTTCAAAGGAAGTTTCTTTCTGTGTGTAAACATTTTCTTGAATTTTTACAGTAGTGGTCTCATATAATATTTGTATTTTTGTGACTGACTAATTTCACTCAGTATAATATCCTCTAGGTTCATCCGTGTTATGAGCTTTTTCACAGATTCACTGTTATTCTTTAGCATTGTGTAGTGTTCCATTATGTGTATGTACCATAGTTTATCTCTTCATCAACTGATCAGCACTTGGGTTGTTTCCATCTTTTCACTGTTGTGATTAATGCTACAATGAGCATGAGAGTGAATATACTAGTTTGTGTCAGGACTCTTATTTCTCTAGGATATATACCTAGTAATGGGAATATTGGATCATATGGTATTTCTATTCCCAGTTCTTTAAGGCATCATCCTACCATTTTCCACAGTGGTTGTACCATTTTATAGCCCCATCAGCAGTGCATAAGTGTTCTAAACTCTCCGTATCCTTGCCAGCATTTGCTGTGTTGTTTTTTTAAAAAAAAAAAAAAAACTTTGTTGTTAATGCTGGTATGAAATCATATCTTGTTTTGATATTCATCCCTCAATTGGTTACTGGAAGGTTGGGCAATCCTACTTCCATAGTGATACTGCCTCGGAAACCCAAGGAGGGGTCGCTATGAGTCGGGGCCGACTCGACAGCACATAACAACAACAACAACAACATTGGTTACTGATTGTGAGCATTTCTTCATGTTTGTTGGCTGCCTCAATGTCTTCTTTGATAAAGTGTCTGTTCATGTTCTCTACTCATTTTTTAATTTGGTTGTTTTGTTATTTTGTTGTTGGTATTGAAATTTTCTATAAATTGTAGAAATTAAACCCTTATCCATTATATCATTGCTATTTTTTTCCCAAATATGTAGGTTCTCTTTTTACTCTTTTGGTGAAATCTTTTGATGTACACAAGTGTTTAATTTTTAGGAGGTCCCACTTGTCTAGTTTGACTTCTACTGCTTGCACATTTTTAGACATGTTTGATAATGTATTTATGCCATGGCAGTGAGATTTGTTTTTGGTTTATTAGGGCCCCTAAGTTTGTCCCTATTCTTTTCTTGGATGATCTTTATTGTTTTAGGTTTTACATTTAGGTTTTTGATCTACCTTAAGTTAGTTTTTGTATAGGGTATGAGATATGGATCCTGTTTCATTTTTCTGCAGACAGCTATTCAGTTTTACCAGCACCATTTATGAAGGAGACTATCTCTTCCCCATTTAATGGATTTCAGCCATTTGTCAAAGATCAGTTGTCCATAAGTGAATGCATTAACTTCTGGCTTCCCTATGCAGTTCTATCGGTCTATGTGTCTGTCACTGTAACAATACTCAGCTGTTTTGACTACTGTGGTTGGGTGGCAGGTTTAGAAATCAGGGAAGGTGAGGTCTTCTACCTTATTCTTTGCTTCTTCTGGTCTCTTTTCTTTCCATATAAAGTTGACAATTAGTTTAATCATCTCCTTAAAGTATGATGACGGAATCTGGATTGTGTTTTCATTATATCTACAGATCATTATTGGGTATTCGTGTTTTGATTATGGGGTATTATGGGGTATTGATTGAAGTCTTCCTATCCATGAGCATTGTATACTCTTCCATTTATGTAGGTCTCTCTTGGTTTCTTATAGTAGTATTTTATAGTTTTCTTTATATAGGTATTTTATATTTCTTATTAGATTTATCTCTAAGTACTTCATCTTTTGGGTCATTATTGTAAATGGTACTGTTTTCCTGATTTCCATTTCAGAGTTCTCTTTGTTACCAAAGAGGAATCCAACATTTTGGTATGTTCGTCTTGTATCCTGCAACTTTGTTGAATCATTCTATTAGTTCTAGTAGCTTTCTTGTTGCATCTCTGGGATTATCTATGTTTAGGATCATATCAACTGCAATAGAGATTGTTTTACTTCTGTATTTCCATTATGGATGACTTTTATTTCCCTTTCTTGTGTTAGTGTACTGGCTAGGACTCCCAATCCAATATTGAATAGGAGTTATGATAGGGGTATCCTTTTCTGGTCCCCATTTGCAAAGGAAATGTTTTCAGTCTCTCTCCATTAAGAATAATAATTATAATATTGTGTTGTTATTGTTTTTAGGTGCTATCAAGTCATCTCTGACTCATAGTGACCCTATGCACAGCAAAATGAAACCCTGCCCAGTCCTTTGCCAACCCCACAATCCCTACTATACCCGAGCCCATCACTGCAGTCACCATGTCAATCCATCTTGTTGAGGGCCTTCCCTTCTTTTGCTGACTCTTCACTTTACCAAGCATGGCATCCTTTTCCAGGGAATGGTACCTTCTGACAAAATGACCAAAGTTGATAAGATGAAGTCTGGTAATTCTCACATCCAAGGAACATTCCACCTGCAATTCTTCCAGGACAGATCTGTTAGTTCTTTTAGCAGTTCACAGTACTTTCAGCATTCTTTGCCAACACCACAACTCGAAAGCATCAATTCTTCTTCGGCCTTCCTTATTCATTGTCCAGCTCTCACATGCATATGAGGCAATTGAAAATACTATGGCTTGAGTCAGGTGCATCTCAGTCTTCAAGGAGATATCTTTTCTCTTCAGACCTTGAAAGAGGTCTTTTGGAACAGATTTTCCCAATGCAATACATCTTTTGATGTCTTGACTGCTGCTTCCATTGGTGTTGATCATAGAACCAAGCAATGTGAAGTCTTTGACAAGTTCAATCTTTTCTCCATCTATTATGATGCTGTTTATTGGTCCAGTTGTGAAGACTTTTGTTTTCCTTATATTGAGGTGTAATCCATACTGTAAACTGCAATCTTTAACTTTCCTCAGTAAGTGCTCCAAGTCATTTGCACTTTCAACAAGCAAAGTTGTGTCGTCTGCTTGTTTTAGATTGTTAGTGAGCCATCCCCCAATCCTAATGCTATGTTCTTCTTAATATAGTCCGGCTTCTCAGATTATTTGCTCAGCATACAGATTGAACATGTATGGTGAAAGGACACAAGCCTGATGCACTCCCTTCCTGATTTTAAACCATGAAGTATCCCCTTGTTCTGTTCAAATGATAGCCTCTTGGTCTATGTACAGGTTCCTCATGAGTACAATTAAGTGTTCTGGAATTCCCATTCTTCTCAATGTTATGCACAATTTGTTATGATCCACAAAATCAAATGCCTATGCATAGTCAATAAAACATAAGTAAACATCTTTCTGGTATTCTTCACTTTGAGCCAAAATCAGTCTGACATCAGCAATGATATCCCTTGTTCCATGTCCCTTTCTGAATCCAGCTTGCATTTCTGAAAGTTCTCTGTCTATATACTACTGCAACCGATTTTGAATTATCTTCATTAAGATTTTATTTGCATGTGATATTAATGATATTGTTTGATAATTTCCACATGCTATGGGATTGCTTTTCTTTGGAATGGGTACAAATATGGATCTCTTCCAGTTACTTGGCCAGGTAGCTGTCTTCCAAATCTCTTGGCATAGCTGACTGTGTGCCTCCAGTGCAGCATCTATTTTTTGAAACATCTCAGTGGGTATTCTGTAAATTCCTGGAGCCTTGTTTTTTGCCAATTCCTTCAGTGGAACTTTGACTTCTTCCTTCAGTACTATTGGTTCTTGATCTTTTGCCATCTCCTGAAATGGATGATCATCTACCAGTTCTTTTTGGTATAGTGACTCTGTGCACTCCATCTATTTTCTTTTGATGTTTCCTGCATCATTCAATATATTGCCCATAGAATCTTTCAGTATTGCAACTCGTGGCTTAAATTTTTTCCTCAGTCCTTTCAGCTTGAGAAATGTTGAGTGTGTTCTTCCCTTCTGGTTTTCCAACTCCAGGGTTTTGCATATTTCATTATAGTAATTGACTTTTTCTTCTAGAGCTGCTCTTTGAAATCTTCTGTTCAGCTCTTTTATCTTGTCAGTTCTTCCATTTGCTAATGGTGTATATGACCTTAATTATATTAAGGAAGTTCCCTTCTATTCCTATTTTGCTGAGCATTTTTATCAAAAGTGGTGTTGGATTTTGTCAAATGCCTTTTCTGCATCAATTGATAAGATCATGTAGTTCTTTCAGCAGTAGAATACTTGACTTCTATACAAGAGGCTTGGGTTTGATTTCTGGCCAATGTACCCCATTACGCAGCCACTACTCATCTGTCATTGGAGGCTTGTGTGTTGGTATAATATTAAAAGGTTTTAATGAAGCTTACAGACTAAGATGGAATAGGAAGGAAAGCCTGCCAATTTACTTTTGAAAATCAGTGAATGAAAACCCTATGGGTCACAACACTGATCAGCAGCCAGTGTTGGGAATTACATAGGACTGGTCAGTGTTTAGTTCCCTTTTGCATGGGAGTGCCATGAGTCAGGGGCTGACTTGATGGCAGGTCACAACAATGGTATATGGATTTGTTTGCTATGTTATATGGTATTTGTGAATACATATTATGTGTACACATGTTCTACATGTCATTTATGTATACATGGATCTATTATGGCAATATTTATGCATATGTGTGTATATATTATTATCTGTTATAAAACCAAAATATTATAGTGGTCACTGTGTGTGATGTTAAGGCATTTAGACTTCATCTTATGGGTAATGGGAGACACTGAAAGGTTTCAAATAGAGAAGTGACAAGATCCATTTTGAGTTTTAGAAGAAACACATAGGATGCTTTAAGGAAGATCACCCAGCGCTTGGGGTTAGATAGATTCACTGTTCATGTGATCTAACATATCTTTGAGGTATATGCTTGATGGTTTAGTTCAAAAAGACAATAAATAAATAAATAAAAAGATTCTGCAGTTGCAACCTGCTCTACTAGATGTAGCATTTATAAAAGCAGCCCACTTTGCTTTTTTCTTGGAAAGGGCATAGGCATAGCCAATGAATTCTGAATGCATTGTACATTGTTCTTCCCACTACATGCTTGATGTGAGCTAATCAGAGGTCAAAGCACATTTAAAGTACTTGCATTGTATCATGGACTTGTGGAAGAGATTGCATTTAACCAAACAAAGGAGAAAGCCAATATGAAATCAATATGCAGGGTGCCTATGAGCTATGAAGGGAGCTAATGTGCTTTTCTTCTTTGGCTGTGAAATGCATCTCAGCTGCCAGGGAAAATGACTTTCCCTCTCGACTTCCTATCTGTCAGCTGAGTGGTTACTGGGGAGTGTTCAGGCTCTAGTGGTTCAGCTTTATGTTTAATGAGGGCACCCTTGCATGAGAGCCTGTGCAAGTTCCTCTGGCCTAATTAGTCCTCCCAGGACTCTGAAAATAAGTCTCTCCTTAGCAAACTCTACTCAAATATTTCTGGTAGAGCTAGGAAATGTGCTCGGGTCCTAGATTTATATGGTGTAGTCTCTACCTGCCTCTGGAACTTATGCTGGGGTAGGAAATGTAAGAAATGTACAAAAGAAAGTCACGTGCAAGGTTATGTGCCCTAAAAGTGGCCCAGATCATTTGGGCCACAAAAATTCCAAGGAGAGGAGAGTTTCACCAAAGAGAGTAGACTTATGTTGGCCCTTGAAGGACTTCAATGAATGAAGCTAGAGGTAGCAGGAGAAGCTGTTCCTATTGGAAGGAAATAACATCCACAGCTATCCTTATTCTTTTTTTTTTTTTTTTT
>NW_006921747.1:1568960-1573175 GCF_000298275.1 Orycteropus afer afer | reverse complement strand
TATCGTAAGTACTGTCATTTCAAAGTAGTGATGACTGTAAACAATGTTGTGAGGTGTATGCAACAACGTTAATATGATGTGTAATAATCTATGATTTGTATTGCTGACAGAGTCTCAGAGACTGGTTTTTATCACAGCAAATGCTAGATTTCAGTGAAAACAATGATGTAAAATTTTTCCCTCACAAAATTTCTCCCTTCCACAGACTCACTGAGTTCTAGCCACATGTCTGTATGGTCTATTGTCCCCAGATGAGCCCCCCTATCCTGATGTAAATATTCATCACTTGTTTGGTGCATCATGATGAAAAACTGGGGATTTGGCTAGTGTATAGCAATGGATAAGTCATGATTCCAAACCCTAAGTAATGCTTTTTTTTAGGGATCTCTGGTAGCATAGTGCCTAAGTCACTTGACTGCTAACCAGAAGGCTGGTGGTTCAAATCCACCAGTCACTCCTTGGAAGGAAGATGGGGAAATCTACTTCCATAGTGATACTGCCTCAGAAACCCAAGGAGGGGTCACTATGAGTCGGGTCCAACTCAACGGCACATAACAACAACAACAACGACAACAACAGATCATTTTATGTTCAATATCATAGACCACAGTGAAGGGCCTATTGTTTAGTCCAGGGGAAGCTCTATCATTAAATTTTGAGGATGGGATTAGCCTGGAGCTGGCAGGGGAGAATGTCACTACACTCTAGGATAGGTCAGTGGTTCCCCATGAGGCAGTGGAGAAAGGCTATTTTACCTCCCAGTGGATGTTTGACAATGTCTGGACACATTTTTAATTGTCATAGTTGGGTGGTGGTTGGGTGTCTGCTATTGGCACCTAGTAGGTAGAGCAAAAATGCTGCTCAGCATCCTACAATGCACAGAACAATCACCACCACAAAGAATCAGCCAATCCAAAATGTCACTAGTGTCACAATTAGGAACCCTTGGTCCAAGGGGAAGGTGTAAAAATTAGTGAGCACAGTTCCATGTAAATAAACTCATATGTCTTCCATTGCCTTGGAAGATTGTATAACTTTCTTTCTGATTCCTTGAGGTTGAATATTATATATGTATTTTTCTTACTCTTGGTCTTTCCCTCAATAGGGCCAGGTGTCAGATCATGCACATAGCTGGTGAAAAATTAATGTTAGCTGTTAATAAGGATGACTTTGCTCTCTCACTAGTCTGAGCCAAATCATAGGCAAATCAGAGGCTCCAAATCAGAGGCAGAAGCAAGGGACTCAAGATGCATGCTCTGCAGGAGATGCGGAAAACAACGGGGAAAACAGAAATAATATGAGCAAGGGTTTGAATCCCTCCCTCCCATTCAAGGCTGTGTGAGCACAATGGCTGGCTTTTGTTTATGAAGCAAAGAATGTAGCACCCTGGGCAATAGATCCCTAATGGAAATGTTTCTTTTTTCTTGGTCTAGCATATTGCCAATGTTAACTGCTCTTGAGTCAGCCCCCAACTCATGGGGAAGGCATGCAAAACAGAATGAAAAATGCCCAGTCCTGTGCCATCCTCATGATCAGTTAAGGATCAGATTGTTGTCATCCATGGGGTTTTCACTAGCTGATCCTTGAAAGCACATTGCCCAGTGGCCTTTCTTCCTAATCCATCTGGATGCCTGTTATAAAGGATGGGTATCCAGTCCCCTTATTTATATAATCTTGGAATTAAAATAGACATTTAAAGGCATTTATGATAATACTGGCATTTGTTGAGGAGCTAATATATCCTTACCATTGCTTTGTACCCTTTACAGTCATGACATTACTTAACCCTGTGATGCAGGCTTATTTTGGATACTTACACCACATCTGTTTCCAATGACAGCCAGGCTCACTTCCTCATTTAAAAAAGCCTCCTCACTGAGGCCAATAGTATGCTGGACCAATCATCCAGGTATTTAAAATGGGAACTGCTAAGTTGAGTGCCAGTTGTGTAAAGAATGCCGTGCAGATACCTACTGTGACAGAGGTGTGATTGCACAGTTTGATCTGATTCTCAAAAATTCTGAGTTCTACCGAAACTGGTGGCATTTCATTCTCCTTGTAGAATGCTGATTTGTCAAATCCTGAAATAATTCCTCAAGTTTTGATCAACGGCCCTGTGGGAGGACAATTTCTGTGGGGTTCCCAAGTCTCAGAAAGTCCTTTGCTCTAAAGGATTACAGAGCATGTCAGCTTCATCCATTTAGTGAGCCTTCTCCTTGAGCTGTTTCCATTTGTCTTGAAAATCTGGAAGGAGTTTTTGCATTACCTGAGTAAGAAGGTTCAGAAAAATGAGCTTCAGCTTATTGATTTGTTAATGTCCAGTGTCCCTAAAATTGGAGCATGGAGTAGGACTTTTTTGGAGAGGTATAAAAACATGTATAGAGAGTTAACACAGCTATATGGAAGTCATGCTTTTATCTGAAATTAATCAAATTTAGCTTACATTTCTGACTTTAAAGGGATATATTCATAAAAGGAACAGCTTTTAAAAATTAAGAGTTTTCAGAGAAGGGAAAATGGCATATTTCTGTAGTACACATGTTACTTCCCTCTAGTATCTTAGTGCCTAAAAGACTAGGTGCAACAGTTTGAAGAGGGGATTCTGGCACTATGAACAGCTCATTAAGTCAGAGCACATCAAACTCAGGGGAGTAGAATTAGAAAGGAGAGAGGGGCTGTGCAGTTACCCAGAAAGAATAAAAACAGGCGAATCTGTCCTGCGAAGTGCTGACTTGACAGCAACATGGAACATTGGAGGGCTCCATGGGGCAGTGGAGAGGATGCACTAGAGGATCTGCAGCCACTCCACAAATCTACCTTCAGCACCCACTTTTATTGTAAATTCAGGACTTCTGGGAGGGAGCGGAGACCCCTCTGGCTCTAGATGCTGCTGAACTGGGAGCAGAGAGGGGAATCATGCTGCAAGTGGGTGGGTCCTGGGAGAAACTTGTGTGTGAATAAGAGCAGCTTTTCTAGGTCAGCTTTTTGGCATGGAGGGGCCTGGAGAGTAGGGTTTTTTGCGGCTATCTGAACCCAGCAAAAAGTGATAGCCCCCTAACAATTGTGGTCATTGCCAAAATTGAGCTGCGGACCTGTAAATAACAGTATAACGTCATCATTAGCAGCCCACTTAAAGCCCTGGAAACAGCTACTGGTGACTTGGAACTTTTTTTTTTTTTTTTCTCTCTTTTCTTCTTCCTTTCCCCGCCTCTCTCCTGCCTCATCCAATAGAAAAACCACGTTAAGCCACCATAACACCTACCAACTTGAATCCTAAACTCCCTTCACAATGAACAGCCACATTCCACACAGTGATTCCCTCATCACAAAGAAAACTGTAGAACAACTCGACACACCAGAATTAATGGCGAAAAAAAAAATAAAATACACCAGCTCCACCTTTCCAAAAATATTAAATCACAAAACCAAGACAAAACAAATCAATATGTAACTAACAGTTAAAGACAACTTCAAAATGTCTAGGAAAAATAAGCAACCTCAAATCAAAAAAAAAAAAAAAAAAAAAAAAAAAAAAAAAAAAAAAAAAAAAAAAAAAAAAAAAAAAAAAAAAAAAAAAAAAGGATAAGACCATAGAAATAAAATCCCAAAAAAAGTCTCATTAACATGGAGTAAGAGGAGGCAATAGAATTATCTGAGAAGGAATTTAGAAGGTATGTTTATAGAGCTCTACAAAAGCTTTAGGAAACCCCAAACAGAATCAAGGAGAACACAGACAGTACCCTAGAAGAACTCAGGAAATTTATTCAAGAGCAAAATAACAAGATTAACACACAATCAGAACTCACACAAAAACAGCAGTAAGAAATCCAGAAGAGACCTGTACAAAGAAAACTATAAAAAACTACTTCAAGAAACCATAAGAGATCTGCATAAATGGAAGAACATCCCATGCTCATAGATAGGAAGATTGAACATTGTGAAAATGTCATTTCTACCCAAAGCAATCTATACATTCAGTGCAATCCCAATCCAGATCCCGTCAACATTCTTTAGGGATATGGAAAAACAAATCACTAACTTTATATGGGAAGGAAAGAGACCTCGGATAATCAAAGCACTATTGAAAAAGAAGAACAAAGTAGGAGGTCTCACACTGCTGGATCTCAAAACCTACTATTCAGCCACAGTAGCCAAAACTGCCTGGTATTGGTTTAATGACAGACACATAGACAAATGGAATAGACTTGAGAACCC
>NW_006921747.1:1563440-1564655 GCF_000298275.1 Orycteropus afer afer | reverse complement strand
CTGCTGCATTGTAAATTTTGGTCAATGACATGAGACAAAGTATATGTGAACTGCTGTATGAAAAGTGAATTTACTCTGTAAATCTTCACCCAAATTCTAATTAAAAAAAAAAAATTAAGAGTTAAGGGGTGGAAAAAATATACCAATCCAGCGGTAACCAAAAAAAAGCAGGTGATGCATATTAATTTCTGATAAAATAGACTTTAAGGTGAAAAACAACATAAGAGACAAAAATTGTTTGATTGTTGATTGTTTGATTGTTGATGATGCTGAAAGGGTCAATTGACCAAGAAGACATAATGATAATAAATATCTATGCACCCAATGAAAGTGCTCCAAAATACATGAAACAAATATTAATTGAATTAAAAGGAAAATAAACAACTCTACAATAGTAGGAGGAGACTTTAACACACCTGTTTCAAGGAGCGACAGATCAACTAGAAAAAAAACTCAACAAGGATACAGAACCAACAACACAATCAACCAACTTGCCCTTATAGACATATACAGAGCATTCCACCCAACAAAGCACAATTAATATTCTTCTCCAGTGCACATGGATCCTTCTCTAGAATAGATCATATGTTAGGACACAAAACAAGCCTCAATAAATTCAAAAACATTGAAATACTACAAAGCATCTTCTCGGATCACAATACTATAAAATTAGAAATTAATAATAGGAAGATTATATTTAAAAAAAATAATAAAGTATGTGGAAACTGAATAATACACTGCTCAAAAACTGCTAGGTAACAGAAGAAATAAAGTGTGAAATAAAAACTTCCTAGAAACAAGCAAGAATGAAGATACATCATACCAAAACCTATGGGACACAGCAAAAGCAGTACTCAGAAGTCAGTTTATAGCCATAAATGTATACATCAAAAAAGAGGAAAGAAATAAAATCAACACTGTACCTCAACAACATTAGAAAAAGAACAACAAAGAATCCTACAGTATCTAGAAGTAAGGAAATAATAAAGATCAGAGCAGAGATAAATGAAGCAGAAAACAAACAAACAAAAAAAAAATAGAGAAGATCAACAAAACAAGAAGCTAGTTCTTCTAAAAGATTAACAAAATTGGCAAATCTAACAAAAGAAAAGAAAGAGAACATGCAAGTTACAAGAATGTTGTTGTTGTTGTTGTTGTTATGTGCCGTCGAGTCGGCCCCGACTCATAGCGACCCCTCCTTGGGTTTCCGAGGCA
>NW_006921747.1:1559203-1562720 GCF_000298275.1 Orycteropus afer afer | reverse complement strand
GCCAGCCTTCTGGTTAGCAGTCAAGTGCCTTAGGCACTATGCTACCAGGGCTCCTGTTGTTTGGAGGACATTATGCTGAGTGAAATAAGTCAATCACAGAAGGACAAATATCGTATGAGCCAATTACTGTAAAAAGACAAAGAAGGGTTTGCTTAGGGAAGGGAACTCACTTTTGCAGGTTACCATGGTGGGGAGGAAAGGAGAGGGAATAATTTTGGGTTAGTTGGGGGCCACACACTGAGGTGAGTAAGGAGGGGTATGATATGGAAAGAGCCTCTGACCACCATGATAACTTTAGGGAAAGGGAGGACACTGAATTGTGCACATAAGATATAGATGACAGAGGCTAATACCATACACAATACTGCATTACCGTTAAGACCAAACACCAGGCTACAGATAAACACATAGACAACTGAGAAGATCAGATAGGGGTCAGTGAACAGGATTATACTCTTGACCAAGGATAGATTCAGCTGAGGCTAGTCTTGCACAGATACCAGTGATACAAAATACCCTCAATCCTTACAGAAACAACAGAAGACAGAGACATAGAGTAATCCTACACAGACAGCCAGACATTGTGGGAAAGAAATCCAACGGATCTACAGACTCAGCACCATAGTATTGGGGGACACCAGACTCAACTGGTACAACAAAATACATAAAAATCTTGTTCCCCAACCTACGTTAGTGAGTAGTGACTGGGGTCTTGAAAGCTTTTGAGTGGCCATCTAAGATGTAGCTAATGGTGTCCTATTGTCAGAAGCAAAGAACAGTGGGGAAAAAAAAAAAAAAAAGAGCATTTGGAAGCAGTCAGCCCTAGACATGATGTACCTCAAGACCAGAAGAACTAGATGGTTTCTGGCTACCAATGCCAACCACTTGGGAAAGGATCAAAACTGGAGATCCTGGATAGAGTGAGAGGAAAAACATGGAACAAAATCCAAAAACACAATAAGGACCAGAATTACTGGTTGAATGGACTGTGGTGGGACCCCCATACTGTGGTCCTGGGAATAACTTTGGGCCTGGAATAAAAGTCACCACCAGGGGCTGGCTCTTAGCCCAATAATAAGTAATATGTATATATAGACCACTCAACCTAGGGTAATGTACCCACATACTCTATGGAGATTCATCCTTTGGAGCAATTGACAACAGGGTACCAGAGGAACAAGATTTGCGTGGAGTAAATGCATGACATACAAAAGTGCATAACTGTGAGGGGCATGGGGGGGGGAGGTTACTGGGTAGGGAGACATGAAGAGTGAGTTAGGGTTGGGGATGGTAATTGGGGAGTGAAACCAAATGTACATGAAATGTTGAATGTTGAACTTGCACCTAAAGCACAATTTAAAAAAAGAATTCTTCAGTCAATCCAGAGAGAATCTGGATGTGGTGCTATTTATCACCAATATTTGTATTTTGCTGTGCAGCCTGAAAAGCTTGTTCATCTGTCATTTAGTGTTCATGATAAACCTGAACCATAGGCTGGGCAAGGGATTATACCTACTTCATAGAAAAGGAGCTCTGGTGGTGTAGTTGATAAAGCACTTGGCTGCTAACCAGAAGGTCTGTGGTTCAAACCCACCAGCCACTCCCTGGAAGGAAGATGGAGTGATCTACTTCCATAAAGATTTACAGTCTTGGAAGCCCAATGGCAGTCACTATGAGTTGGAATTGACTCAATGATAGTGTTTGGTTGGTTTGTTTTATACATGCAGAAACTAAGCCCTGACAATTAAAAGTTTTGTGAGACATTAATTAAGTTTTGTGAGACATCCAAGATGAGGACTCTAATGAAAACATTAACAATACCCATGCTACAATGTATAATAGAAGGAAACTAAGCCATGAATAAGGAGCTCTGGTAGCATAGTGCTAACCAGAAGGCTGGCGGTTCAAACCCACCAGCCACTCCTCGGAAGGAAGGTTGGGCAATCCTACTTCCGTAGTGATACTGCCTCGGAAACCCAAGGAGGGGTCGGGTCGCTATGAGTCGGGGCCGACTCGATGGCATATAACAACAACAACAACAAATCATGAATAAGAAGACCCTGTTTCTAGTATCAGCACTACTTAAATCAAGGTTGTATTGATGTTGGTAAAGTATAGAGTCAAAATGTGCAATTTATTAAGGCTATTTATATTACATTCTCCATAAAGATAAAGAGATGTGGGCTAAGAGTAGCTTACTTCAGCTATCAAAATATATGGGACTTTAAAATGTGAAGGTCCCTATCTCTTGGAAATGTCTTTGGCCAAATTCAGTGATTCATTGGTAACTTCTCATTTAGAGAAAGCATTTCTTAATGTTCAGGTGTTCAATATTCATCCTCCATTGCCAATCAAAACATGGGCTGAGATGAGTTTTTAAAATAAGAGATCATAAAGAAATAATTGGGATCAGGCATCTTTGAAGGCTTAAAGATAGTTCATGTTTGAGTGGAAGGCTTTATGCCAGCTTTTGTCTTTTCCTTCTATCATTCTAATATCCAAAGCACAAAAAAGAACTAACCAAAATATTTTAAAGATATTGATTCAGTGAGGGAGGTGCTTGCAGACACCACATTGGATTCAATGGGGATGGGGGAGGTGAAGAGGGAGGACCCATGTGTTCTTATGAGTGAACTTTAGACTCAGTTTGAACTGGGTGTCCTAAAAACACATCTTTTTTTTACCTCAATCAGATTTGAATATGGAGTCCTGGTGCTCCCAGTTATGGTGAGGTTTGGATCCAATGAGTTGAATCTGCTGTGTAGTGACCCCATGTTTCAGAGCAGAACTGCCTCATAAAGTTTTCTTGGCTATAATATTTGTGTAAGCATATTGCCAGGACTTTCTCTGGCTTAGTGGCTGAGTGGGTTCAAACCACCAACCTTTCAGTTAACTATTTGTGCTACCAAGGCTCCTTTCCCACATAGTACCAACCAAACAACCCATTGCCATTGAGTCATTTCCAACTCATAGTAACCCACAGAACAGAATAGAATTGCCTCATAGACTTTCCAAGGCTGTAAATATTTATAGAAGCAGACTGCCTCATCTTTCTCCCGCAGAGCGGCTAGTGGGTTTGAACTTCTGAACTTTTGGTTAACAGCTGGATGCTTTAACCAGTGCACCACCAGAGCTCCTTTCCCACTTATTAGAGTCAGTATAATAAGCAACTCAATAACCTCTTTGAGCTTTATGTGTCTAATGGGGTTCCTATATAGTTACCACGGGAATTGTTGTTGTTGTTAAGTGCCGTCGAGTTGTTTCCGACTCATAGCGACCCCATACACAGCAGAACGAAACACTGCCTGATCCCGCGCCAGCCCCACAATCCCCGCTATACTTGAGCCCATCATCGCAGCCACCGTGTCAATCCATCTCGTTGAAGGCCTCCCCCTTTCTCATCAACCCTCCACCCTACCAAGCATGACATCCTTCTCCAGGGAATGGTCCCTTCTGACAACATGACCAAAATAGGTTAGACGAAGTCTGGCCATTCTTGCTTCCAAGGAGCATTCTG
>NW_006921747.1:1547974-1558915 GCF_000298275.1 Orycteropus afer afer | reverse complement strand
TCAATCTTCTCTCCATTTATTGTGATGCTGCTCATTGGTCCAGTTGTGAGGATTTTTGTTTTCTTTATATTTGAGATGTAATTTGAGATTATATTCTTTACATTGAGACGTAATCCATACTGCAGACTGTATTCTTCAACCTTAGAGTCAGTATAATAAGCAACTCAGTAACCTCTTTGAGCTTTATGTGTCCAATGGGGTTCCTATATAGTTACCACGGGAATTAAATAAACTAATCCAAGTAAAATTGTATCACAGTTCCTCAGAATTAAGTTCTCAATAAATGTAACTAGTTTTATTATTATTTTAAAAAGTAATTACCTTTCTTAAAACCTGTTTGCTCATATGCAAATGGAGATTATAATAGTGTCTAACTTTTGGGTTCTTATAATAATTAAATGGTATAATACAGGTAAAGTACCTGGCATATAGTAAGAGCCACTCAATGTTTGTTGTTGTTAGTATTTTGAATGGTTCCTATAAGTCAGCTATAAAATGAACACTTGAGATATATGATGATACACTCAACCAAAATAATACAAAAAGAAAATTCAAACTGCCCAAATAAAATATCAGCCAGTAAGGTACTGGAACAATAAAAGTCAAAGTAATACTGATCAAATAGAATCCTAGGAGAGAAAGGCAGGAATGGTTTGCCTGCTCAATGAGTCACATAATGGGAAAAAATTGGGCCAAACATGAGATCCTAAGAGAGCCAAGGATTGCTGAAAATGGGAACACAATAAGGGCCCAATAAAAAGGAACTGAGCAGTAGGACAACAGAAGAGCGAGTTCATGCTTTGCAGGAATGTTTCCACAAGGTTCCCTAGCTTCCTGTGAGGAGAGCAGTAAAGAGAATTGCCCAGGAAAGCCAGTAATGTGAAAATCATAAAGTACTTTTCTGCATTTAGAGCATATCATCAGATACAAACAAGCCAATTGGCTAATGCAGGCAACCCATCCTCTTTTCATTTTCTCAATTGCAAAGTACAATAAAATGGAACAGCTAAGGGAATGCAAGAATTTAGTCATCCAGTCCAGGGATCATGAAACATTTTTCTGTAAAAAGCCTGAAGGTAAATATTTTAGGCTTGTGACCATAGGATCTCTGTTATAACTCTGCCACTGTAACAGGAAAACAGCCATAGGACCATATCTCCAGGATGTAAAACAAATGAGCTGTAATAAACGTGTTCTAATAAAACTGTATCTATAAAAACAGATGGGATAAATTTGGCCCATGCACCATTGTTTGCCAACCTGAGGTCTAGACTATGGTTTAATCACTTTCTCATCATTCAGTCTGTGTTTTAAGTCTGATACCCAATACAGGATAGTGGGCTATCAGTCTTATCCTAGACTGCGAGAGATGTGAGCACTGAATCCTCATCATCTTCTTCCGTGCCTGACAATTATAGGTGCTCAAGAAATGTTGGGTGGATTGAAAGTTGAATGAATGGATAGACAAACTGCCAAAATGCCTTTACAGTTAACTTTTTCTGAGCAAGATAATAGTTCATGATAATCACGGTTAACATTTATTGAACTGTTATTTTGGGCCAGGCACTGTTCTAAGTTCCTTACGTGTACTGTTTGCTTTAAAGTTCTTAACAAACTATGAGGGAGAGCCCAATAAGGCCCATCAGGTATTAGTAGTATGACGTAGTCCTAGCAGTTGTTAGATGATAAACATTAAATGATTAACTTAAATTCATCTTCCCTACTTTCTTCACATTTCTGTTTGTGAGAACTAAAAATGTGTGTATGAAAATCCCCATAAGCTGTAAAGTGATATTCAAAGATTAAGTAATTTTTGCTTTAGCCCAGCTACAGAGGGCATGACTGTTGTTGTTGTTAGGTGCCATTAAGTTGGCTCTGACTCATAGTGACCCTATACATAACAAAATGAAACATTGCCTGATCCTGTGCCAGCCTCACAATTCTTGCTATACCTGAGCCCATCGTTGCAGCCACTGTGTCAGACCATCTTATTGAGGCCCTTCTCCTTCTTCGTTGACCCTCCACCTTACCAAGCATGATATCCTTCTCCAGGGAATGGTCCCTTCTGAAAACGTGACCAAAATAGGTGAGACGAAGTCTGGCCATTCCTGCTTCCAAGGAGCTGGAGCATTCTCACTGCACTTCTTCCAAGAGAGATTTGTTTCCTCTTTTGGCAGTCCATGGTACTTTCGGTATTCTTCTCCAACACCACAACTCAAAAGCATCAATTCTTCTTCAGTCTTCCTCGTTCATTGTCCAGTACTCACATGTATATGAGACAAATGAAAATACCATGGCTTGGGTTAGGCAAACGTTAGTCTTCAAGGACATATCTTTGCCCTTCAGGGCTTGAAAGAGGTCTTTTGCAGCAGATTTGCCCAGTGCAAAGTGTTGTCTGATGTCTTGACTGCTGATTCTGCTAGTGTTGATTGTGGAACCAAATAATATGAAATCTTTAACAGCTTCAATCTTTTCTCCATTTATTGTGATGCTGCTTATTGGCCCATTTCTGAGGACTTTTGTTTTCTTTATGTTGAGGTGTAATCCATACCACACACTGAAGTCTTTAATCTTCATCAATAAATGCTTCAAGTCATCCTTACTTTCAGTAAGCAGAGTTGTCTCATCTGCATATTGCAGGTTGTTAATGAGTCTTCCTCCTATCCTGATGCCATGCTCTTCTTCATATAGTCCAGTTTCTTGGATTATTTGTTCAGCATACAGATTGAATAATTATGGTGAAAGGATACAACCCTGACACACTCCCTACATAATTTTAAATCATGCATCATCCTCTTGTTCTGTTCGAACAACAGCCTCCTGATCTATGTACAGATTCCTGATGAGCACAAATAAGTGTTCTGGAATTCCCATTCTTCTCAAAGTTCTCCATAATTTGTTATGATCCACACAATCAAATGCTTTTGCATAGTCAATAAAACACAAGTAAACATCTTTCTGGTATTATTTGCTTTCAGCCAAGATCCATCTGACATCAGCAATGATATCCCTCATTTTACATCCTCTTCTGAATCCAGCTTGCATTTCTGGAAGCTCTCTGTCAATATGCTACTGCAACCATTTTTGAATTATCTTCAGTAAGATTTTTTACTTGCATGTGATATTAATGATATTGTTCAATAGTTTCCACTTTCTGTGTGATCACCTTTCTTTGGAATGGGTACAAATATGGATCTGTTCCAGTCAGTTGGCCAGGTAGTTATTTTCCAAATTTCTTGGACTAGCCGTGTTAGGGCCTCTAGTGCAGCATCCATTTGTTGAAACATCTCAATGGGTATTTTGTCAATTCCTGAAGCCTTGCTCTTTGCCAGTTCCTTCACTTCAGCTTCGACTTCTTCCTTCAGTACCATTGGTTCTTGATCATATGCCACCTCCTGAAATGGATGAGCATCGACCAATTCTTCTTGGTACAGTGACTCTATGTATTCCTTCCATCTTCTTTTGATGTTTCCTGCATCATTCATTATTTTGCCCATAGAATCTTTCAGTATTGCAATTCGAGACTTGAATTTTTCTTCAGTTCTTTCAGCTTGAGAAATGCTGAGTGTGCTCTTCCCTTTTGATTTTCTAACTCCAGGTCTTTGCACTTTTCATTATAATAATTGGTTTTGTCTTCTTGAACTGCTCTTTGGAATCTTCTCTTCAGCTCTTTTATCTTGTCAATTCTTCCATTTGCTTTAGCTACTCTCAGTTCAAGAGCAAGTTTCAGATTCTCTTCTGACATCCCTTGTGACCTTTTCTTCCTTTCCTATCTTTTTAATGACTTTTTGCTTTTTTCGTGGATGATGTTCTTGGTGTCATCCCACAATTCCTCTGATTTCCAGTCATTGGTGTTCAATGAATCAAATCTAGATTAGGATATTCCAAGATAGGATATTCCATACCCTAGATGTATATTAGAGCTCTGATGATATAGTGGATAGGGCAACTGACTGCTAACTAGAAGGTCAGCAGTTCAAACTCACCAGATGCTCCTTGGGAGGAAGATGAGGCAATCTACTTCCATAAAGATTTACAGCCTTAGAAACCCAACAGGTATCACTGTGAGTTGGAATTTACTCAGTCGCAATAGGTTACATGTGGATTGGCCCATTGGCTGTCAACAAATTGGGAAATTTTACAGCATTTTGTGTAGTGCTAGACAAATGATGGGTACTTAAGAAATGTTGGATGGATTGGAGGATGGATGGATAGATGATTAGACAAACTTCCAAAATGGCTTAGAGTTAACTTTTTCTGAACAAGATGATAGTGCATGATAGTCACGTTTAACATTTACTAAACTGTTACTATGTGCCAGGCAGTGTTCTAAGTCTTTTACGTGTACTATCTGCTTTAATGTTCTTAATGATGTATGAGGTAGAGCCAAATATGGCCCATCAGGTATTACTAGTATGATATTGTTGTTGTTAGGTGCTGTCAAGTCGGCTCTGACTCATGGCAACCCTATGTACAATAGAATGAAACGTTGCCTGGTCCTGCGCCAGCCTCACAATCCTTTCTATTACCTGAGCCCATCAGAGTATGATGTAGTCCTGGCAATTGAAAGCAAAGAATACCCAGAGTGGGCACTAAATAAAACTGTCTGAAAATAGAAGTGAAGGAATAAAAAACTAACAAACGAATGAATGAATACACACACACACATCCAGCCTAAGAACAGCAATATGGCTATAGATATTCAGAGTGGTAACTTAATAGGCTGTCACTATCCCACCCCCATCCCCACCCCTGAGACTGGGATATAGATCACAATATAAAGTAATGGGGGATGTCTGGTCTACTTACTGCTGCCTTGAAAGCTGAAACATTTTCATAATGGGTCAGAAAGGCATTTTTCAGGACAATTTGGTAATTCATCTTTATTTCTCTGTATACATAGAGTATTCCATTTAAAAAGAGATGCTAATGCATTTAGGTTAAAGCATATGGATTTACAGCCAGGGATGAAATATATTTGTAGATAGCATACCTTAATCCTGTTTAGAGAAAGAAAAGAATCAACTGGCACAAGATTAGTATTGATTAACTGTCACTTGGATTGACAAAACAGTACATGATACACTTAGCAAATACCCAAGTCAAGCTAAAAAGCACTGTAGATCTGGGTTTTGACACTTGTTTTGTTTTTTTTTTCTCTTTAAAAGATAATCACTTCAAAATCTAAGAACATACCCATTGACACTAAATAATCCAAGCCTTATAGACACTGTTTTTTTTTTCCTTACTGTGTGACATTGGTGCTATTTATAAGAATGGAGGAAAAACCTATAAAAGCGCTCAAAAAGTGTGCATGCTCCTGGATTGTTAAACAGAAAAAGATGCTAAATGTTCTCAAAATGGTTTCCACCAATTGGAATCTGGAGGAAACTTTGAGCATGCTCCATTTCACAACTTTCATCTGGTTGTGAAAATTGATTAGCTTCTCTTGGTTGCCCTGTAGATTTCCATTACATATTTATTAATCAGGCATTTGAAGTGCAGTTGTATATTAGTGGTCACAGCCAAAAGACATACTTGTTTGAAGGCTCCAGAGAAGAGTTCTCCCTGCTTTAGTGATAGAGTGTTAGAATAGTCAAGGTAGAGAATCCCCTATCCCAGGAGGAAAATAATGCATTGTTCAAGGTGTTCTTCTTTGTGTGTGTGTGTGTGTGTGTGTGTGATATATATATTAACTTCTTGATATGATTTTGGTGAAAGTTTACAGAGCAAGTTGGTTTTCCATTCAACAATTCATGCATATTTTGTTTTGCAACATTGATTGCAATCCCCACAATATAACAGCACTCTTCGTACTTCTTCCCTGTCTACCATTTCCATTTGCCCTTCTTGTCTGTCCCTTCCTGCATTCTGAGGTTTGTCTCTGGGGAAATACAGCCCATTTAATCTCCTATGATTTGTTGTTCTAAGGAGTACCTACCTCCCTGGTGTTATTGTTCCCCTTACAAGTGCATCTACTCTTTGGCTGAAAGTTGATCCACAGGGTTGAGTTTAGTTCCAGGTTGGAAGGCTATAAGGGTCATAGTTTCAGGGGTTCCACAGTCTCTCTCCATAATCTCTATTTTTTTTTTTTTTAATATTTTGAATGTGTTCCATATTTTTCTCTACTCAGAGTGTTTTCAACTGCAAGTGACAGACAGCAAGCAAAATTAATTTAGTTTATGAGGGGTAAAAATGGGAATTTGCCAACTCATATAGCTGAAAAGTCCAGATAAAGCAGATTGGTGCTTTTAACAGTGTCTTGTCTCTCTCCCTCAGCTGGCTCTGCTTAACTCTTCAGATCTTCCCTCCAGGCAACTCCTTAGTAGAGGTCATCACAGAAAGAGGGAGAAATCTGTCCCAAAATCCATGGCCATTCTTGAAAATATCACATGACCTTCAGGAAGCAATCACTCTTGCTAGGGAATTTAATATCACATTTGGTCAGACTGAGTCACCTTCCCTCTGCATGTGTTTAGAGGGAGAAAGAACTATGGAAGTAGATTGCTCAAATTTCCTTCTGAATTAGCCCCAGTAGATTTCCCCAAAGCAAACAATTGTTATACCATCAAAAGGCAATTGAAGGAATGTTAAACAGGCAAATAGTATTTTATCTTCTTCCCTTACCTCATATTCAGATGTGGAATCTTCTTCTTGTGAAGATCTTTCTTCAGATTTTGTTTCTTGGTTAAGTCTTAGAAGATTTGAAATGATGAGAACACAGTTGAAACTGAATTTTTTTTAACTTTTTATTGTGATTTGGGTGCAATTTTACAAAGTAGATTCATTTTACCTTCAACAGTTTATATACATTTTGTTTGTGACACTGATTACAATCCCCACAATGTAACAGCTCTCCTCCCACCTACTCCCTGTGGTTACCCCTTCCCTGTGTCCTTCTTACCTATCAATTCCTGCCTGTCTAGTTTCTCCCTATGCTAATGCTGCCTTTCTGACCACTCATAGTTGACTTTTCTAAGGAGTGCATCTCCTTGGAGTAGTTATTCAGGCCTCTGTCTCTTGTTTGGCTAGAAGTTAAGCCATGGGAGTGACTCTAATTCCAGGCCCAAATTGTGTCTTGGCATCATAGTCTTGGGAGTTTCACCAGTCCATGTCTGATCAGTATTCCAGGTCATTATGTTTTTTTTTTTTTTTTTTAATTTTTGTTTCACATTTTCTCTCCTCCTTTATCCAGAATCTCCAATTTTGATCCCTTTCCCAGTGGTTGGCATAAATAGCTGGGCACTATCTAGTACTTCTGGTGTCTGGGTCCTATAGTCTGAGGTTCTGGTGATCCATTGGTCCCTTGGACTAATTGTTTCCATATGTCATTTTTTTAAAAATCCTGTCTTTTCTCCATGTAGTATCTACCTTTGGTTGCACACCAAACCAAGGATGGATCCCTGTTATGAAGTACTGGAGGGAAAGGAAATGGGAACTCAAGACTATGATAGTTGCTATGACTTGAGTCTAATATAACAAAGTAGTGGATTAGAAAACTTTCCCACATTTCAGAAGTGTTAATTCCATGAAGAACTGACTGATGAGTGATATTTTCTTTTCAAAGAGACCAAGCTCAGTTAAGACTGCTCTGGCATAGGAACCTCCAGTCTATTCTATGTATGGAGATGGAGGAGGCAAAAAAAAAAAAAAAAAAAAAAATCGTTATGGAGACATGATTTATGGGTACCTAAGGGCATATTTATTTTCACAAGAAACAGAATCCACCCAAGCTAAGTCACTAGAAAAGTGAGAGTATGTAAAGTGTGCAAGAAGGCAGCTCTTGAGTAGCATATATATACTATATATATATATATATATATATATAGCATACATATAGCATATATAGTCAAGCATCATGAGATCTGCACCAGGTAGAATGAAAGTGTTCCCTCTGCCCCTCAGGGGCCAGGTGGTCTCTTTTTTTCTCTTCTTCAGTCTGTTCTTTCACAGTCCTTCATTGCACTGATAGTTCTGGTACACTTTTCAAATGGCTGCCAACCCCAAATCTATGTGTGGAGGTTAAAGATGTGAACCCTGGAGCTAGTATGTCTTTGATCTAGTTCAAGCTCCATTATTAACTAGTTTTGAGACTTTGTGTAAATTATTACTTACCCTGCCTGAGCCTCATATTCTTCAGCCATAAAGTTATTGTGAAGATGAAAGGAAATATTTGTAAAAGCCCTTAGATGATACCAACATATAGAAGAAGCTTAGTGAATGTTAGTTGCTACCCTCTTCACTCAATGACACTGTCCTCTGTGTTGCTTAGTTTCAATTCTCAAGTTAGAATCTGATTTGACAGAGTGGACAGGTAGTAATTCACATAAAACAACCTCATCTGCCCTTCACCAGAGAAGGCCGTAATTAGCATGTGTACAACCAAACATTACTATTCCATGATAGTCTTTTCTGGAGAAAAAAATTTATGGATTAGGACTAAAAATTTTCAAATTCAGAATTGAGGAACTAACGACAGGGAGTTAAAAACATGGGCTCTGTAGCTACATTTAACTGCATTTATATCTGGGTTCAGATACCCACTCTCCATGAAACTTTCCTGAGGTTTAATTTCCTTATCTAAAAATAGACAAATAATAATATCAGGTATTTCACAGGTTTGTGGTGAAAAGTAAACAAGTTAATCTGTGTGAAATGCTTAGAAAAGTGCTTGCCAAATAGTCAGCACTTAGTAGATGTCAGCAACTAATAATATTTTTATTCTCTAAATCTGACTCTGAGCTTCCATCGTAATTGTCTGATAGGAAATTCCACTTCAGTCACTACTAGGTTGCTCAAGAATTGAGGAAGCATATATAGTACCAAGAAAATATGGGCAGGCCTCCTAATCCTAATCCTTGATCCATTAAGATCACCTTTGGCACCTTCATTCCCCAGACCCATGTAGTTTCTTAAAAAGCTCTGATGGTGCTGTGGTTAAGGTATTGGGCTGCTAACCCAAAAATCATTGGTTTGAACCCACTAGCCACTCCACAGAGAAGGATGAGGCAATTCCACTTCCGTAAAGATTTATAGCCTTGGAAACCCTATGGGGGTCACTCAGAATCGACTTGATGGCAGTATGTTTTGGTTTGGTGTACTTATTTAAAGTCTGTTGACTTCTACTTTTATGCCACAGAAAGGGTCTTGGAATCTTTGTTGAGACTGTGAGCCCCTGTGCTTAAGATCTTGCCTGCTAGGGGCACCACATAGCTGTCTCCCCTGAGAGTTTGCCACCTCCCTGCAGATGGCTGCTAGGAAGCCACACAATGGAATTTACCCAAGCCATGGTATTTTCAGTCACCTCATATGCATGTGAGAGCTGGACAATGAGCGAGGAAGATCGAAGAAGAGTTAATGCTTTTGAGTTGTGGTGTTGGCAAAGAATACTGAAAATACCATGGACTGCCAAAAGAACAAACAAATCTGTCTTGGAGGAAGTGCAGCTGGAATGCTCCTTGGAAGTGAGAATGGCCAGACTTCATCTCACCTACTTTGGTCACATTGTCAGAAGGGACCATTCCTTGGAGGATATTATGCTTGTAAAGCGAGGGTCAATGAAAAAGGGTAAGGCCCTCAACTAAATGGATTGACATGTGGCTGCAACAATGGGCTCAGGTATAGCAAGGATTGTGAGGCTGGCACAGGACTGGGCAGTTGTTTCATTCTGTTGTACATAAGGTTGCTGTGGGTTGGAGACAATGGCACCTAACAACAACAACAACTACCTCAGAGGACCCCAGATCTCTAAGGTCTTCTATGTCAGTGGAAAATCTACTCTTCCTCTTTGCTTCCTTCGAAGGTGCTTCCCTCTCTGTCCCTTCCCCTGTAGGTCAGCCAGAACACTCCCCACTAAGGTTAGGCTTTTACAAAAGACAGCAATGCCTGTTGATTTAAAGCTGCTTCTGTTTTCAATTGAATAAAAAACATACATTATGAATCTCAAATGCATTTTGCTAAATAGAAGACACCAGATCCAAAGGCTGTGATGGATTGGTTCCATTTGTATAAGATACTAGAAAAGACAAAACTATAGGGACTGAGAACATCAGTGTTGATAGTCAGGGATTTGGACTGGGGAGAGGTAAAAGGAGGGGCATTGACTACAAGGGAATTTTTGGAATTATAAAACTGAGCTGTATATGCTTATGGTTGCAGGTACATGATCCTATGCATGTGTCAAATCTCACAGAACTGAGCACCACGAAGAGTGCATTTTACTGTATGGAAATGAACAAAACAGTCCTTCAACAAGGATTTGAAAAGAGCTTGCCTACTTACTTGAAATGGAGGGGAGAGAAAAATATGGAGAGAACAAACAGGATTCAATATTTGAAAACATTATCCAGTCATAGTACAGCTAACAAGTTAGATTAAGTCTTGTTTAAAAATTTGGACTTCCTGTTGTAGGAAATAGGAAGTTATCAAAAGTTGTATACCAAGCAAGAAGCCTGTCACACTTGGGCCTGGGGCAGTTGCTCTGACTGAAGTAAATTGGAAAGATTACATGGGAAAGCTGTTAGAAACTGAAAGAACAGTTAGGAGGCTATTCTACTGAGATCATATAGCTATAGTCTTAATCATTTACTTTCCATTTGATTTCCTGACCAACAAATTGGGAGGGATATAGCTGATACTGACCAGTTCATACTCTCCCCAGCAGAAGCTTCTTTTTTATTCTGCAGCTTTTCCTACCTAAGTGAAATGGAATTCAAAACACGTTCTAAGCTGGTTCTTTGCTATTAGTTGTCATCAAGTCAACTCCAACTCAGGGTAACTCAAGAATTGTTGCCCAATCCTGTGCATTGTGACAGCCACTGTACATCTTATTTTATTTTATTTTAATTGTGATTTGGGTGAAAATTTACAGAGCAAATTCACTTTTCATACAGCAGTTCACATACACTTTCTCTCATGACATTGACTATAATTTACTACAAT